>NC_041385.1:466119770-466143779 GCF_002162155.2 Triticum dicoccoides | reverse complement strand
ACACAAACACACACACACACACCAAGACTCCATCTCTCTCTCTCTCTATCACACACACACACACTAAGACTCCATCTCTCTCTCTATCTCTCTCTCTCTCTCACTCACACACACACACACACACACCACACTAAGACTCCATCTCACACACACATGCTCTAGGCAGAGCATTTGTTCCTACCACCCTTCATCCAACCTTACCCGTATGATAAACAATCACCTTAATTTACTTGTATAACATGGACAAATTCCACTTTACTTTAGTAGTTAGCAACCTTATCATCTATACGCTTATAAAAAACCGAGTTGGCGATGATGGTGTGACTACCATCTTGTAATATAGACCGTCTGATCTATATTTGACGGATAGAAAGCAAACTGTGATAATTTTACAAAAGATACCCGCACCTCTCTCCACATCCTAATCTCCCACAACCTCATTGCTCAGCAATTAAAAAAGGAAGTCTCTGGAACAATCTAGCATGGTGGCCGCTGTCGCCTGCCGGCGCCGTCCATCCCTATGCCTCCGCCCATTCCGACCACCAGTCACCACCATGCTCCACTCCTCCTCACCTTATCTATCATCTTTCATTTTTTTGATGACATTCTCGCGATACTAGTTTTCCGATAAAATTCTCGAGATATCATTAGTTTTTACACATGGGATTACTCCTGCATGGGTCAATCACAAACAGGTGTTTTGTAAAAAAAAGCATACTGATGTTCCATGCAATGCACGAGCATCTTGCTTGTAATTATATAACGAAAATCACGAGCAAGAAGTGACATTTTTTTACACAACCACGTTAACATGGCCACGTAAATCACTAGCTAAAGTAAATACCATTATACTTATATCCCGATGCAAAAGGTTGAGTACATGTCCGAAGAGTAGAGTCACAGACACGCACTCTGTCTCTCATACTCTCTCTCTCACACACACACACGAGTTACACGACGCCCACTTAAGCAGACACGTATGTTAAAATTTGTGCACCCGCGGGTACACGTGATGCTGCGCATTTATTTAAGCCGGATGGTGAACCCAAACAGTAGCTGCATTCATTCCCCTCCTACCGCCTCTTCTCTGGTCGCTGTTGCCCGGTAGCCATGGCCTGGCCGAAGGTAACAACATACTCCATACTCCCGCCGGAGCGACGCTTTAATCTGGAAATTTTAGTGGTCATGCATGCATCTTTTTATGCTAGCACTCCTATATAAGGGTTGACCGGTCGCTTCCCGCGGACGTGTGCCAGCGGTGGAAGAGGAAGGAGAAGGAAAGCGGGCTCTGGAGTAATGTTTTTTACCACAATTTCTTAGGAAACTGAGTGCAATAATTGAGTAGTTTTGCAAACTACCAGTACTACACCTGAAACGGTTCAAAACCTATACTCCCTTGCCAGCGCGCGCTTCCCACGTGAAATGGTCAGCGTCGCCCTGGAGCGTCTGTGCCGCATTAATGCCCGGCCAGAGAGGAGGCGACCTCTCACTGGCGCCGACTTTGAAGTGGCGCGACGGCTGAGAGAGCGCCGCTTCCCGGTGCACGCGACTGCTCTGCATCGAGGCTGGCCATATGCCCTGTTTGAATCCATGGGTTAGAGTTAGTTTGAGCTAGTTGGGGCTCAAATAGCCCTAAAGTATCCAAGCATGAGGGTTTAAATTGGAGCAAGTTGCACCGAACCCACCAAAAAAAACTATCCCACCCAAGAGGTGCTAACTGGAGATAGTTCTCATTGGGACCACTGAAAAATCACTTCTCTCTCCATCAAGTGCATTTATTGTCAATCTAACCCTGTCACCCAAACACCTCTTTGTCTACAGTTAGTTCAGGGTTAGTCATGAGTTAGTCTAACCTCTAGCTAAGTTAGAGTATCCAAACAGGAGCAGTATAGGACATGCAAGTTGTTCAAAGCATACAGTCAAATTCGTATGTGAAAGGATTTTTTTTCTTTTTGAAAATGGAACGTGAAAGAAAATTTTTTTAGAATGCTCTTGGCATGTCACTAACATGTGATGATTTAACCAACCTCAATAAACGGCAAAAACGCCAGCCCGCCACACTTTGAGAGAGACGAGGAGGGAGAAGCGATACAGGCTACTGGATTACTAGAGATAGGTGTCGCACGGAAGCCAAGAAATATGGTGATAGCGTGGGTTAGCCATGTACTAGTATGATGTAACTACACTGGGCTGCCGTGTTTCGTACTCTTCCAGTCCACTTTGGAGATGATTGGTTGATTTTATATCGCTGAATAATATTAAATATTATGAGTGCAGATGCTCCACCACGAGGTTCCTTGCTCCTTCTCGGTAGTCGGGAATCTATGTTCTTCCACTATATTTTTTCTACGTGAGCTTTGTTCATCCTTTTGCCAACACGGGAGAAATCTAGCATCAAGGTGCACGTGTCATGCAAGGATCGTTCCATCTATATGAAGAACACGTGGGACTCGAACTACAAGATGGACATGTACCCAGGAGTGGACGTACGAACCTGAGTAATGTAGCGCAGTAAGTGAAGTAGAAAGGCACAAATGGTATGAACATGCGTGGCATATAGGGTGTGTTTGGTTGCGTTCTCATCTCAGCATAGTTGTTCCCTCTTCATGCATGCTCAACTCAACACCCATCTTCATGCATGCTCTATTCATGCATGCTTCTAGTGTATTTGTGCTAAACTAGTGTGGACTCATGCACCCTCCATACACTCTACCAAACACCCAAAAGTGGGTCGAGAAGGGAACTCTTGGGCGGCATTTGTATCTTACTACATACTACCACTAAATGTTGTACGTGCAATGCATGGTGATGTTATGGAGTACGTGCCTAAGTACTCTACTACTACAACTATATTAGTTGGAGGCACATATTAACTTTTATATTTGTTTACGTGTATGCCCCGAGACCTTCCAACTAGACGTGTCTTTCTCTCCAGGTTGCACTTTGTATTGTTCATACCACTAGTACTACTACGTGTGGTCTCCGACCCAGAAGTGGAAGAAGTGGAGACGCTCTACCACGCTGGTTTTTTTGCGTTGGGCTCTACCACGCTGTTCATGTCCCACTCCTTTCGCTGACGTGTGGGACATCCAGCACATGCCGTGTTTGACACTCTTCGTTGTAAGAGTTGAAACACTAGCATTCATCAAAAATAAAAAATAATTATAAATCAGAAGTGATACTATTTTTTTGAGAACCAATCAGCAGTGATACTATACCACGCGGTTTCCTTGCTCCTCGATATCGGAAAGAATACTTCCGTTTGCCAACATGTGGGACGTCGACCATCCTGGTCCACTTGCCATGCACGCAGAACTCCAAGGGAGAGTCACCCCGGTCGTCGCGCCGCAGTAATAATGACTAATGAGCCATCAAATCACAGGCCCACTTTCCCACTTTGAAGTTGCTCAGACGACCAGGTCTCACGGGTTAGCAGGTGAGACCCATCCTGATGGATGACACATGGCATTCACAAATCACAAAGCATCTGATCCACCCCCACCTGAAATCAAGGGGGGAGAGATTAGATGCTTTGTGATTTGTGAATGCCACATGTCATCCATCAGGGTGGGTCTCACTTGCTAACCGTGAGACCTGGTCTCATATTATTTTTTTCCAGGAACCATCATGACTTCGTTGAATTCCGCTTCTTGAAGAAAACTACTATACTAGCAGTACTGTTAGCTACAGTAGTTACTCCAACAGAGGCCTCCTTTCGTTTATAGGATAGGAATTTTATAGGAATATGAAAGTCATAGGAAGTGAGATGACATGCATCTCATTTCCTATAGAGAAAGAGATGCCATTTGATGCATAGGATAGGAATTTTTTCATTTAGTCTAGGCTAATGTACTGGTAATTTGCTCTAAAAACTATAGTAGTAACTAGTAGTACTGGTACATGCTCGTACTCAGACACAGACACACACACTAACTACTAGTACTACTACTTCTCACATGCTGGCCAGACACCATCGTTCTCCTTCCCGGCTTTGTCGGTGACACCCCACCGTTCTTGGATCTCCGCCGACCTCTCCGCACCAGCGTGTGCGTCCTCTTCTTTCTTGCGGTGGCGGGCCTCTCTTTTCTTGAGTGCTTTCTGATTTTTCCGCTCCGTTTGTGCGGCTTTGGCCGCCTCTTGCTCTACCGCCCATTCGGCCTTGACAGCTTCAAATTCCTCCCTCATAGGTGTGACGTCGCGAGCAGCGATGAACTCGGCACGGCGGGATGCCATCGCTTTCCTACCATTTTGTGTGCGGTTGTGGGCGGCGAGGAACTCGGCGCGGCGGGATACCATCGCTGCCTTACCAGTTAGTGTGCAACGCGGTGGCATGAACGACGCTTGGTGAGAGCTCTGAGGTGGAGTGGCCGGACAACCGTATAGTGCATTGGTTTATCAAGAGCTCAAGGACAGAAGACGAAGGAAATTTGGATTCCCCTTCAATACTGGTCATTTATTACCGAGTAAAATGCATTGGCGGTCATTGAACTTGTCTTGATAGCTCACTTTGATCATTGTACACAAGATGTGGTGATTATACGGTCACTGGCTCAGCGTATAGCTCCGTATTTGTCTGGTTGACCAATCGAACAGTCTTCATGCGCCTCATCAGCTCGTGTTCTTTATCTATCTACGCGGGCCTACCTGTTAATGGACAAATAAATACATAAAAACCAAAATTATGCGTATGTCGGGAATCAAACCACGGACTAGTCGGTGCAATGCACACTCGTCAGCCAAATGAAAATGAAATACTTTGTGTCAGACACTCACGCTCACGCTGTCAAAGCATGCTAATGCATGCACGTCACCCTCGAAATCAAAGTCCTGCTCATGGCGCAACGCAAACGGCGAGCCCATCACCTGCGCGCCCCGGCGGTGCCTGACATTACTGTTTAGACATTTGATGGAGGCCTACGCGAACGCCGAGCATGTATTCACCTGGCTCAACACCAACGGTCATACTCGGAGCGCCTTGCTCATGTATATCGTCCATCACAACGACAATCTATAAAACAGCCTAGCTAGAGAGGGTACTATGGTACGGAGTATGTACTATTGTGAGCGAGCGATCTTAGTGCCACTGCACACGTGTGTCTGATCGATTCGTCCATTATTCATAAGTTATGCATGGTTGTGTGGTGTCTAATGGTGGTCGTCGAAGGCTAGCTGGTGACAAGAGCCGTTGCATGGACGCCTGGTTGTCAATACGTGCCGCATATGCTTCAAAGGCTCGTCATCCATGAGTTCACACTTTACCACCACGCCAGCGTCCGACCGCCCTGGCCTACCCAAACCCCTTCACTCGCTAGCGCGCGCTTCCCACCTGAAACGGTCACCGTCTCTCCAGAACGTCAATGCCGCGTTCACCGGACTTAACTGCAGGTGCAGTTGGTGTGTCACTGACATGCGGGCCAGATGCCCGTTGGGCCCATATGTCAGTAACCCAACGCATCTGCAGTTAAGTCACTGAAGCAGCGTTCGCATTCACGCCCGACGAACCTACTTCGGCGCCAGCCGTCCATTCGTCTGTCGCGGCTCATTGCCATTCGCCCGCTATATTAACTTGAGCCCCAGCTCCCAGCCATAGCCAAAGACCCACACTCATTCTCCTCCGGTCCCTTCCTTCTGTCGGCACCACTCCAACCATAGCCTCCTGGCGCTCCGAAGCTCTCTTGGACGTACTATCGCAGGAGCAGACGAGGGACATCGGTGGCTCCGCTCCAGGCGCGCTCCAAAGCTCTCTTCGACGTACTGTCGCAGGAGCAAACGAAGGAGATCGCCGGCACCCCCCGGCCGCCCTCCGCCTCCACGACCACGAAGTCGGCGTTCGTGCGCGGGCGCAACCGGCAGCGAGGAAGAGTAGTACACGATAGGTCGCCGCCGCTCTGGTCCTAGGAAGGCCATCGCTACTTGATACGTCTCCGTCGTATCTATAATTTTTGATTGTTCCATGCCAATATTATTCAACTTTCATATACTTTTGGCAACTTTTTATACTATTTTTTGGGACTAACATATTGATCCAGTGCCTAGTGCCAGTTCCTGTTATTTGCATGTTTTATGTTTTGCAGAAACCCAATATCAAACGGAGTCCAAACGGGATAAAAACAGATGGAGAATTATTTTGGAATGTTTGTGATTTTTGGGAAGTAAAATTAACGCGAGACAGTGCCCGAGGGGGCCACAAGGCAGGGGGTCGTGCCCCAGGGAGGCAGGCGCGCTCTGGACCCTCGTGGGCACCGCATAATATGGTTGATGCTCTTCTTTTGCCGCAAGAAAGCTAATTTTATGAGAAAAATCAGGGCAAAAGATTCACCCCAATCGGAGTTACGGATCTCCAGATATAAAAGAAACGGTGAAGGGGCAGAATCTGAAAATGCAGAAACATAGAGAGACAGAGAGATAGATCCAATCTCGGAGCGCCTCTCGCCCCTCCCACGCCATGGGAGCCGAGGACCAGAGGGGAAACCCTTCTCCCATCTAGGGAGAAGGTCAAGGAAGAAGAAGAATAATGGGGGCTCTCCCCCCCTTGCTTCCGGTGGCGCCGCAATGCTCCCGGGGGCCATCATCATCACCGCGATCTTCACCAACACCTCCATCATCTTCACCAACATCTCCATCACCTTGCCCCATCTATATCCAGCAGTCCACTCTCCTGCAACCCGCTGTACCCTCTACTTGAACATGGTGCTTTATGCTTCATATTATTATCCAATGATTTGTTGTCATCTTATGATGTCTGAGTAGATTTTCGTTGTCGTACCGGTGATTGATGAATTGCTATGATTGGTTTGAATTGCATGTTTTATTATTGGTGATGTCCTATTGTGCCCTCCGTGTCGCGCAAGCGTGAGGGATTCCCACTGTAGGGTTTGCAATATGTTCATGATTTGCTTATGGTGGGTGGCGTGAGTGATAGAAGCACAGACCCGAGTAAGTAGGTTGTTTGCATATGGGATAAAGGGGACTTGATACTTTAATGCTATGGTTGGGTTTTACCTTAATGATCTTTAGTAGTTGCGGATGCTTGCTAGAGTTCCAATCATAAGTGCATATGATCCAAGAAGAGAAAGTATGTTTGCTTATGCCTCTCCCTCAAATAGAATTGCAATAGTGATTATCGGTCTAGTAAAGTAGTCAATTGCTTAGGGACAATTTCACAACTCCTACCACCACTTTTCCACACTCGCTATATTTACTTTATTGCTTCTTTATCTAAACAACCCCTACTTTTTATTTACGTGCTCTTTATTATCTTGCAAACCTATCCAACAACACCTACAAAGTACTTCTAGTTTCATACTTGTTCTAGGTAAAGTGAACACATAGCGTGCGTAGAGTCGTATCAGTGGCATATAGGACTTGAGAGAATATTTGTTCTACCTTTAGCTCCTCGTTGGGTTTGACACTCTTGCTTATCAAAAAAGGCTACAATTATCCCCTATACTTGTGGGTTATCAAGACCTTTTTCTGGCGCCGTTGCCGGGGAGTCATAGCGTGGGGTGAATATTCTCGTGTGTGCTTGTTTGCTTTATCACTAAGTAATTTTTATTTACTGTTCTTAGTTGTTCTCTATCTTTAGCTGTGGATATGGAACACGAAATACCAAAAAAATTAGGGGTACTTGCTGCTCATGGAGATGGGGAACCTCCTAAAACCCTCGATGCTCGTTATGTGAAGGAAATTATGTACTACTTTGATAATCCTGAGAAAACCCCATTCAATTTTTTTATGGGAGACATGTTGGATCAACGCGAATACTTTAGGGATTATCGCTTGACACAAAAAGGGAAACTATTATGGGATCAAATTTATTTGTTGTATTGGTATGCTAGGCAACTATGCTTGAGATATGATTATACTTGTTGCTCTAGTATGAAGGCTCCACACCTTCCCTTTTCATGCGAATTTAATGATAATAAAACCTTGGTTTCTTATGCTAATGGTATATATGATTACTATGATGTGGAACAAATAGAAGAATTCGTTGCTTTTATGGGTGCTTATGAGATTGTATCTATGTTTAAAGAGTTTGAAGATTTGGATGATTTAGTTTACAGACCTGAAAATTTTGCTATACTTAGATATTGCTATAAACATTATGAATACAATTAAAATATTGATGCATTATTGAGAAAGTCTCCGCTGTCCAAGAAGAGACTAATATTTTGCAGGAGTCTATGGAAGAAGAAATTGATGAAACTGTGAGCACATTGGATGAAAAAGATGATGAGGAGAGCGAAGCACAAAAGGAGGAAGAGCGGATTAGCTACCCGTGCCCACCTTCTAATGAGAGTAACTCTTCAATTCATACACTGTTTAATTCCCCTTCGTGCTTACCGAAGGATGATTTCTATGATGATTGTTATGATCCCGTTGATTCTCTTGAAATATCCCTTTTTGATGATGTTTGCTATACTTGTGGCCAAGATGCCAATGCGAATTATGCTTATGGAGATGAACTTGCTATAGTTCCTTATGTTAAACATGAAATTGTTGCTATTTCACCCACGCATGATAGTCCTATTATCTTTTTGAATTCTCCAAACTACACTATATCAGAGAAGTTTGTGCTTATTAAGGATTATATTGATGGGTTGCCTTTTACCATTGCACATGATAGTTTTGATGAATATTATATGCATGTGCTTGCTGCTCCTACTTGCAATCATTATGAGAGAGGAACTATATCTCCACCTCTCTACGTTTCCAATATGATAAAATTGCAAGAAACTGCTTATACTATACATTGGCCTTTACTTGGTGTGCATGAATTGTTCTTTTATGACATGCCGATGCATAGGAAGAGAGTTAGACTTTGTTGTTGCATGATATATGTTACTTTGTGCTAACTACTAAATTACAAATCATTGTTAATTAAAATTGGCTTTGATATACCTTGGGATCCGGGTGGATCCATTACTTGAGCACTTTATGCCTAGCTTAATGGCTTTAAAGTAAGTGCTGCCGGGGAGACAACCTGGAAGTTTTAGAGAGTCATTTATTTCTATTGATTGCTTTTATATATTCTAAAAACAAAAAAAATAAAGAGGGGAAACCAAAACTTTTCAAAAAGGAAAGTGAAAGTGAGAGAGACAAGCATTGCTGAAGTGGGAGAGCTCTTTGAACTTTGTTCATGTTCACGGAAACTTTGTGAATCTTAATTACAGAAACTTTTCATCAAAAATAATTATCCCCTTGTACAATTCCATTGTATTATAAAAATAATGTGCCAAGGTTTGCCTTTAGGATGTTTACAATGCTTGTTGGTTTGTACGGTGCAGGACAGAAACTTTGGCTGTAGTGTGCGATTTTACATTTTTAACTGGAACGTCAAATGGTTCTGATTCCTTTTGTGCTGTCTTGCTGTACAAATTGTTTATTTTTCTAATTTTGGTAGACTTTTTGGGTACCAGAAGAATGGTGAATGTTCAGATTGCTATAGACTGTTCTGTTTCTGATAGATTCTGTTTTTGATGCATAGTTTGCTTGTTTTGATGAATCTATCAATTTATATTAGTGGATTAAACCATGGAAAAGCTATATTACAGTAGACACAATGCAAAAACAAAATATGATTTGCTTTGCTACAATACTTAGAGTAGTGATTTGCTTTATTATACTAACGGATCTTACTGAGTTTTCTGTTGAAGTTTTGTGTGGATGAAGTGTTTGATCGAGGAGGTCTCGATATGAGGAAAAGGAAGAGAGGAAAGAGCTCAAGCTTGGGGATTCCCAAGGCAACCCAAGTAAATATTCAAGGAGACTCAAGCGTCTAAGCTTGGGGATGCCCCGGAAGGCATCCCCTCTTTCTTCAACAAGTATCGGTATGTTTTCGTATTCGTTTCGTTCATGCGATATGTGCAAGTCTTGGAGTGTCTTTTGCATTTAGTTTTCATTTCTCTTTTATGCACCATGCTGGTATGAGATAGTCCTTGGTTGATTTATAGAATGCTCATTGCACTTCACTTAAATCTTTTGAGTGTGGATTTATAGAATGCTTCATATGCTTCACTTATATCATTTGAAGTTTGGATTGCCTGTTTCTCTTCACATAGAAAACCGTCATTTGTAGAATGCTCTTTTGCTTCACTTAAATTTGTTAGAGCGTGGGCATATCTTTTGTAGGAAGAATTAAACTCTCTTGCTTCACTTATATCTATTTAGAGATATGACAGGAATTGGTCATTGACATGGTTAGTCATAAAATCCTACATAAACTTGTAGATCACTGAATATGATATGTTTGATTCCTTGCAATAGTTTTGCGATATAAAGGTGGTGATATTAGAGTCATGCTAGTGGGCGATTGTGGATTAGTAGAAATACTTGTTTTGAGGTTTGTGATTCCTGTAGAATGCATGTATGGTGAACCGCTTTGTGATGAAGTTGGAGCACAATTTTATTTATTGATTGTCTTCCTTATCAGTGGCGGTCGGGGACGAGCGATGGTCTTTTCCTACCAATCTATCCCCCTAGGAGCATGCGTGTAGTACTTTGTTTTCAATGGCTTGTAGATTTTTGCAATAAGTATATGAGTTCTTTATGACTAATGTTGAGTCCATGGATTATACGCACTCTCACCCTTCCACCATTGCTAGCCTCTCTTGTGCCGTGCAACTTTCGCCGCTACCATTCACCCACCATATACCTTCCTCAAAACAGCCACCATACCAACCTATCATGGCGTTTCCATAGCCATTCCAAGATATATTGCCATGCAACTTCCATCATCATCATATACATGACTTCAGCATCCATTGTCATATTGCTTTGCATGATCGTAAGATAGCTAGCGTGAGTTTTCATGGCTTGTCCGTTTTTTGATGTCATTGCTACGCTAGATCATTACACATCTCGGTACACCGCTGGAGGCATTCATATAGAGTCATATCTTTGTTCTAGATATCGAGTTGTAATATTGAGTTGTAAGTAAATAAAGTGTGATGATCATCATTATTAGAGCATTGCCCCAGTGAGGAAAGGATGATGGAGACTATGATTCCCCCACAAGTCGGGATGAGATTCCGTACTTAATAAACAAAAGAGAGGCCAACGAAGCCTAAATAAAAAAAAAGAGGACAAAGAAGCCTATTCAAAACAAAATTAAAAAAAATGGAGAAAAAGAGAGAAAGGGCAATGTTACTATCCTTTTACCACACTTGTGCTTCAGAGTAACACCATGTTCTTCATAGAGAGAGTCTCCTATGCTTTCACTTTCATATACTAGTGGGAATTTTCTTTAAAGAACTTGGCTTGTATATTCTGATGATGGGCTTCCTCAAATGCCCTAGGTCTTCATGAGCAAGCAAGTTGGATGCACACCCACTTAGTTTTCAATTTGAGCTTTCATACACTTATAGCTCTAGTGCATCCGTTGCATGGCAATCCCTACTCCCTCACATTGATATCTATTGATGGGCATCTCCATAGCCCGTTGATATGCCTAGTTGATGTGAGACTATCTTCTCCTTTTTTGTCTTCTCCACAACCACCATTCTATTCCACATATAGTGCTATGTCGATGGCTCACGCTCATGTATTGCGTGAAAGTTGAAAAAAGTTTGAGATTACTAAAGTATGAAACAATTGCTTGGCTTGTCATCGGGGTTGTGCATGATTAAATACTTTGTGTGATGAAGATAGAGCAATAGCCAGACTATATGATTTTGTAGGGATAACTTTCTTTGGCCATGTTGTTTTGAAAGACATGATTGCTTTATTGGTACGCTCGAAGTATTATTGTTTTTATGTCAAATGATAGACTATTGCTTTGAATCACTCGTGTCTTAATATTAATGCCATGATTAGACATATGATCAAGATTATGCTAGGTAGCATTCCACATCAAAAATTATCTTTTTTTATCATTTACCTACTCGAGGACGAGCAGGAATTAAGCTTGGGGATGCTGATACGTCTCCGTCGTATCTATAATTTTTGATTGTTCCATGCCAATATTATTCCACTTTCATATACTTTTGGCAACTTTTTATACTATTTTTTGGGACTAACATATTGATCCAGTGCCCAGTGCCAGTTCCTGTTTGTTGCATGTTTTATGTTTCGCAGAAACCCAATATCAAACGGAGTGCAAACGGGATAAAAACGGACGGAGAATTATTTTGGAATATTTGTGATTTTTGGGAAGTAAAATCAACGCGAGACGGTGCCCGAGGGGGCCACGAGGCAGGGGGCGCGACCCAGGGAGGCAGGCGCGCCCTGGACCCTCGTGGGCACCCCGTAAGGCGGTTGACGCTCTTCTTTTGCCGCAAGAAAACTAATTTTATGAGAAAAATCTGGGCAAAAGATTCACCCCCATCGGAGTTACGTATCTCCGGATACAAAAGAAACGGTGAAGGGGCAGAATCTGAGAATGCAGAAACAGATAGAGATAGAGAGATAGATCCAATCTCGGAGGGGATCCCGCCCCTCCCACGCCATGGGAGCCAAGGACCAGAGGGGAAACCCTTCTCCTATCTAGGGAGAAGGTCAAGGAAGAAGAAGGAGAAGCAGGGCTCTCTCCCCCTTGCTTCTGATGGTGCCGCAGCGCTGCCGGGGGCCATCATCATTACCGCGATCTTCACCAACACCTCCATCATCTTCACCAACATCTCCATCACCTTCCCCCATCTATATCCAGCAGTCCACTCTACCGCAACTCATTGTACCCTCTACTTGCACATGGTGCTTTATGCTTCATATTATTATCCAATGATGTATTTCCATCCTATGATGTCTGAGTAGATTTTCGTTGTCCTACCGGTGATTGATGAATTGCTATGATTGGTTTGAATTGCATGTTTTATTATTGGTGTTGTCCTATTGTGCCCTCCGTGTCGCGCAAGCGTGAGGGATTCCCACTGTAGGGTTTGCAATATGTTCATGATTTGCTTATGGTGGGTGGCGTGAGTGACAGAAGCACAGACCCGAGTAAGTAGGTTGTTTGCGTATGGGATAAAGGGGACTTGATACTTTAATGCTATGGTTGGGTTTTGCCTTAATGATCTTTAGTAGTTGCGGATGCTTGCTAGAGTTCCAATCATAAGTGCATATGATCCAAGAAGAGAAAGTATGTTAGCTTATGCCTCTCCCTCAAATAGAATTGCAATAGTGATTATCGGTCTAGTAAAGTAGTCAATTGCTTCGGGACAATTTCACAACCCCTACCACCACTTTTCCACACTCGCTATATTTACTTTGTTGCTTCTTTATCTAAACAGCCCCTAATTTTTATTTACGTGATCTTTATTATCTTGCAAATCTATCCAACAACACCTACAAAGTAATTCTAGTTTCATACTTGTTCTATGTAAAGCAAACACAAAGCGTGCGTAGAGTCGTATCAGTGGCAGATAGGACTTGCGAGAATATTTGTTCTACCTTTAGCTCCTCGTTGGGTTCGACACTCTTACTTATCGAAAGAGGCTACTTGTGGGTTATCACTACTCCACTCAGTCGACGCCAGGCTTGGTGGGGTAAATATTGGCGGCCAATTAGCCGCTTGACAGTGATGTTGAGGCGGAAATCTTTAGAACCTTGTGCTCCAGAGGAGGAGGTTATCAAGGCGAATGAGGAGGAGGCAAAGGCAATGGCCGGCTTTCTCGGGTTCATGGCCGGACATGGTGGTCGGGCGCCGGCGATCAATTAGATTAGGTTTACAGTAGGTTTTAGTACGGTTTGTGCGAATATGTAATGAATTTCTTCTAGTTTGTAGGAAAAGTTTTCAAAATGTAATGAATTTCATCCGGTTAATTTGAAATTTGCTTTGTTGGACGAATTTCATCCGGTTAGTTCATATAGTTGTCAAAAGGTATGCGGCCAGCATTGGATGGCATCCATCAGTGTCCTAGGACAGATGACGGTGTAAATTTGTGGGCCAGCGCTGGAGATGCCCTAACTATCATGCTATAATCGCTAACAGTGCTCCATTATTTGGCAGGGAACAGTTATCCCTCGATCAAAATCAGATCTGTGGTATTTCACACTCCTCCCGCTTACATAAAAATGGATCAAGTGGACGGCACTGTAGCACATCATATCACTCAAACTAGCCCACCTAACAAGCGGGAAAGCACCGCCCTCGTCATTTCGTTCTGGATTTATATCGATCGATCGCGAGAAAATGTTACGCTTTGCAAGTTCTAAGGAAAAGGCGGCGCACTTACGACTCGTCCGCGTCGCACCCCCGGTAGTCTGGCTTGCACGCTGCTCACCAGAGTGGACACGCGTTGTCTTGCAATTTCACTAACATGTGGGCCTGCAATTGAATAAGCCGTCAATAGCCGGAATCTAATCGCTCGGCGGGCGTCGGCTGAGAAGAGAGAAACGGGGGAGGGAGAAGAGATCGCCCGCTCGCCGCGCACGGACTCCAAGAAATATATGGTGATAATGTGAGGTGGGCCAAGCTGGAGTCCGGACCGCTTCCAAGCCCGCTCTGACCACCCTGGCCCCTCAAGACGCCAGCTGCCCGCCGCATGCATGCATAGCAAGTAGTACCAGTAAAATAGTGGGCTATACGCACGCTTATGTGGAGGAGAGAGAGGCATTGACAAAGTCAAGGAGTGAGCTCTGCAAGAGCCCGTCTCTACACGTGCTCCTAGGTATAAAAATAATAATTCTAAAAAAGGCATAAAAAACAATTGTGTCTAAAAAAAGAAAGGTAAAAAACATTTGAGAGGAAATAGATAGAGAGAAAGTGAGAAAAAGTTGTAACCTTATAGCCAACCTTATAGTCAACAGTATGGTAGCATTACATGAGGAAGGAGGGAGTGGTGCACATGCCAAGTTCACTGGCTGCCGTGTTTCACACTCCTCCGTCGTAATAGTGGAGACAATAGCTTTCATCAAAAATATACAATGAATACTCGTTGCTCGTCCTCTATATCGGAAAGAATACTTTCATTCGCCGACATGTGGGACGTCGACCATCCTGGTCCACCTTCCATGCACTATCCTTGTCTACCCCAGTCATATCGCAGGCCCAACCTTTCCCATTGTAAGTTGTTAGGACGAAGGAACCATCATGACTTCGTTGAATTCCGCTTCTTTAAGAAAACTTACTATACCCACAATACTGCTACCACATGCGAAGACTGGACGGCACTGTACCACGTCATACCACTGAAACCCACAAGGCCAAACTAGCCCGCCTAGGTCATCTATTTTGGAACGGAGTGAGTACGTCTCTGTAGTGCTATGATTTTGTGTTGTATGTCTTTGTACTTTTGCTACGATTTTCCTACCCTATGAACCAAATGAGGCATGAGTGTATCCGTGTCGACTATTGTCTGATCGATCGCTAAGCCTACAATTTTAGGAGCTTGGGCTATTGGTCGATCAACGACGGATAAGTATAAGCGTACCACGAGCTCATCAGCCCCAACGTTTCTCTTCGGTGAGTGTTTTGCAAGTACTATAGATCGCACAGTAGCTAGCCTACTAACACCAAGAATCATCAAACAAGCCCTGCTGATATGACAAACAGTTCAAACTTACATCTAAGCATGCCATATATTACATCAAAAGCTGGTGAGGATACATCTATTTCCATAATTTGGAGAGGGTTCGCATGATTCACTATCAAACAAAAGTAGCAAGTACCGCCCACACAAGACAATGCACTAGCCCTAAGATGGTTTGATAACACGCATCATTCTAGTAATTAAACACAGGGCAATGCAAACTACCCTGAAGGATTAGCACGGCCAACTATTTCTTGTCATTGATCTCTCGGGCAATGACCACAGCATGGACAACGACATGGGAATCAATCTCTGGGGCGATGTCCACAGGACTGACAGTGACATCAAAATCGATCTCTAGGGCGATGTCCATAGGATGGACAGCGGCATCGGAATCAATCTCCAGGCCGATGTCAACAGGACGGACCGCGACATCGAAAATGGTCTCTGGGGCGTTGTCCACAGGACGGGCCGCGACATCGGGATCATCAAGGACGTCCACCGGCACCTGCACAACCCTAACATATTAGCAAGCATATTGCAAATAATCAAAAACCACAACTATGGTAATAAGCCATTATTTTTACCTTGTGCAGCTCATCGGGGGATCTCATCCCTCCGGGGCCATCTCCTCGTCCTCGATGGCGGCCATCACCTTGCCAGGGGAATACTGCTTCTCAACGGCGACTATCTCCTCAAACTGGCCTTGAGCTTCGCATAGGTGGCCATCAGAGTTTTTGGGGTAGGCACAATGGGGCCCTTGCTGTTCTTCCAACTTTCTTTGAGGAGTTCGTCTGCCAACGTCATCAACTCTTTGGCCAGTGCTTGTTTCTTGGAGTTCTTCATCTCCATGGGTTGGCCCGCCAACATGGTCAACTCGTTGGTCTGTGCTCGCTTCCTGGAGATCATTTTCTCCAGTGGGTTGTCCGCCGGCAACTCTTTGCCTAGTGCTCCAGGATCCATCAATGAACTGACAAACAAAAGGCAATCGAAAGGAAACCACAATCGCAATGAAAACGGGAAAATAATAGGCTGTGAGGATCGGTCGGTGCTTCGCAAAAAGAAGATTCTTGGAATGAAAATATAGCAACATCATTGATTCGCCCACCTTTCCTTCATCGGTATAGAAGAAAAATGTCAGAAGTGAGTAGCCTGGAGTGAGGTTTTCTTCAAGAAAGGGGAGAAAGGGCTTCAACGAGCGTTCCAGTGAATGATGGTTGATTCGTCCAGTCCAAGTTCAAGGCCACTTTACCACTGCTGGTGAAGGTGTGGGTTTTGTGATATGACGGGTCATGAAGGACACATCGGGGTGACAGGTGAGTCTCGACTGTAGCACCTCGCTGTGATTTGGTGGATGGCACGCGAGCCCGGATGCTTTGATGTCCCGCATGTAGATAGAGCGGCTAGTCATATAGGAGTGCTCAATATTGTGCACCATGACCAAGGCGGAGAGGAAAATGAGAGAACTACGTAATTAATTCATGAGTTTAATTAAGGTAGCTTTGTAAAGTACGAGATACATTCCTCCAATCGCAAAATGCCTTGGTTCATGAGATTTGAGATTTGATCCCTATAAACCAGAAGGGAGGGATTACTGCATGCGGTGTAGTCTAGTCACTTATTGAAATCTCTAGAAAGGACAATACTCCTTTCCGGTTTACATGGCTATACTACTCCCTCCGTCTAGGTGTGTAAGTCATCTTACGAAAATCAAATAATCCCAAAACACTTAGGCATGGTGCATTAACTTCTACCTTGTTTCTTGTTTCTTTACATATCAACCAATGGGAGATGAGAGGTGTGCATGCTTTTAATGACTTGAGACTACCAAACACGACATGCAGTGGCTAGTTCATTGCATGCAATGCTATTAATTAGCAAATAAACATTAAGGTCTCTCGTTTTCCCCTCATCCTTGGTCATGGTGCACAACCTAAAGGCCCTTCCCAGTGCTCCACGGTGTACAGGTGCTAAGGGTGCCACATAGGCAAGAAAGTGATGTGGCAAAGCAATTAAGGAGGAAAGAGAGCATTATGGTGACCCCAGGAGGAAACGGTGCTAAGCGCGTGGACCTATGCAGAATTACTATCAACCAATGGATGATAGAGTTTAATTGTTGAACAATTCAATGAGGGAAGCTTAGCTACAAAAGCTAAGCACCAATGCATTGGAAGTAGCCTAAGATGACTTGCTCACCTAGACGGAGGGAGTAGCAAGTACTAGTACTTCTACAATAGTGGGCGCAAATAACAATTTTGTCTCATGCAAGGGCCTCGCTATATGCGTGCTCCAAGGCACCACACCACGCGAGCGTTCGCAACTGCCACGTTCGGGTTGCGCTTGGCTCTTTGCCTCTTCGAGAAGACGAACAATGATGTTACTCCTACTTCTACAGTATTGAATCCACTGTTGCATGTCCGTCCACCTCGTGCGGGAGGGATAGCGTGTAAAGCTTCTACTAGTCCTGCCAGCCACCACGCTCATGCGTGAGGGAGGGATGCAGCTTCATTGACTTACTGCTCCTGCCTTTGTGTCTATGACAGGTGGGCCCAATAGGAGGTTGGCCCACCTGTCATGCAGCCAAAGGCAGGTGCAGTTAAGGCACCGGAGCTCAATCCGCGAGGGAGAGGGCGTTGTAGTAATAACTTCTCGGTCTTGTACGAGTTGACGCGACACATCAAAGCACTGCACTTGATATAAGTCTTTTTACACATTTCAAATGGACTACAACATACAAATGTATGTAGACATATTTTGCTTCGTATGTAGTCACTTGTTGCAATCTCTAAAAAGACTTATATTTGGAAACGGAGGGAGTACAACGCATGGATGCATGCCGTGACTTTCCTTTTGATACTTGCATGTGTTGATTTGATGCACCTTGCCAAATTTAGACTATAAATTTAACTAACCAAATTTTCAGGTATGTCACAAAAAATTACGAGGCTGTTTGGATTCTGACTATGTTTGTCTTATGTTGCCACATTATTTTTCCCACACTTTCCACACTTGCCTAACTTGAGTTGCTCTAATTGTTAGACACACTTTGGCTTGCCGAAGGGAATCTCTAAACACTTTTTGTGTCTATGACATGTGGGGTTCACTGCTAATAAAAAAATCTTGTCTTAGGTGTGGCTAATAAAAAAGACTTATATTTAGGAATGGAGGGAGTAGAAAATATAAATAATAATGTATGTTGGGGCAACCCATGTTTCCACTAATTTTATTCGTGGGCTTGTTCACAATTTACGAGGGGGTGGTTGTTCATTTAATGGAGGGACTTGTACCAGACTTGAACGATACAAAGTGCGACCAGGCACACCGTAACACCACTTGGAACAAGCGAGTAGCTATCTCAAAAAACAATCAACAACTAAAAAACGGTGACCTGGCACGTAGTAGTACACAATTTTAAACGATTGTTTTGATGGAGTGAAAAAGGAAAACTACCCCACTACATATATATAGGCCGGAGCCTCCGCGCTTGCTTGCTAGGCTTGCTCTATTCACACACTCTCATCCTCTCCAGATCTAAACAAGATAGCGGTGGTAACACTGTCTTTCTCCCTTCAAAAAACACTGTCCTTCTATCCTCACTTTTGGTTATAGATCCGGACGTATCCCCCTCCGCCGGTGAAGGGGAGGAGGGGCAGCGTTTAGGCCGTCATCAACAGTGAGGGAGGAGACCCACTGCCGGCCGCACCGTTATCTCTGGCCGAGCGCCGGTGCGGGAGGTCCTCCGATCCCTTCGTCGTTGCCCTAGTGTGGGCGGATCCGGTCTCCCGCCACCCACCTATCCACATCCCGATGACCTTCGGGTATATTCTCATTCGAAACTGCCTCAGCTCTACTTCCCCATCTCGCTACTGCATGTGCATCATTTTCTACCTCTCATCCCCTCTCGATCGGATGGTCCAACGTCACCTATTTTTCTTCTTCTATTGTTAAGGTAAAGCTACTTCATGGAGTCGAATCTTGTACTCCCTCCGTCCGGAAATACTTGTCATTGAAATGGATGTATCTAGATGTATTTTAGTTCTAGACACATCCATTTTGATGACAAGTAATTCCTGACGGAGGGAGTACTTGGTTCAAACAAGAAATAAAGTGGGGGTGGGGGAATTTAGTATGTACATCGGACTTGGTACAAACAGGAAGGAATGGGGGTGAAAGTAGTACAGACTGGTCATCCAACCGGTCTCTTGGTGGAAAAGGGAAATATAGGGGTAACGCTGTACACTGTGGTATGACCAGGACTAGATTTGCTATCCACACATAGGAGTAGGTGGCTAGAGTGAACAAAAATGGGACCAACCCAGATATGTTTCTTGGATGTTTGTTTCTCGGGGCAACAAACTATGAATCACCAATTTATGCCCCTGTTTATGTACATGGTGTTGGACTGCTGGTGCACCCATTGTCCCATGCCCTTATACCAAATATTTAGTTGTTCTTAATCTAACGCCCCTAGTAAAAATTAAGCCATGGCACTGTTATAAGCCATGACAAGTTCAGCCAAATGTTTCTGCCTGTAATTTTTTGAGACTCTGACTATTTCCTCTGTAGCTTTTTGTGCAAACAGGGATATCCAATTCACCTGGTTGTTGTTGTGACCTTTTGGTGCACTGCACAAAACTCTTCTTAAAAGAAGTGACTTATGTGCTGTTTAACTGGAATGTCAGAATGGAATAGTTGGTTCATTTCGGTGGAACTGCACACAGGGAGATCTGTGTTCCAATCCTCATCATCCATATTGGCGCCATAACCTTCCTTTAGGTAAGAATGATATTTAATGCATGTGTTCATCTCTATTTTCTGACTTCCATGAGAAAATAATGCTATTTTTTACTAGTACACTTGTACTCCCTCACTGATAAAACTAATTCTGAAATAGAAGGCCAATCATGTACTTGGTTTCACCAACTGGTGAGGAGAAAGAGAAACAGAGCATGAAGAGGAAGAAGAAGAAGAATAAACAGTGCCAATGCGATCTTGCTAAAGCCAGAGGCCTCAGTCGAGGCCATTCAAAGGCTCTGGCAATGACTACCTTACATGTGAGACGATCCTCCAGGGAGCCCTTCCACTTCTGTTGTCTCACTTAAATAATTAGGAGTACTTGAGTACCACTAATTTATTGATGCCTAATTTTCCTGTCGGTGTTAAACAAATCTTTAGTAGGACCCTATGTTGAATCATGTACGTATGTATGTTTGCCTATGGAGGTGAATCATGTGGTGAAGCAGTGAGGGAATATTATTAGTGTCATGACATAATAGTGCTATTGTCTTGCATGTCAATTTATTGCCATTGGTTCAATGAGGCAATGTTTTGCGTATTGTCCATCATGAATTTGATGCTACTATTAGAGTAATATGTTAATGTCTTCCTATCCTTTCTCACTAAGATAATGAAGGTTTCACCTTGTTCCTACTTGTGCAAACAGGGATCATGTTGTGCCAATCATACATTTTAGTGGAACTACACAAGACAATACAATGAACTGTATCCCAGCCATTGCTTTAACTATGCTGGAAGTTCTTGATAATATTTCGATATAATCTCAGCACTGGTAAACAAGAGTCATTTCAACCATACATTTGAAGTACACAAAAATATATTAGTTTTATAAGATTTTTTGTCTTGATAATCTTTCGATATCATCTCTTATGGGACTACATGAATAAGATTTTTTTTCTCAGGTTGGTACGGGCCTAAGGCCTTCATCCATATTAGTTTGTTGTCATCTCTATTTGTATCATGCTACTGTCATGAGAAACTCCTTTATCTTTGCATGTTAAAGTTTTGCAACCTATGATAAACGACAATGCTTTGAGTGTTGAGCTAATTGGCACTGATTAAATAAATTAATACCTCTCTTTAAGCAAGACACTATGTTGCTAACTTTACCCATTTAGATAATGAGGGTGCCTCTATTTGTTATTGTATATTTCATCAACTAGTCCCACTATTGCAGTAATCTCACTCTCTCAATATATATGCCAACAGGGATGCTCGATTTTGGTGGAACTGCACAAAAACTTTGGGTGCTTCATTGCCTCGACAGCTTCCGTCCTTTCCTGTCAGTCGCTAATCTCGGCCTGCTTTCTTCCTTTGATGTCAGTCGCTTCACTTATCTCGGTTTCCAGTCAAAGGAAATAGTAATTGATATGCTACCTCACACAGGTTGGTACTTGTCTTTATCCTGATTATTGTGCTTGTCATGTATTGGTAATTTGGTATTTTGCTACTGTTTGCCAATTTTATAAAGGAGTAACTTGGAGCCTGAACTCGCAGGCAAATCATTGCATTGGGTGATTTCGGTAGAACTGCACAAAATGATCAGATGGACAGATACTTATGTTGCTGCTATGTACTCTAAAGTTCACTCAGATAAGCATCGATGTTGACATGAAGTTCCTATATTCATTCGAGTATCAACCAGCGTCAACTAGTTTTCAAACTCCAAGTATTAGGAGAGTGAACGCCAAAAATATTGCTTGGTGCATAGCCCAGAAGAACACAGTCCAGTCTTTGGTCCCAACTTGTACCTTTTGGTTATCGGCAGATATGGTAGCGAACTGTATGGCATGGAGTCTAAAGATTCCAGACAAGTTGGTTGACGCGTATGTTCATCTGGCGCTTAATCAGTATGCACGTCAGGGATGCTCCATTTAAGTTGAACTACACACAAAAATTGGGTGGTTCATTTTCCAACCGTCTCCTTTCTCGTCAGCAATGTAGAATTTTGGTGAGCTACAGGACCAAGATGAGCCAGTAAACTAGTTGGATGAAAGTAGTCGCCAAGTTGCTCAAACTCCCTCGGCACGAGGCCACTATTTGAGGATAAACCTACAAGCAAAGTTCAGGTTGTCTGTGCTGCCTCTTATGTACTCGAAAGTTTACTCGTACAAGAATTAATTTTAGCAAGAAGTACCTCCGACTGAACACCATTTACCAGTCTGTACCCTAGGTAATTAAAGTACCTCCATGGATCATATTGGTTGTGGTCTCAATCATTTGGATGCATAAACATACTGAACATGTGTATATCTGAATCTTTTTGTGAATTATGTATAAATATTGTCGTGTGATCTATCAATCATTTGGATGCATAGACATGTTGAACTTGTGTATATATGAATCTTTTGAGTTGTTGATAGTGAATGTTGTCTATGAATATGAACGTGTCCTGTGAACCTGAGTTTGATACGAATGTTTACCTTTTCTGTTGTACTTGTGTGTGAACTTGTTAGTATGCCTACTATGGGGTATGTAACGTGTGGGTGTCAACGACACACCTTCTTCCTGAGAATAATTGCACCTGCTTTGTTAGGGTAGCAACGGAGCATCAGCTCTTTTTAATCTTTTTATTACTCTGTCTTCCCCTCTCCCCCGCTCAACCCCTGCTGTAATGTTTTCGACCTCAAAACAAACATAGTACTACGTTGTTTTTGGGACTTGACGAAAAATCGAGTGCTATTTTCTGTAAGTTGGCCCGCCCAGCAAATGGACTGCTGGTCCACCACGACAGACTGGGAGGCTAAAAATACGAGTTGTATGGTGCAGAGGCAAGTAAAAATGCCATTGAGAGCCATCCACTGAAGAAGAAAAATCGCTCTTGATGTGCTTCTTCAATCATGTCGCCGGCCCCCTCTTTAATCCAGTTCGCTCGGGGATCTGGTATCATTGTTTTCTAGAGGGCAAACAAGTATCAGCTAGACCTAGGTTTTGTATTTTAACATGCGTAGCCCGCGACATACAGAGACAGTGGTTTCAACTTATTTTTTGAGGTCCATACACTACTAGGGAAAACCTTATACACAGAACTTTAGCAGTAGCGCTTGTCAAAAAAGGGCGCTAGTGCTAAATAGCAGTAGCACGTGCAGGATAAGGGCGCTACAGATACCAACATAGCAGTAGCGCGCCTAACTATAAACCCGCTACAACTAAATTTCTCACGACTAAGCCAATAAGCTACACATAGTAGTAGTATTCTTATTTAAACCGCGCTACCGCTATGTCTATTGTAGCAGCGCATTTATGTAGAAAGGCGCTACTGCTAACGAAAAGAAAATAAATTGAACAACAAATAGAAAAGTAAATGAAAATGAAAGAAATGGAAAAAGGAGAAAGGAAAAAATAAAATGTAAAGAAAAATAGATGAGAAAGGGAAAAAAGAGACAGACTTAGCAGTAGCGCATTTTGTCAAACGCGCTATAGCTAACTTAGCTATGGCTCGTTTTTAGAAGCGCACTACCATTATGTTTCACTTAAACAGCTAGAGGTTTCCCTCCCCCCACCCGGCCACCACTTCTCCCCCAAATCCCTCGCCCCACTTCGTCGCCGTCTCCCCAATTCGCCATCGCCCCACTTCGCCGCCGTCTCCTGCAGGCATGGACGCCCGCAACCTCATCCTCACCGCCGCCGCCCGAGGCCGCCCTTAGCCTCACCGCCGCCGCCCGAGGCAACCCTCGACCTCACCGTCACCGCGCTCGACCTCACCGCGGTGGCCCTCGACCTCACCTCCGCCCGAGGCCACCCT
>NC_041385.1:466118858-466119551 GCF_002162155.2 Triticum dicoccoides | reverse complement strand
GCCCTCCCCGCCCCTACCTCCGTCGCTGAGCACCTCCCCGCCACCATCTCTCCCCTCTCTGTAAGCCCCTCACCACTCCTCTCTCTCTGCATTTTAGAGAAAAAATTAGAAGAGCAAAAGTTAGTTTATAGAAAAAATTAGTTTAGAGCAAAAAATGTTAAGTAGTAGATGTTAGACACTACAAAAAAAAGACACATCCGTGACATTTTGGGCTGAATGGAATTTTTTTCTATCATACTTATGACACTTCTATGATGATAATTGTGACAAAACCCGGTATCATCATAGATGTGGTGGGCTCCTACTTCTATGACAAAAAATCATGACAGAAAATGGGCTTTTCGTCCTGGGCGGGCCGGAGACGCAGCTGCATGACATTCTTTGGGCCGTCCATGACGGAAAAACCGTGGTAGAAGCGAGGGCGAGGAAAATTTTGGCGAGTTCCCGGTTACGGTGGGAGGTTGGGGGCCGAGCGATGCGTGTTTCTCTCGTACACGTACGCGCGTGTGTGCGAGGCGTTGGCTCTAACTGAACCCGAGCGAGGCGTTGGGCTCTAACTGAACCCGAGAGATTGCACTGCAGGCTATGCGTTACTGAACCCGAGCGATCGATCGATGGCTGTTAACCGAACCCGATCGAGCGATTCCTTCGCTACTGCTGCTAACTAAAGCCGATCGATGCTGCCTTTGGATG
>NC_041385.1:466048169-466118584 GCF_002162155.2 Triticum dicoccoides | reverse complement strand
AACAGGACCCCGATCGATCGAGCCAGTTGGGGCTGGATGAACGGGACCCCGTGGAGGGCTGGATGAACAGGACGATCCCGTGGAGGACTAGATGAACAGTAGATGGTGGAGGGGTGGATGAACAGTATCCCGTGGAGGGGTGGTTGAACAGGAGCCCGTGGAGAGGGGTGGTTGAACAGTAGCCAATGGAGTAGCGCGCTGTGGAGGCTGGATGAACAGGAGCCCATGGATGAACAGTCGCAGGTGGAGGCTGGAGGAGGTCGACGGTGGATGAATAGTAGCCCATGGAGGCTGGAGGAGGTCGACAGTGGAGATGAACAATATCCAGTGGAGTCCTGTTTTGCGGTACGCCACACCCCTCCCGATGAACAGGACCCCCGTTTCGACCGTAGCGCTCCAACAAAAGTCCATTTCGTCCATTTTGCGGTATGCCACACCCCTCCCGATCAACAGGACCCCCATTTCAACCGTAGGAGGTCCGTTTCCTCCATTTCGCGGTACGCCGGACCCCTCCCAATGTACAAGATCCTGTTTCAAACGTGGTCGGTCGAACACAAGGCCGTTTCCTCTGTTCTGCGGTACACCAGGCCTCGTTTCCATCGCCTGTTCCGTCCAAGCCCTCCCACTGAACACGACGACGCATTCCGTTCCAACCCAGCCGGTTGGCTCCCCATGAACACGACGATGTTTTTCTCTGTTCCGACCCAGCCATGTACATGAGCCCTGGCCGTACGTATGCGCGAGTAGGCGTTCGAGACCCCGCCCGTATGTACACATACGTGGTCGTATTTTCTTTCTTGCACACTGGCCATTGTACGCACGTGTACATGCTACATGAGCGCCTCTACTACGACACGTGCGCGCCTCTACATCCACCAGTATGTATGTACATGTTCGCGACCAGAATGACAACGCTACGTACGCTTCGACCAGGTGGGTCCCGACTGTCAGGCACTTCCTTGCGTGCGAAGATGTAGATGGTGGGTCCTAGCAGTCAGGGGGGCGAATCATTTTTTTATTTTTTGCCCGGACGCACTTCCTTGCGTGCGAAGATGTAGCTGGTGGGTTCCAGCAGTCAGGGGGCGAATCGTTTTTTTATGCACTTCCTTGCGTGCGAAGATGTAGCTGGTGGGTCCCAATTGTCAGGGGGGAAATGTTTTTTCGTGAAATAAGGTGGCCCGTCCGGTGGGTCCCTGCTGTCAGGTGGAGGAATAATTATTTTGCGCGTAATAAGGAGGCACTTCCTTGCGGCTGCCGTGGACCCAGCTATTGGGGAACGTTGCAGAAAATAAAAAATTTCCTACGGTTTCACCAAGATCCATCTATGAGTTCATCTAAGCAACGAGTCATGGGAGAGAGATTGCATCTACATACCACTTGTAGATCGTGCACGGAAGCGTTCAAGGGAACGGTGATGATGGAATCGTACTCGCCGTGATTCAAATCACCGATGACCAAGTGCTGAACGGACAGCACCTCCGCGTTCAACACATGTACGGTACGGACGACGTCTCCTCCTTCTTGATCCAGCAAGGGGGAAGGAGAGGTTGAGGAAGAAGGCTCCAGCAGCAGCACGACGGCGTGATGATGGTGGAGAGGCAGTACTCCGACAGGGCTTTGCTAAGCGCTCAACGGAGGAGGAGAGGTGTTGGGGAGGGGAGGGGCTGCGCCTTGGATTAGGTGTTCAGCCCTCCCCTCGCCCCTCTATTTATAGGGGAAGGGGGGAAGGGGGCCGCCCCCCTCTAGATGAGATCTAGAGGGGGGGCGGCGGCCAGGGAGGGGGCTTGCCCCCCAAGCAAAGGGGGTGCGCCCCCCTTAGGGTTCCCCCCCAACCCTAGGCGCATGGGCCCAAGGGGGGGCACGCCCAGCCCTCCAGGGGCTGGTTCCCTGCCCCACGTGGCCCATGTAGCCCACCAAGAGGGGTGGCCGCTCCCGGTGGACCCCCGAACCCCCTTCGGTGGCCCCGGTACAATACCGATATGCCCCCGAAACTTTCCGGTGTCCGCATGACAACTTCCCATATATAAATCTTTACCTCCGGACCATTCCGGAACTCCTTGTGACGTCCGGGATCTCATCCGGGACTCCGAAAAACATTCGGTAATCACATACAAGTCTTCCTAATAACCCTAGCGTCACCGAACCTTAAGTGTGTAGACCCTACGGGTTCGGGAGACACGCAGACATGACCGAGACGGCTCTCCGGTCAATAACCAACAGCGGGATCTGGATACCCATGTTGGCTCCCACATGCTCCTCGATGATGTCATCGGATCAACCACGATGTCGAGGATTCAATCAACCCCGTATGCAATTCCCTTTGTCAGACGGTATGTTACTTGCCCGAGACTCGATCGTCGGTATCCCAATACCTCATTCAGTCTCGTTACCGGCAAGTCACTTTACTCGTACCGTAATGCATGATCCCGTGACCAGACACTTGGTCACTTTGAGCTCATTATGATGATGCACTACCGAGTGGGCCCAGTGATACCTCTCCGTAATCCGGAGTGACAAATCCCAGTCTCGATCCGTGTCAACCCAACAGACACTTTCGGAGATACCTGCAGTGCACCTTTATAGTCACCCAGTTACGTTGTGACATTTGGTACACCCAAAGCACTTCTACGGTATCCGGGAGTTACACGATCTCATGGTCTAAGGAAGAGATACTTGACATTGGAAAAGCTCTAGCAAAACAATCTACACAATCTTGTGCTATGCTTAGGATTGGGTCTTGTCCATCACGTCATTCTCCTAATGACGTGATCCCGTTGTCAATGACATCTAATGTCCATAGTCAGGAAACCATGACTATCTGTTGACCAACAAGCTAGTCAACTAGAGGCTTACTAGGGACGTATTGTGGTCTATGTATTCACACGTGTATTACGATTTCCGTATAATACAATTATAGCATGAATAAAAGACAATTATCATGAACAAGGAAATATAATAATAATCCATTTATTATTGCCTCTAGGGCATATTTCCAACAGTCTCCCACTTGCACTAGAGTCAATAATCTAGTTACATTGTGATGAACCGAACACCCATAGAGTTCTGGTGTTGATCATGTTTTGCTCGCGAGAGAGGTTTAGTCAACGGATCTGTGACATTCAGATCCGTATGTACTTTGCAAATATCTATGTCTCCATCTTGAACATTTTCACGGATGGATTTGAAGCGACGCTTGATGTGCCTGGTCTTCTTGTGAAACCTGGGCTCCTTGGCAAGGGCAATAGCTCCAGTGTTGTCACAGAAGAGTTTGATCGGCCCCGGCGCATTGGGTATGACTCCTAGGTCGGTGATGAACTCCTTCACCTAAATTGCTTCATGCGCTGCCTCCGAGGCTGCCATGTACTCCGCTTCACATGTAGATCCCGCCACGACGCTCTGCTTGCAGCTGCACCAGCTTACTGCTCCACCATTCAACATGTACACGTATCCGGTTTGTAACTTAGAGTCATCCAGATCTGTGTCGAAGCTAGCGTCGACGTAACCCTTTACGACGAGCTCTTCGTCACCTCCATAAACGAGAAACATGTCCTTTGTCCTTTTCAGGTACTTCAGGATATTCTTGACCGCTGTCCAGTGTTCCTTGCTGGGATTACTTTGGTACCTTCCTACCAAACTTACGGCAAGGTTTACATCAGGTCTGGTACACAGCATGGCATACATAATAGATCCTATGGCTGAGACATAGGGGATGATGCTCATCTCTTCTTTATCTTTTGCCGTGGTCGGGCATTAAGCCGAGCTCAATCTCACACCTTGCAGTACAGGCAAGAACCCTTTCTTGGACTGATCCATTTTGAACTTCTTCAAAATCTTATCAAGGTATGTGCTTTGTGAAAGACCTATGAGGCGTCTCGATCTATCCCTATAGATCTTGATGCCTAATATATATGCAGCTTCTCCAAGGTCCTTCATTGAAAAACACTTATTCAAGTAGGCCTTAATGCTGTCCAAGAATTCTGTATCATTTCCCATCAAAAGTATGTCATCTACATATAATATGAGAAATGCTACAGAGCTCCCACTCACTTTCTTGTAAACGCAGGCTTCTCCATAAGTCTGCATAAACCCAAACGCTTTGATCATCTCATCAAAGCGAATGTTCCAACTCCGAGATGCTTGCACCAGCCCATAAATGGATCGCTGGAGTTTGCACACTTTGTTAGCATTCTTAGGATCGACAAAACCCTCCGACTGCATCATATACAGTTCTTCCTTAAGATGCCCGTTAAGGAATGCCGTTTTGACGTCCATCTGCCATATCTCATAATTATAGTATGCGACAATTGCTAACATGATTCGGATGGATTTAAGCTTCACTACGGGAGAGAAAGTCTCATCGTAGTCAATCCCTTGAACTTGCCGATAACCCTTAGCGACAAGTCGAGCTTTATAGATGGTGACATTACCATTCGCGTCCGTCTTCTTCTTAAAGATCCATTTGTTTTCTATCGCTCGCCGATCATCGGGCAAGTCAATCAAAGTCCATACTTTGTTTTCATACATGGATTCTATCTCGGATTTCATGGCTTCTAGCCATTTGTTGGAATCTGGGCCCGCCATCGCTTCTTCATAGTTTGAAGGTTAAACGTTGTCTAACAACATGATTTCCAGGACAGGGTTGCCATACCACTCTGGTGTGGAACGTGTCCTTGTGGACCTACGAAGTTCAGTAGCAACTTGATCAGAAGTACCTTGATCATCATCATTAATTTCCTCTCCAGTCGGTGTAGGCACCACAGGAACGTTTTCCTGAGCTGCACTACTTTCCGGTTCAAGAAGTAGTACTTCATCGAGTTCTACTTTCTTCCCACTTACTCCTTTCGAGAGAAACTCTTTTTCCAGAAAGGATCCGTTCTTGGCAACAAAGATCTTGCCCTTGGATCTTAAGTAGAAGGTATACCCAATGGTTTCCTTAGGGTATCCTATGAAGACGCATTTTTCCGACTTGGGTTCGAGCTTTTCAGGTTGAAGTTTCTTGACATAAGCATCGCATCCCCAAACTTTTAGAAATGACAGCTTAGGTTTCTTCCCAAACCATAATTCATACGGTGTCATCTCAACGGACTAAGACGGTGCCCTATTTAAAGTGAATGTAGATGTCTCTAGAGCGTATCCCCAAAATGATAGCGGTAAATCGGTAAGAGACATCATAGATCGCACCATATCCAATAGAGTGCGATTAAGACATTCGGACACACCGTTACGCTGAGGTGTTCCAGGCGGCGTGAGTTGTGAAATGATTCCACATTTTCTTAAGTGTGTACCAAATTCGTGACTTAAATATTCTCCTCCACGATCCGATCGTAAGAACTTTATCTTCCGGTCACGTTGATTCTCTACTTCATTCTGAAATTCCTTGAACTTTTCAAAGGTCTCAGACTTGTGTTTCATCAAGTAGACATACCCATATCTACTCAAGTCATCAGTGAGAGTGAGAACATAACGATATCCTCCGCGAGCCTCAACGCTCATTGGACCACACACATCAGTATGTATGATTTCCAACAAGTTGGTTGCTCGCTCCATTGTTTCGGAGAACGGGGTCTTGGTCATTTTGCCCATGAGGCATGGTTCGCATGTGTCAAATGATTCATAATCTAGAGACTCTAAAAGTCCATCAGCATGGAGCTTCTTCATGCGCTTGACACCAATGTGACCAAGGCGGCGGTGCCACAAGTATGTGGGACTATCGTTATCAACTTTACATCTTTTGGTATTCACGCTATGAATATGTGTAACATTACGTTCGAGATTCATTAAGAATAAACCATTGACCATCGGGGCATGACCATAAAACATATCTCTCATATAAATAGAACAACCAGTATTCTCGGATTTAAATGAGTAGCCATCTCGTATTAAACGAGATCCAGATACAATGTTCATGCTCAAACTTGGCACTAAATAACAATTATTGAGGTTTAAAACTAATCCCGTGGGTAAATGTAGAGGTAGCGTGCCGACGGCGATCACATCGACCTTGGAACCATTCCCGACGCGCATCGTCACCTCGTCCTTCGCCAGTCTCCGCTTATTTCGCAGCTCCTGCTGTGAGTTACAAATGTGAGCAACGGCACCGGTATCAAATACCCAAGAGTTACTACGAGTACTGGTAAGGTACACATCAATTACATGTATATCAAATATACCCTTAGTGTTGCCGGCCTTCTTGTCCGCTAAGTATTTGGGGCATTTCCGCTTCCAGTGACCCTTCCCCTTGCAATAAAAGCACTCAGTTTCAGGCTTGGGTCCATTCTTTGACTTCTTCCCGGCAACTGGCTGACCGGGTGCGGCAACATCTTTGTCGTCCTTCTTGAAGTTCTTCTTACCCTTGCCCTTTTTGCAATTAGTGGTCTTATTGACCATCAACACTTGATGTTCTTTCTTGATTTCAACCTCTGCTGACTTCAGCATTGAGAATACTTCAGGAATGGTCTTCACCATCCCCTGCATATTGTAGTTCCACACAAAGCTCTTGTAGCTCGGTGGGAGCTACTGAAGGATTCTGTCAATGACCGCCTCTTCCGGGAGGTTGATCTCCAACTGGGACAGGCGGTTGTGCAACCCAGACATTTTGAGTATGTGCTCACTGACAGAACTATTTTCCTCCATCTTACAACTATAGAACTTGTCGGAGACTTCATATCTCTCGACCCGGGCATGAGCTTGGAAAACCATTTTCAGCTCCTCGAACATCTCATATGCTCCGTGCTTCTCAAAACGCTTTTGGAGCCCCGGTTCTAAGCTGTAAAGCATGCTGCACTGAACGAGGGAGTAATCATCAGCACGTGATTGCCAAGTGTTCATAACGTCTTGGTTCTCTGGGATGGGTGCTTCACCTAGCGGTGCATCTAGGACATAGTCTTTCTTGGCTGCTATGAGGATGATCCTCAGGTTCCGGACCCAGTCCAAATAGTTACTGCCATCATCTTTTAGCTTGGTTTTCTCTAGGAATGCGTTGAAGTTCATGTTGACATGAGCGTTGGCCATTTGATCTACAAGACATATTTTGCAAAAGTTTTAGACTAAGTTCATGATAATTAAGTTCATTTAATCAAATTATTTAATGAACTCCCACTCAGATTAGACATCCCTCTAGTCATCTAAGTGTTACACGATCCGAGTCGACTAGGCCGTGTCTGATCATCACGTGAGACGGACTAGTCATCATCGGTGAACATCTCCATGTTGATCGTATCTTCCATACGACTCGTGTTCGACCTTTCGGTCTCTGTGTTCCGAGGCCATGTCTGTACATGCTAGGCTCGTCAAGTTAACCCTAAGTGTTCTGCATGTGTAAATCTGTCTTACACCCGTTGTATGTGAACGTAAGGATCTATCACACCCGATCATCACGTGGTGCTTCGAAACGACGAACTTTAGCAACGGTGCACAGTTAGGGGGAACACTTTCTTGAAATTATTATAAGGGATCATCTTATTTACTACCGCCGTTCTAAGTAAACAAGATGCATAAAACATAATAAACATCACATGCAATTATATAGTAGTGACATGATATGGCCAATATCATATAGCTCCTTTGATCTCCATCTTCGGGGCTCCATGATCATCTTCGTCACCGGCATGACACCATGATCTCCATCATCATGATCTCCATCATTGTGTCTTCATGAAGTTGTCACGCCAATGACTACTTCTACTTCTATGGCTAACGTGTTTAGCAATAAAGTAAAGTAATTTACATGGCATTCTTCAATGACACGTAGGTCATACAAAAAATAAAGACAACTCCTATGGCTCCGGCCGGTTGTCATACTCATCGACATGCAAGTCGTGATTCCTATTACAAGAACATGATCTCATACATCACAATATATCATTCATCATTCATCACAACTTCTGGCCATATCACATCACATGACAATTGCTGCAAAAACAAGTTAGACGTCCTCTAATTGTTGTTGCATCTTTTACATGGCTGCAATTGGGCTCTAGCAAGAACGTTTTCTTACCTACGAATAACCACAACGTGATTTTGTCAACTTCTATTTACCCTTAATAAGGACCCTTTTCATCTAATCCGCTCCAACTAAAGTAGGAGAGACAGACACCCGCTAGCCACCTTATGCAACTAGTGCATGTCAGTCGGTGGAACCTGTCTCACGTAAGCGTACGTGTAAGGTCGGTCCAGGCCGCTTCATCCCACAATACCGCTGAAGCATGAAAAGACTAGTAGCGGCAAGCAAGTTGACAAGATCTACGCCCACAACAACATTGTGTTCTACTCGTGCAATAGAGAACTACGCATAGACCTAGCTCATGATGCCACTGTTGGGGAACGTTGCAGAAAATAAAAAATTTCCTACGGTTTCACCAAGATCCATCTATGAGTTCATCTAATCAACGATTCATGGGAGAGAGATTGCATCTACATACCACTTGTAGATCGCGCACGGAAGCGTTCAAGGGAACGGTGATGATGGAGTCGTACTCGCCGTGATTCAAATCACCGATGACCAAGTGCTGAACGGACAACACCTCCGCGTTCAACACACGTACGGTATGGACGACGTCTCCTCCTTCTTGATCCAGCAAGGGGGAAGGAGAGGTTGAGGAAGAAGGCTCCAGCAGCAGCACGACGGCGTGATGATGGTGGAGAGGCAGTACTCCGACAGGGCTTCGCCAAGTGCTCAACGGAGGAGGAGAGGTCTTGGGGAGGGGAGGGGCTGCGCCTTGGATCAGGTGTTCAGCCCTCCCCTCGCCCCTCTATTTATAGGGGAAGGGGGGAAGGGGGCCGGCCCCCTCTATATGAGATCTAGAGGGGGGGGCGGCGGCCAGGGAGGGGGCTTGCCCCCCAAGCAAAGGGGGTGCGCCCCCCTTAGGGTTCCCCCCCCCCAACCCTAGGCGCATGGGCCCAGGGGGGGCGCCCAGCCCTCCAGGGGCTGGTTCCCTGCCCCACGCGGCCCATGTGGCCCACCAAGAGGGGTGGCCCCTCCCGGTGGACCCCCGGAACCCCTCCGGTGGCCCCGGTACAATACCGATATGCCCCCGAAACTTTCCGGTGTCCGCATGACAACTTCCCATATATAAATCTTTACCTCCGGACCATTTCGGAACTCCTCGTGACGTCCGGGATCTCATCCGGGACTTCGAACAACATTCGGTAATCACATACAAGTCTTCCTAATAACCCTAGCGTCACCGAACCTTAAGTGTGTAGACCCTACGGGTTCGAGAGACACGCAGACATGACCGAGACGGCTCTCCGGTCAATAACCAACAACGGGATCTGGATACCCATGTTGGCTCCCACATGCTCCTCGATGATGTCATCGGATGAACCACGATGTCGAGGATTCAATCAACCCCGTATGCAATTCCCTTTGTCAGACGATATGTTACTTGCCCGAGACTCGATCGTCGGTATCCCAATACCTCGTTCAGTCTCGTTACCGGCAAGTCACTTTACTCGTACCGTAATGCATGATCCCGTGACCAGACACTTGGTCACTTTGAGCTCATTATGATGATGCACTACCGAGTGGGCCCAGTGATACCTCTCCGTAATCCGGAGCGACAAATCCCAGTCTCGATCCGTGTCAACCCAACAGACACTTTCGGAGATACCTGCAGTGCACCTTTATAGTCACCCAGTTATGTTGTGACGTTTGGTACACCCAAAGCACTTCTACGGTATTCGGGAGTTACACGATCTCATGGTCTAAGGAAGAGATACTTGACATTGGAAAAGCTCTAGCAAAACGAACTACACGATCTTGTGCTATGCTTAGGATTGGGTCTTGTCCATCACGTCATTCTCCTAATGACGTGATCCCGTTGTCAATGACATCTAATGTCCATAGTCAGGAAACCATGACTATCTGTTGACCAACGAGCTAGTCAACTAGAGGCTTACTAGGGACGTATTGTGGTCTATGTATTCACACGTGTATTACGATTTCCGGATAATACAATTATAGCATGAATAAAAGACAATTATCATGAACAAGGAAATATAATAATAATCCATTTATTATTGCCTCTAGGGCATATTTCCAACACCAGCTGCCAGCCTCTCCATGTACAGTACTCTTCCGATGGAAGTCGGTCGTTGACCACATTGACCACGCCGCGCTGAGAGCACCATGGCGGTGGACGACGGCGAGGCCTAGGAAGGGGACGACGCAGAGACGGGGAAGACGCGACAGTGGATGCCCACACAGAGAGGAGTACGAGGGTTCACTAGTTCGGCTGCGGTGTGAGGCTGGGGGTGTGGGCGAGTGGAGGGATGGCTTGGCCAGTGGTGGGAGTAGTATGGGGGCGGTGAGGCCGCCGACCACGGGAGGCAGGAGTAGGCGGCACGACCGACGCTGCTTTGGGCGGCTGGAGCAAGAAGACCAGAGGTTAAAGAAGCACTACAGCCGTTGGATGGAGATCGTACGGTCACCGAAGCTAGAATCATTTATATTGACTAAGTTGACAAAGCCCTTGGTACGCGCCAACTTAGTAGGCCCACAGGTCAGCCTCCGAAATAGTGCACCCCAGATGTCAGGGGGAGGAATCATTTTTTGGGCGGCCGAAGCTAAGAATATCCGAGATTGAAGAAGAAGCACGACATCCGTTGGATAGACATCCAACGGCCACTGCTGCTAGAACCGTGTGTTGACTATAATAAGTTAACAAGGCCTTGCATACGCGTCAACTAATTTTTTTTAGGGGACGCGTCAACTTAGTAGGCCCACAAGTGTGTGGCAGAGAACTTATAAACCATTTGCGATTTGTAAGAATGCACAGCCCATTTTTTAATTCTAATGGAATCTACTACAGCCCATTTATAGTTTGTTAAAAGTACAACCCGTTTTATAGCTAGGACAACGACTAATAATTTCAACCAATCGTTGAAGACAGAATTCAATAAAATTTCCCACATTTTGATGGGATCCGAAATATTTTTATCCCTAAATTTCTAGTCAGATTAAATATAAATTTGTATTACGTAAAAATCCAACGAAACATTGCGCGTGCAACAATGAAAAATTAAGATTTTCAAAATCCATAAATAATATTTTCTAAACTAATTTCGTGTTTGGTGCATTTTGTTATAGTTACTGCCCAGTTTTTATAATTACATCCTATTTATTATTTTTTAAAGCCCATTTTCCTGTTAAGCCTAATGCATCCCTCCTAGGAAAGATTTGCAGCCCAGCGGAGCGGAGAATAACAAGTTGACATTGCCTGGGTATTCCTCAAAAAAAACGTATAGCTGGGCTAGCCATTTTCATCTTGAAAAAATTAATATCTGGGCTGGATATCTGGCCTGGGCTAGACAGGCCACAGCCCGCCCAGTTAATACCCTGCTCTCCTCTGAACAAAAACGAAGTCATCACCAAGAAAAACTCTGCAGTGCTCACGCCTCAAAAACACAAATACTGCTCGAGCTGCTTGGTCCCAGATGTCGGCCGCACCTTGTGCAATTCTATAGTTTATATTGACTACATAGGTTGACAATGGTGTGGGACCGTGATGTCAGGAAACAAGGAGGATGCAAAAAAATATAGTTGTACATAATAAGGAGGCACTTGCGTACGTACGACTATGGCCCTAGTGGGTCCCTAGTGTCATCCAGTCAAAATAAAGTCATCTCCTGAATCCTCATGTTCGTTGTCGATGTTAACAATGCTCGGCGCCACGGCAAGCGCAACAACTTGAAGGACGACGGAGAGGGCCTCGCGGGCCCTACAGATGGTCTGATACAGCGCCCGCTGCTCATTTGAGGAAGCCAGGATCATCGGACACCTATGAGCACCTTCAAGAAACTGAGACGGCATGAAATGGTAAGGCCGCGCTTGGGAGCTTTGGTTTATTTCAAACATGTATTAACATACAAGTGTAATTTACTCGTCATCGGAAATAACGCATAAAATACAGGCATAATGAAACCGAGGGCCCGAGGTCTGTAAGTAAAACCGGCGGGTTACGCGTTTAATTTGAGAGACCAGTGTATATTTTACGAGCACTTCTATATGGACGACATTACCAGACGATACATGAACGACGTGCATATCATGCCATCCATGGGCAAGGCTGAAATAGCAGCTAACGACTGGATTAGCAATCGTCCGAGTGTCGTTTAGCGTTTTTATTGTGTGTGAAGTACTTCCAATATTTTACTAGTCGAAATCGACCAACCAAGCACTTCTCCCGAGATCATCTTCTTTTATTTACAAGCGTCAGTTTTACAAGCGGTTTTGGTTGGAAAACAACGATCCAATCACGGCCTAATATGATGAGTTGGTCGGAAGATCATATGGTTTCATGTCTAACCTACCCGACTTGTCGTATAGGCTATGAATGAAACATAAGACGATGAACTTCTTAAGCACACAAACAACAGAAGAGGATGATCTTCTTAACAAGCAAATCACTGGCATTAGATCGACATGCAAAACAATATGAAGCATTACTCTCAGGAGGCATGGTGAACAGCTCGTGATGCCGCATGCCACAACATTCCAAGCTCAACTTTGCAATCAAACACAAGGCCTGGCATTACATAGACAACATTCGGAACAAACTCTGAACACAGGAATATCTCAGTAGAGTAACTATTTACTTCTAAACTGAACACAGGAATAGGAAAAAACAATCAACGCTGCTCACAGCAAGGGCGTCCCACTCAAAAATATCAAATGCATGTCTTCTGGCTAATATCAATGAGCAAATTTTGACAAGGTTTTCCAATTCCAATATATTAAACTAAAGTCTTCTTGCTAACATCAATGATTAAACTTTGACAAGCTTTTCCCATTGAAAATATGTAATGCCTATGATCGTGGAGTCCTGTCGTAGCTTCTTGTACTTGTTTGGGCACTTTTTGCGCAGTGCACTCCACGTGTTGTAGAATTGCCAATGCTCTCTGCAGACTAGTCATGTCACCAGCATCTAATAATACTCTGTAAAGCTTCTTGGACATTCCTTCTGTAATATAGCGCAAACAGTGACTGCTTCTTTCTGCAAAGTGGAACGACCAATTGGGCCCAGTAATGCAGCAATTTGCCTTGGACACATTCGCTCCTTTTGTGCAGTTCAAATAAAATCGAAGTCGGAATAAAACCGAGCTTTAATTTTGATATCCCTGTAAGCAACAATAGGTATAAGGGAAACAATTACTGAGAAATAACGGTTGATGACTTGTACTCCTAGAAGAAAAGCATCTACTGATCTACCTTATCTTAATGGGAAACAAAGCAGGAGAGTACAATGCTCCATCAGTGTGATTCATTCATATTGACTGAGACATTATCTTAACAATGCCTTGTTTCAACATGTATAAAGAACGACAAAGCAGAAAAGTACCATTCCTAAAACAATGTGACTGATTCATTCTAACAGAGACATTATCTTAACAATACCTTGGTTAAACATGTAGAAATAACTACAAAGCAGGATAGTACCATTCCTAACAAGTGTTGCAGTTTTGAACTAAGATTCAGTAGTTAATTAATTCTGAGAGTGGCATTGCTTAATTTTACCATCAGCATTAGATGAACGAAAAGCATAAACAGTTCCAGGGGAGAGTGGGCGCAACAACACCATGTGCTTCCATCTACTTATAAAGGGGGTGATGCAGAGTTTGTTGTAACAAAGCAACAAGCATCATGTCTGGGTTGGTACCATTTTTGTTCACTACTTCATGGGAAAAGAGAGCAATACAATAGCTTCAATTCAACATTTATTTAAAATAGTACCAATACAAGTACCACAGCATCTCAAAACACACTGCACGATCATGTGTATGAAGGCAAGTAGCAACCTGTCATGACGCACACAAGATAACATACGAATCTGCCAACATGAATAGGAAATCCAATCTCGTTTTGTGCAGTTGCACTGAAATCAAGCAAAGTGTTTCGCATAGCGAAGCAAAATGTTGCAATAGCAACAAGTTGAATAGATATCCCTGTTTAAATAGAGACAAAAAAGGAATCAATTACTGGCTAATAAAGGAGTATGAAACATGCGGCCACAAAACTGGTAATCCCACCAATCCCTAACAAGTGTTGCAGTTTTGAAATAAGATTCAGTAGTTAATTCTGAGAGTGGCATTGCTTAATTTTACGAGCGACATTAGATTAACGAAAAGCATAAATAGTTCCAGGGGAGAATGGGTGCAACAACACCATGTGCTTCCATCTACTTATAAAGGGGGTGATGCAGAGTTTGTTGTAACAAAGCAACAAGCATCATGTCTGGGTTGGTACCATTTTTGTTCACTACTTAATGGGAAAAGAGAGCAATACAATAGCTTCAATTCAACATTTATTTAAAACAGTACCAATACAAGTAGCACAGCATCTCAAAACACACTGCACGATCATGTGGATGAAGGCAAGTACCAACCTATCATGACGCATACAAGATAATGTACGAATCTTCCAACACGAATAGGAAATCCAATCTCGTTTTGTGCAGTTGCACTGAAATCAAGCAAAGTGTTTTGCATAGCGAAGCAAAATGTCGCAATAGCAACAAGTTGAATAGATATCCATGTTTAAACAGAGGCAAAAAAGGAATCAATTACTGGCTAATAAAGGAGTATGAAACATGCGGCCACAAAACTGGTAATCTGGCAATCCCTAACAAGTGTTGCAGTTTTGAAATAAGATTCAGTAGTTAATTCTGAGAGTGGCATTGCTTAATTTTACCAGTGGCATTAGATTAACAAAAAGCATAAATAGTTCCACGGGAGAGTGGGTGCAACAACACCATGTGCTTCCATCTACTTATAAAGGGGGTGATGCAGAGTTTGTTGTAACAAAGCAACAGGCATCATGTCTGGGTTGGTACCATTTTTGTTCACTACTTAATGGGAAAAGAGAGCAATACAATAGCTTCAATTCAACATTTATTTAAAACAGTACCAATACAAGTAGCACAGCATCTCAAAACACACTGCACGATCATGTGGATGAAGGCAAGTACCAACCTGTCATGACGCACACAAGATCAGCTACAAATCTGCCAACACGGATAGGAAATCCAATCCCGTTTTGTGTAGTTGCACTGAAATCAAGCAAAGTATTTTGCATAGTGAAGCAAAATGTCGCAATAGCAACAAGTTGAATAGATATACCTGTTTAAACAGAGGCAAAAAAGGAATCCATTACTGGCTAATAAAGGAGTATGAAACATGCGGCCACAAAACTGGTAATCCCGCCAATCCCTAACAAGTGTTGAAGTTTTGAAATAAGATTCAGTAGTTAATTCTGAGAGTGGCATTGCTTAATTTTACCAACGGCATTAGTTTAACAAAAAGCATAAACAGTTCCATGGGAGAGTGGGCGCAACAACACCATGTGCTTCCATCTACTTATAAAGGGGGTGATGCAGAGTTTGTTGTAACAAAGCAACAAGCATCATGTCTGGGTTGGTACCATTTTTGTTCACTACTTAATGGGAAAAGAGAGCAATACAATAGCTTCAATTCAAAATTTATTTAAAATAGTACCAATACAAGTAGCGAAGCAAAATGTCACAGTAGAAACAAGTTGAATACATACCCCTATTTTAAGATAGGCAAAAAAGGAAACAATTAGTTGCCGATAAAGGAGGATGAAACAAACGGTGACAGAAAGAAGCATCTAACTTATCTTGGATGGAAAACAAAGTAGGATAGTAGCATTTCTAAAATGTTTGCATTGATTCATATTAACAGAGACATTCTCTTAAAACAACATTCGTTAAAAAATGTAATTTACTTTTAACAGTGGCATTGCTTCAATTTTCCGGCGGCATTCTTAGATTAACAACAGCAAAATAGTTGTATGGGACATGCCAGCACCATGTGCGTCCACACATACAAATGGGTGATGCAGAGTATGTAGCCAAGCAGCATATATGCGTTGGTCCCATATTTGTTCTCTTTGAACCTTTTTCCTATGTGAGGGCAGCAAATTTAGTCCTGCACAAACTAACTGACCCCCCAGTTTCTTTCCCTTTTCAACAAAGAGATTGGTTCCTTACAGATGTGTGTAATGGGTTACCCCCTTTTTCCCTTTTTGACCAACAAAGCGGCTAGATAGCCAGTCTATACTACTTTCCGTCCCTCCTTTCCTCATTGAACCACATCATAGATTCTTGCTCCAGCCCACCGCACCCTTCTTTCCTGTTTGAACCAAGACCTAGATTCGACTACAGATCGAAAAAGATCCACATGCACCTAGAGCAACAACAGTTTCAAATAAACTTATACCTTAGGGTCGTCGGGATGTGGCAAGGCGTGCGGCGGGAGGCCGGATCTGCCCACACTATGTACGGCAGCGAGGAAGAAGGGGTTGGTGGTCCTCCCGCATAGGCGCTGGGTGAAAGAGAACAGCGCAGCTGGCAGTGGATTGCCTCCCTCTCCGAATGCGATAGAGTGAACGCTGCACCTCCTCCCCTTCTCGGTGCGACGGGATACGGACACCTCCTTCACCATCTATGAGGGGGAGAGAGAGACAAGAGGCCAACACAGTCTTGTTTAGATCTGGTGAAGAGAGGGTGGGAGACTGAGAATATAGCAAACCCTAGCAATGAACACTGAGCCTCCAGCGTGTATATATATATATATATATATATATGTAGTGCAGCGAGAGTGCAAACCCTAGCAAACAAGCATTGAGGCTCCAGTTATATATATAGTACTGTAGTACGGACTGAGCTCTGATGCCTTCACTGCACCTGCTTTTGGCTGTATGACAGGTGAGCCAGCCACATTATGGGACCACCTGTCATAAACCCAATGGCAGGTGCACTAAGTCAATGAAGCTGCATCCATATAGTACTCTCGTGTATATGACTAATATATAGTGGAGTGGTTTTCTTGTCCTCTCCATAACTATCGTTTTAAATTGTGTAAGTACGAAATAAAACTCTTTATTTAACATACAGTGAAGAAAACTACTACTACTTCCGATGAACTAACAATCCACGCGTCCTGGTCGCACTTCCTGTCCTTCACGTGCGGTACACTACCCTCCCTAAGTGAACAACCACACATGCGCCAAATTATCGGAAACGTGTGAGAGTGTGTACAAATAAAGAATTTTAATTTCAATTATCGGAAAGGTTTGAGAGTATTACAAAGTTTGACTTCAGTCAAATCTAATATGCGGAGTAAATAAAAATGGAGGGCTACTATGTCCATCTGGGTTTGTACATTAAACTACTCTTCCTGTGAATCAGCCATTTGGGTGGGAGATGGAAAAAATCTAGAGTGAAAACAAGGCCTGCAGAGCAGACAGTGCTACCTGTCGAAGCAGATCTCTTGTTGGGTCCCGATAGCTCCTCAGAGATGGATTTAGAGATAGATGACCAGTCCTATTCCCCCACCGAGGTGTATGTTCAAACTTGGCACGGTTATACTACTCATATCATGCATATGGCGTCTTGCATTGCACGGTTTAGACATCATATACACAATATTCAACACCATGTTCTTAGTTCAGACATCATATTGAATGCCCTCTGTTTAGCATATAAATCACATATGTGAATTAAATGATGCGATCCTGATTACTTAGATACCATGTAGGTGAATTATGTCATGCGATCCTGTTTAGTTATTCATCATATCTTTGATTTATGTTATGCTATGCTATGCAGTTTAGATAGACATCATATATGTGAAATTGTGTCATGTTATCCGTTTTAGTTAAACAATATACATGTCAACTATTTCATGCCTTCTTTCCACACTATCTATTGCATCTGTATCTCATACAATGTCTGTACATTCAACTATGTTTCCTGTTTATCAGCCATTTGAATTGGAACAGGTGATGCCAGTATCCAGCGGACTAAAAACACGGTCTTCAAATAAAACAGTGCTACCTCTTGGTGGAGATAGCACCCCGGTTGTACATGCACAAGAACCAGCCCTACCACACATAACCCAAACTCTCGCATATTGTACCCCTACTGTGATGGACAGAGAACCAGCTTCATCCAATCTAACCCCAACCCCAGCAGATAGTAACCCAGTTCATGTTGACACAACACCATCTCCACCACAGAGCTCCCAAACAAGAGCAGTTAGTAAGGCAGCTCCACTGCCCAAAGGGCCAGTACTACCATGGCGAACCCCAACTCCACTAGTTAGTACGCCTATTCCTGTGGAGGAAGCACAACCAGCTAGTCGTAATTTAGCAGCTATCGCATTTGATGTTGTTAAATCGTATGTGCGTATCTTCCCATATTGGAAATATTATACTGAAGATGAAGGAAAATGCCAGTTGCAGGTGTTTGTCCAGGAGTTATGTGTAAGTAATGTTATTCATGGCAATTACTTTGCTTTGTCCCATACATCCTACCTCCATGATGGTTATAATACAACAAATTTTCCCATTTTTCTCTATAGAGAAGGACCGATTTGGAAACTCAGGATGAGGTAACATGTGCTAATACCTCTGCTATCTTCAAGAATGCTTGGTGGCAGTATCGGAATTACCTGAAGAAAACGTACTTCACCGGCAAAGAAACTCATCAAATTCCCTTACGTTCTCCTGATACACATTTAGTGGACGATGACTGGGAACGCCTTGTTTTGTACTGGTCCCGAACCAAGAGTGCGGTAAGGTCTATGAGCTCATTTTCTATTTTTAAGTACTATATTCTTGCGTCTTGCTGTACTCTGTTCATGTAGAACAAGTGCCTAAACCTGGAGAACAATTGTTCTAATTTAATATTCCATTGCTATCATATTTCAAAAAAGTGATAGGTGTTAATTGTGCGTTTTGCCATCGCCTTGCACTTTACTGACCAAAGCGCATGCTTATGCGCAGTTATGCATAGATTAAGCATAGTTATGCGCGATCCGTTTTGCCAACGCCTAGAGCCTAGACGTGCCTTTTTTAACTATGATTGCTATCGTGCATACTGCTTTGCTCTTGTATCACTGTATTTACTCATACAAACTTATTTTTAAATTGAAGGATCCAATCGAAACTCCAATGGTACATCAGGTACATTCACGCATGTTTCTTTAATAGGTTTGCTCTTATCAATAGCTCTGTTGATTTCAATTTCAATTGTGTATACAATTGACTTCTCATATCATGCATATTACTAGCATCACAACAGAGCCAATAGTGTTGTTGTACATGTAGACCCGTGGTACCCATCTAAAATCTTGTTGTGTCGTGTAGTTTCCCACGCTTTTATTCTTTCACTGCTGCTTTGTCTTGAACTGGTATGATTTGAACCGTGTCTCAATTTTGATTTGGCAAGACAATGAAGTGACCATGGGGCATAGATATATGTTTGTTTGATGCTTTTATTATGTACTAGTACTTGGCAATAGAAGAATTGGTAGTTTAATCCTGTCCACCTTACTAATGAACTAGTTCACCGAAATGAGTTTCATATACTAGTACATGCTAAACCTGTTATGTGTCTGCTTGTTTCTTCTTTTAGAATGCTGACAGAATATTGGGGAAGAGTGCCTTATTAAGCAATGGTAAAGAAAGTAATGCAGATAAGGTTCAGGATAGTGACACATCCTTGTTGGTCTCCAACAAAGCTGATAAAACAGCTAAGGAAGACTATCTTGAAGACAGTGAGACAACCCCAAAGTCCTGTCTTGGTTTAGTGTTCGAGTTACTGGTGACTACAACTTGCATAAGCTATTCAAACTCACTGTCTGAATCAACTCAGTTTCTTGAGTCTCAACTACAAGTTGAAAGACATCGATCAGCTGTGCTGCGATAAGAAGCGGAAGGACTGCGAAAGTCCCTGGAGCATTCAGATGCATACTTTCTGGTGCAACAGCAAGCGTTGGAGGATTTTAGCGCCAAATAGGACAAAGCTAATAAGCTTGCTAAGCTTATTGCCAGCATGGTGGATACCCAGGATAATGTTTCTTGAGCTCTTCTGAAGTTGTTTCAGTTATGCTCTTGTTTTGCTGCCGCGTTTATTTGCACTGGTGGCCAATTTTGATGGCCATTGTATGTAATATGTTGTTCCCTATATTTGCACTGGTGGTGAACTTTGATGCCCAGTGGATGTAATATGTGTAATAGCGGTAATAGGCTAGCATTAATTGCTTGCTTATTTATTTCCTCATTGTCTTGTTTAGTTGTTTTCTTGTAGTCACTGCGGTTCTTTTTCTGTGTTTTTCTAGTGGCCACAATAGCCTATTTTTGGTAACTAGGCCAAAATAATCATGGCATCACATGGACTGTTGTAACCATGGGCCTCCTGCGAGCCGTATGATCCATTGGCCTTCTACGGGCATAGGATCCATTGGCCTTCTGTAGGGCCGTAGGATCCATGGGCCTTCTACGGGCCGTAGGGTCCATGGGCCTTCTACGGGCCGTAGGGTCCATGGGCCTTCTACAGGGTGTATCATCATTTTGCCAATCATGGGCCGTACTATTCATGGACCATAACGGGCCGTTAATGGGCCGTATTTGATAATTGTATGAAAACAGCCCAACGGTTTTTTTGACATAAAAACGGCCCAACGCATTAACAGTCCACAAACGGGCCGACTGTAATGATGGGCTGAATTTGGCCCACAAGCAGAAAATGACAGTAATGGGTCGTAAGTAACCGAATGCTGCAAATGAGCCCAAGAATAAATGGGCCCTGAGAAGGCCGAAAGATAACTTGGGCTGGAAATGGCCCAGTGGAATAATGGGCCGTTAATGGGTATAAAGTGATACACGGTTCATTACGGGCCAGTTTCACCATGGGCTGTTAATGGGCCAAGAGTTACAAAGGGCCTCATATGGGCCAAAAGAAGTCATGGGCCACACATGGGCGGGAAGTTAAAACGGGCTGGAATCATATTGGACGGCCCAGATGATGCTACTGGGCCTAATTCAGATAGGGCGTAACAGGCCCTGGGTTAGCGGGTTGTAAATGGGCTATATGCGGATAGGCCGTTAACAGGCTTTTCATGGGCTGGCCCGCCACCTTTTGACCAAGTCAAATGGGCATGCCTTTTCACAAGAATGGGCCTCTATTGGGCCGTGCCACGTGTCGACGTATCATAGGCGCCTTGGGTCCAATGAGTGGATGACATTTGTCCCAACGGTGAGCCGACATGTGTTTTCTTCAGCCAATGATGATTTTACACATGGAAAATCCCCATTGGTCGGGGCTGTTAACGGGTTATCGGATCCAAAACCGGACCCGATAGCTTAATGGCGTTCCGTTATGGTGGATGCCACGTGCCGGTCACCCTTGACGAAAGCACTTCTGTGACGCGCGATTTATCATCATGGAAGTGGACACTTCCGTGATGATAATTTTGGTAATGTCATGGAACACTTCTACGACAACACAAGTATGACTATCTTGATTCTGTCATAAAATCGTCATGGATGTACATGCATGACAGAAAATGCGACCTACTGTGACAAACACGTATCATCACAGAAGTGTATTTTTTGTAGTGAGAGCAAGAATTAGTTTAGAGCAAAAAATTAGTTTAGAGCAAAAACTTTAGTTAGGGCAGTAGGGTTTTTGTTTTCATAGATGTTTTTTTAAAAGAAAAAAGAAGAAAATATTGTAGCAGTGCTGCTTGTAGTATATAGTGATACTAGTAGATGTTAATTAGGTTAGGGCAGTAGTGGTACTAGTAGATGTTAATTAGATGTTTTTTAGTTAGGGCAGTAGGGTTTTGCTAGGTTAATTAGGTTAGTAGTGCTGCTAGTAGTAGTGGTACAGTAGGTTAATTAGGTGAAGTTAAATGAATAACCTTATGAATGAAATTAGTAGTTAACTGAATTTTTTTCCTTTCATCATTATAGAGCACTAAAGTTAACTAAATTTTGTTCTATTAGTAGTTAAATGAATTATCTTCTACACTTAGTTTTTGAATTAGCTTGTGAAATTTGGACCTGTATATTTGGACATGTGGTTGCTCGTGTATATTTGGACATGTGTTGCGGTGTCGAAGATGGATATTTGAACACTGTTTCCAGGTAATGAAGTTGATTCATTTCCGTTCCGGCAAATTTCAGGTTCTCGATTTGTCCACTTTTTAGCAAAAGTCATGCCGAAATTTTTTGTGAACTTCAGCATGACTTGTGCTACAAACTAGGACATATCGAGTGCCCAGGATTTGCCGCACCGGGAAGGAGTCAATGTTCCTGCATGTCATTATTCATTTTATTAGGTCTAGAATTAATTACTAAATTTAATCGTAGGAAACATGGCTAGCAACGATGAAGGATAGGGTTCTGGTGACTGGGACAATGTCTACCACGAGGCAGAAGAATTTTTGAGGGACGCTGATGATCAAGAGTTAATGTTGGTGGGTCCACCTGTCACATCAGAGATTGATACTGACATCGAGACCGGCGCTGAGACTGAGACCGGCACTGAGACTGAGACCGGCATCGAGACCAGCGCTGAGACTGAGACCGGTGCCGAGACTAGCGGAGCCGGTATAGAACCGAAAGCAAAGAGGCAACGACTTCCTAACAAGCTCAGGACTACTAGACTGGTGGTCACGGAGGTGGACGACGGCAATTTTGAGCCAATCGCGCCCGAGGAAGCGTGCGCGTGCTACGACAATCAAGTAGGCTGCGTCATACGGACAACCGCCACCATCAATGATGTGAAACTAAAGAAGATAGATAATATGAGGCCCTCCCTCCTAAAGAAGTTGCACCAGATATTCTTGTTCCTGGGCCGGAATGAAAAGGATTATAAAGATCCAGATAAGGACCCGGCAATGAAGAAGATAAACAAACACGCGATGACCAAGTTTAGCAACGTGTTGGCCGCCTGGAAATCAAGGGTGAAATGTTGGATCGTCACCAAAAAGGAACCCTACTCCGAGATTGTAAAGGATAATCCGACAATCACGGCAGAGCACTTTCAAATATTCAAGGCGGCTTGTGAGGCCGAAGCTGCCAAAAAAAGTCGAAGTACATGAAGGGGCTTCAACAGAGGAACATTGGGAGCCACCACCTCGGAAGCCATGGTTACGGCAGGAAGAGGTCCATATGGGCCAAGGAGGACGTGGAAGTCGCGAGTCTGTGCATCCTAGACCCCTTGGCGGAGTTCACCGTCCCGTGGGAGCGTGACGTCCTCAGGGCCCGGCACCGTTGGGACCCAGTGAAGAAGGTTTTCGAGATGAACGGGCTCACAAGGAGTTCATGAGACTGCTGGTAATTTTAGTTTCTTATCAATTTGACTGCATGTTAGTCATATTTGTAAACAATCTTTGTGCATTTTTCAGAGAGAGCACCACAGGATTGCGGCCGAAAGCGACTCGATGTCTGAGGCGTTGGCGAGGCCCAAGTGGGACACTCCATTCAACCGGGCGTTGAACATATTGAAAGGACTCCTGGTGGAGACTCGACCATCGTATGGACGCGTGCACGATGTCGGAGACGGCGCCACGTGGAAGAAGTACTACCGTGAGAAAGGAAAGACGGAGGTTAACTGAAAAAAACATCGACAAGAAGGTTGAGATTGCGGTTGAGAAGAAATCATCTGAGACAGTTGCAACAGTGGTAGCTGCCGCAAAAGAGGTGGTTGTAGATATGTCTACTACCTTGGTTCCGGCCATTTTCAATTGGACCATGCAAAATCCAGGAAAAAGTGCAGCGGACTTTCCCCTTGCTGACTTCTTGGGGAGCAGATCGACTAGCATTGCACCAGCACCTACAGCTGCACCTGCTCCCGCACCGGCTCCTGCACCTGCTCCTGCACCGGCTCCGGCACCGGACGTGCTCGGCGGTGCTTCGTCTTTGGCTGAGCTCAACACCCTCACGGTGTCTGTCACACCGACCCTCTTCAATAAATGTATAATCTCCCGTTTTCGTTGCCTTTCAGATGTCTCACGTCGCAGACTTCTATTTGCAGGCCGATGAAACCCCATGCACCTTATTGTACACCATCGGCGACCAGAAGGTGGACGTGGGGAAGGCGACGATAATGGAGCCGAAGGAACCATTGTTCCACAGCCGGTCGATCCCCCCGGACGTCTTCAAGGTTTCCGTGGCCAGTGTCAAACCGAGCCACGAGAATTTGGCTCCTCTAGTACTAGTGGGGGATGATGATGAGACCCCGTGGCAGCTTGGTGATTGTTGCAATGGGTGGGTCCTGTTGTGGCCAAAGAGTCTGCTTTGTCTGGAGGCGGCCGGGAGCACACCCACGACCACGCAATTAGGTATGAACATCAACACCTCACCTACTCAATTAGCATCGGCTATTGTGCTGGGCGATAGCGTAGGGGGTAAGGAAGAGGCTCCATTAGTCATTGGTGACGTCGCCATAGATGAGGATGAGGATGACGATGACACTCAACAATATGTCAATACTGGCGCCTACTTAGGGTTTGAGCGTCATGAGTCAGTGCCTGAATTGTTGCCTCCGGAGTCTGAACGTATTATGGACAACCTTCCGGTACCAAAGAAGTCTAGGAAGAGACCGAGGAAAGGCAAAAAACTTGATTCTATGATCCATCCGCCTCAGCAGCCTCGGGTTCAAGACCGTATAGATATCCCCGGTGCGGCAAAATGGCATATCGCCGGTGAACCAATCCTACCTGAAGCAGCGATAGGGGACAGATTCGGCGATGTAAGGAGACTTCATGACAATGTGCTGCGGAGAGAGAAAGGGCTCATCGCCTCGAAAAATCTTGGATACCCACTCTACGTGGTTAACGTGTCGCGGCAATTGTCATACGTCGACACATTCCCCGCAGACAAGTTCTTCCTTCGATTCGATTACATCTTCGACATTTATCACTAGAAGAAGCTGGATTTTACGTTTGTCCGCCTTTATGCCTTGCACATGAACTACCTCATCGGGGTTGAGTAGATACGTTTTATCTGTGTCGCTGACCCGTACTTTATGCACGAGAGCTTCTTGGCAGTCTGCGCAAAGCACCAAGAATTCCCGAGGGAGTACCTCGTCAATTTCATGCTCGCCAATAAGGACAAGGAGGCGATTCTCGTGCCTTATCATCCCATGTAAGTCATCCGCGCGGATATCCTTCCTTCGATTTCAATCATTCATTTGCACGGTGGAGGCTAATTAATTTGAGGTGTACTTATTTTGCGCAGCGGCGGGCGCGCCGTCCTCATCATCCTCTACCCCTGATACTCCCACGCTCTTTACTTGGACTCGTCGAAGAACATTACCAAAAAGGATTACACCCACATCAAGTCTGTTCTCGACAGTGCTATCTTTTACTACGGCAAAGGGGGTGGAGAGGTCAACGACAAGAAGACAAGGCACGGCAGGCCCGCGTTCAGCCATAAGACCGACTTCTGCTGCATCCAGCAACCGAGTGATTCTCGTAATGATGGATTCTATGTCCTACACCACATGCTGGAGTACAGATGGGATCACTAGAAACTCGGCATGTCACCTAAATCCAGCGATGCCCATATTCTGCAATGGGCAAAGCACATAGGAGATATCGAGGATCATCGACTTTGAGCTGAGTTCTATCACATCCAACACGAACTTGCCCAAATCATCATGAAGGAGGTCCTCGAAAAAACAGGGATGTTCTATGAAGAAGGAGAAATGTCGCGGAAGATGTCCGAACACGCATAGCCTCTCAGCGTCTTGACATGAAACCTTTCACTAAGCTCAGGGACTTTCTCCCTGACATGGATGGATGGCACGACATGTTGGAGTGATTGTCGATATATGACAATGTGTGTCCGTTTAGTCCATACTTTCTGTATGACAAAACTTTGAGTTATGCACGGCGAAACTTTATTTGTGATGTAATTAAACCATCCTCCTCCTCAACTAGCGAAGATCACTCTAGTTAGGGCATTTTGGGTAGGATGAACTTTGTTATTTATGCTTATGATATCTTGTTTCTATTTTTGCCAAGTCTGTCTCTTTCTGTTGCTCAACTATATATGTTGCATATCATCGACTCATGTGACGATGCAGGTGCATAGATCATCGATGGCGAAGAAGTGCTACGCCAGGAGTATATGACGAGTGGTCGGAGTGTCAGGCCCAGGTTTACCAGTTTTTGGTTTCCGAGCGACAGCCAGTAGTTAGTTTAGGTTCACGCTAATGCGAGAGAGGGATACGAACTCATGTACTTCATAGTTCCGCTCTCACTCATAGTGATAGCTCTTCTCGCATATATCATTGTTTAGATGGATGAGGATGTAGTTGCAAGTAATCGAGACTTGTATCGCTATTTTCAAGATGATGACGAGAGACCACTTTGTGTTGGATGATGATTATGATGATGACATGATTTGATGAGACTATTTGTATGTATATGCTATGATTACATTTGTATGTGTATGATATGCTAAACATTATTGTATAAAGCCTACTCAAATACAAAACAAATATGCATAAAAAACAGAAACTAATAAAATTAGCAGTAGCGAGGGGAACGACGTTAGCAGTAGCGCTCCCTTACCAGTAGCGCTTACTTCTAACAAGCGCTGCAGATATTAGCATCAACGCTCTTATCTAAAGTGTGCTACTGCTAGCCATGTATAGCAGTAGTGTGGGACGGTAGGCGCTACTGTTACACGTTAGCTGTAGCGCCTTATCAGTAGCATGACCACCCGCGCTACTGATAGGAAAAATACCCGCCTAGTAGTGATACCGGCATGTGGGCTTTTTCTTAAAGATCGGCAGCCCAATGTATTTTTTTAATAAAACGCAGGACTCTGTTCTATTGATCTATATATAAGAATAATAATGTTGTGTCCAATTTATGTTTTCCCTTCTAACCACATTATACATATTTATATTATTACTATTATCGTATATTTTATAGAGACTTATATATATATTATAAAAACATCCCACGTGTTATTAACTTATAAAAGTAAATGTTTAACAGAAGTTGGCAAGGAAAATCCTGATTGTTTTTGACTCACAGGCAAGGAAAATCCTGGTGATTGCGTACAAAAGCTTACGAAGATTTTAAGGACCAATGTAATAATAACGCACTCATTTTTATTTTGAGAAATAACTCGCTAATTTGTTAATTATATATATATATATATATATATATATATAATGTGCCTCTGCGGTCTATTTTTTGATATTAATTGCTCCTTCTGACATAACATTATATATATAACGAGCCCAACTAATTTGTGTATTTCAAGGAAGTGCAAATGGGTTGGGATTTCTTAGAAAATATAAATGGGCCTGATTGACGCGAAATTATTTGTTCACCCAGCCCATCAATTGGACTGTACATTCTAGAAAACATGGGTTAAATATATGCCACATTTTTGCAGGCTGACATGTGGGCCAATAGGTCGAAGCCTATGCAGGGCATTGTCAACTTCGTCAACAAATGATTATGACATCCACATCCATTGGATTTATATCCAACGGCCAGCATGCACCTTCAATCTCCCGTCTTCTTCCTCCAGTGTCACCGGGACCGCCTGGTCCGGCCTCCGGCGGCTAGCGGCTCTGCTTAGCATGCATTGCTGCGAAGCGCTACCCCACCGTCGGCCAGGCCATCCCTCCACCCCTCCACACCTCCTATTATTCTCCATCGACTGTATCCCCATGCCGCACTAGAACTAGTTATAACCCTGCTCTTCCTCTCAATCTGCGACTTCACTGCCGCGTCTTCCCATCTCCGAGTCATTCTCGTCCGGGGCCTCGCCGTCATCCACCGCCTCGCTGCGCTCGGTGCGGCGTTGTCAACAAACGAGAGTCATCGGAAGAGGACTGTACGTGGAGAGCCCGACGACTGGGACCCACGAGGTCCATGGTCACATGCAAGGAAAGTTCCTCCTTATTAAGCTGAAAAAATGTTTCCTCCACTTGACAGCTGGGATCCACCGGCTGTATCTTCGCACGGAAGGAAGTGCCTCCTTGTTATGCGAAAAAAATTATTCCTCCCGTTGACAGCTAGGACCCGTCAGATTTGGTGGCTGACTTGTGGGCCTACTAAGAGGATGTGTACACAGGGCTTTGTCAACTTAATCAACAAATGATTCTAGCAGCTAAACCATTGGATGTTAATCCAACAGCCATGCTCCTTCTTCAACCTTTGTTCTTGCTCCTGCCTCCCATGGGCGGCACCGCGGCTGTGCTGCCACGCACCCGAACCAGTCAAGTGTCCCACTCCTCTCCATCTGCGACTCCACTGCCCCGTCTTCCCCATCTCCGGGTCGTTCCAGTATGGGGCCTCGCCGCTGTCCACCGGCCTTGGTGCGCTTTGCACGGTGTGGTCAATGTGGTCAACAACCGAGAGTCATCGGAAGATGATTGTACGTGAGAGGCTAGCGGTGGGAACTCACCACGCCCATGGACGCATGCATGCAACAGAATGCGGTGTGGTCAACATGGTCAAGGAACGACTTCCATCGGAAGTGTACTGTACGTGGAGAGGCTGACAGCTGGGTCCACGACCGCAGCAAGGAAGTGCCTCCTTATTACGCGGAAAATAATGATTCCTCCACCTAACAGCGGGGACCCACTGGACGGGCCACCTTATTTTGCAAAAAAAAAGGTTTCCCCTGACTGCTGGGACCCACCTGATGGGCCACCGTATTTTGCAAAAAAACTTTCCCCCCGCTATCAGCTCGGACCCACCGGAAGTGCCTCCTTATTACGCAGAAAAAAATGAATACTCCCCCTGCTAGCTGGGACCCACATTGGTGGGAGGCTGACTTGTGGGCCTACTAAGCTGACGGGGATGGAGGGCTTTGTCAACTTAGTCAATATGAATGATTCTAGCTCCAGTGACCGTACGATGTCCATCCAACAGCCGTAGTGCTTCTTCAACCTCTGGTCTTCTTGATCCAGCTGCCCAAAGCAGCACCAGTCGTGTCGCGTGCTCCTGCCTCCCGTGGCCGGTTGTGATGCCGTGGAGGCCTCACCGCCCCCTACTACTCCCACCGCTGGCCAGGCCATCCCTCTACTCACCCACACCCCCTGTTATTCTACAGCGACGGCAGCCTCACACCGCAGCCGAATGAGTGAACCCTCATACTCCTCTATGCATGGGCATCCACTGTCGTGTCTTCCCCGGCTCTGCGTCGTCCCCTTCCTAGGCCTCGCCATTGTCCACCACCCTGGTGCTCTCGGCGCGGCATGGTCAAGATGATCAAGGAACGACTTCCATCGGAAGAGTACTGTACGTGGAGAGGCTGACAGTAGGGTCCACGGCGGCCGCAAGGAAGTGCCTCCTTATTATGCGCAAAATAGTTATTCCTCCACCTGACAGCAGGGACCCACCGGACGGGCCACCTTATTTCGCGAAAAAAATGTTTCCACCCTGACTGCTGGGACCCACCAGCTACATCTTCACACGCAAGGAAGTGTGTCTGGGCAAAAAAAGAACAATTCGCCCCCTGACTACTGGGACCCACCATCTACATCTTCACACACAAGGAAGTGCCAGACAGTCGGGATCCACATTGTCAAAGTGTACATAGCATTGTCATTCTGGTCGCGAACATGTACGCACATACTGGTCGATGTAGAGGCGCGCACGTGTCGTAGTAGAGGCGGGCATGTAGCATGTACACGTACGTACAGTGGCCAGTGTGCAAGAAAGAAAATACAGCCATGTACGTACATACGGGTGGGGTCTCGAACGCCTACTCGCGCATAGGTATGGCCAGGTCTCGTGTACATGGCTGGGTTGGAACGGAGTAACAGCGTCATCGTCGTGTTCATGGGGAGCCAACCAGCTGGGTCGGAACGAAATGCATCGTCGTGTTCATCAGGAGGGCTTGGACGGAACAGCCGATGGAAACGAGGCCTGGCGTGCCGCAGAACGGAGGAAATGGCCTTGTGTTCGACCGGCCATGTTCGAAATGGTATCATGTTCATCGGGAGGAGTCTGGTGTACCGCAAAACGGAGGAAACGGACCTGTGTTGGACCTCCTACGGTCGAAACGGGGTCCTATTGATCGGGAGGGGCGTGGCGTACCGCAAAACAGACGAAACGGACTTGTGTTGGAGCGCTACGGTCGAAACGGGGGTCCTGTTCATCAGGAGGGGTGTGGCGTACCGCAAAACAGGACTCCACGGGATACTGTGCATCTCCATCGTCGACCTCCTCCAGCCTCCATGGGCTACTGTTCATCCACCGTCGACCTCCTCCAGCCTCCACCTATGACTGTTCATCCACGGGCTCCTGTTCATCCAGCCTCCACCACGCGCTACTCCACCGGCTACTGTTCAACCGGCCCTCTCCACGGGCTCCTGTTCAACCACCCCTCCATGGGCTACTTTTCATCAACCCCTCCACCGTCTACTGCTCATCCAGCCCTCCACGGGGTCATCCTGTTCATCCAACCCTCCACGGGGTCCTGTTCATCCAGCCCCAACCGGCTTGATCGATCGGGGTCCTGTTTATCCAGAGGCAACACCACGAGGTCTTGTTCATCCACCCCCACCGCTCACTGTTCATCCAAACCCCCCAGCAACGCTCACTGTTCATCCATAGGCAGCATTGATCGGCTTCACTTAGCAGCAGTAGCGAAGGAATCGCTCGATTGGGTTCAGTTAACAGCCATCAATCGATCACTCGGGTTCAGTAACACGTATCCTGCAGTGCAATTGCTCGGGTTCAGTAGGCGAACGCCTCGTTCGGGTTCAGTTAGAACCCAACGCCTCGCACCCACACGCGTCTATGTACAAGAGAAATGCGCATCGCTCGGCCCCAACCACCCACCGTAATCGGGAACTCCCCAAAATTTTCCTCGTCCTCGCTTCTTCCATGGTTTTTTCCGTCATGGACGACCCAAAGAATGTCATGCAGCTGCGTCTTTGGCCCACCCAGGATGAAAAGCCCATTTTCTATCATGATTTTTTGTCATAGAAGTAGGAGCCCACCACATCTATGATGATACCGGGTTTTGTCACAATTATCGTCATAGAAGTGTCATAAGTATGACAGAAAAAAATTGTTCGGCCCAAAATGTCACGGATGTGCCTTTTTTTGTAGTGGTGCTTGCTGCACAGTGTCATCGGGTGGCGTGCGAGTAGCTGTATGAAACAACGGTAGGCTTGCCAGCGGTCTAGTGTGCAGGCTCACCGGAAGGTGAGCCAGCGGTTTGACCGCCGCCTGCCTCTCTCCCACTACTCACACACAATCCTCTCTCTCCGCTTGCATCCTCGACGCTGCTCTCAGTCCTTAAAGCCGCCAGTGATGAGGATACCACTGAAGCGCCCCATCGGAGGGAGTGGTGATGTCGGGGCTGCTAAAGCACCGGAGCACGGCATGGAGATGGAGACAGAGGTTGCCATCACCCTCGGCGAGTTATCGCTGCACCCTGACATTGTCAACGGCATCAAGCTTCCACACCCGGAGGCGGAGTTCCACACCTACTCTCATGATGAGTCGGGCGATGGCGACAGCGACGACCACTCCGACGACGATGGACAACTGGTTAGTCATCTATACCCATTTATGTGTCAAATAGATCCTAGGGTTTGTCTGGTTACTCCTGCCTCCCCCTTTTTGGAATAGAAGTCCTATGGTTCTGTTCTCCCAATCCATGAAATATGAGTAAGTTTCGTTAGATCCGTGTAGTGTATTGATTGTTTGAATAGTACAAGTGATAAGTGATTAGTTGTTTCATCTGTGCAAATGATTTCTACTAGTAATCCGACTGGGGTTAGCGTTCGTGCTAATAATTCCTAGCCATGACTTGACAATTGATTTTGAGTGACCTACATCTATGTTTGTGCGTTGTGCCATTATTTTCTTTAAGATTGGTCTGTACATAGACCATTGTGCTTAAAAACAGAACCATAATCTCTGGATATGTATAAAAAATAGCCATAAATTCCTAATCCTACTTCACGGCATGTAAACATTGATTTGATGCTAAATTTTGGCAACTATCAAATGTTCACTAGAGATTAGTTTGTAAACATTAATTTGACGCCAAATTATTTTACTATTTGTATAGGTGCTGTCTGACAATGTGGACAGCGAGGATGGAGATGTCCAGAGGAGGTACAAGAGGCAAATCCTGAGGGAGGTTTATGTGGGAATGCATAACATGCGTATTAGGACCTAGGACGGCGGCTATTGATGCCCATTTTGCAACCATAAGCTTCATGATGCGTATCAAAGTGTTCTGTCGCATGCAAGAGGACGGGTCATTGGCTCCTTCAAGTAGAAGTATTATCGCAGGGTGGCGCACAGCGCGTACGCTGAGTACCTGGAGAAGCTTCAGGATCGTGCCGGCATGTGAGATGAGATGTGGGATCGAACTATGTATGCTTGAGTATGGTTAATGAGGGTTGAACTATGTTCTTATGGTTGAACTATGCTTGTGTACGTGTGGGATATGGATGAAATCAGTTCGGTTGATGGAATCTACATTCATCCTCGTTTATTGGTCCCCTTTGTAATTTGTGTTAAATTTTTGTAGCGACCCGACCAAAAAATTGGTCAAATCTTTGTGTATCTGTACCATCCCAAGATCATGCTGGCACACACAATACATTTATGAAAAGATTCAAAGTTCAATCACACCTGAATTTATTACACGATTCTCATATTGAGTCTTTACTACATCATAATAAATTCGGCCGAAGGCCAACTCATGAGAAATAAACTAAAATAAAGCCACGGAAGCGTAGACGATAGGCGAGCCCATCCGACTCCATAGGTCAATCGCCAAGCGTGGATCGTAGCCTCACTCCTGGTCAGAAAACTCCTTTGCAACATAAGACATTGCGGCCGTGTAGGTCAGCATTTTGAATATCCTGGCAAGTCATGAAGAAAGAACAGCAAATATTGCTAACACTATATGCAATTTGACTGTGGGGCTCTAAGTTTTATGTTTTCGCGAAAAAGCCAATTTTCCCTATAATAAAGGACTTGCTTGCAATTAGTACAAAATGTTGGTTGTTATTGAGATGGTTCCGCCAACCAGTGTCTCATTCCCAAATTATTAATAACCCATCAATTAATTTATTTTTGTTCTGTGTTGAGATTTCCGAATAACTCCAACTCCAGAGGCTCAGTTGTCCATAATCGGGGACACGGCTAACCGATTAGATTTCTACTCTGCAGAGTCTTGTGCACTTTAACCGCAAGAATCCTTCCCTCCTTTATGTCCTCGCACTGCATGGTGTTTGAAGACGATACAAACGAAACATGGTCTTCTGTAGAGTTTCTCAAGGCACTATCGGTGCCCATCCATTTCCTATTGTTCATCTACATCTGCTGGCACCATCCGTCCAGAGTCACGCCTAGGGTCGACCAAGCCAGAACCCATAATGGCTTGCGGCTGCACAGGTAAGCTTCTTATGAAGGTGTATCCATCTGTCTCTTCATGGCTGGGTGAAGCTTTCCGCGAGATGTCATGGCGCTTCTCCATGCATCCCGGCCATCCACTGGTTGCTCCAGGGTGCCCATCAATTTCTGTCCTCCACCCAGTAGTGAATTTGAAGTCCATCTTGAGCATCTTGAAGTCATGGGGTTGTCATCATCTTGTCTCTCACATCTCACATGTGAACCACTCAACCAACCCCGTCTACGAAAGCATAGCAATCAACTACATCGTCCCAGGCATCGGTAACAAGGGGAATTGTGTTCAACCTACAACATGATACTACTCAAGCACATAACTTATAATTCTCCTACTGTATGCATGGTGGGGAGGAATAATTCTAATGCAACAAATCATAGGTATTGTAAAAACATGATCAAATGACTTGCCTGGCTGACGGTCTTCGAATGCTAGTGACTCGTGATAGCAAGCTTCGCACTCTGGAAATCGTATTCAAAGCAAACAATAAACACATAAGCATACAACTATATTCACATAACAACAAGCTAACATACTTCACACATAGACAATCAACCAAAAAATCAAGGAAAACCAAATGAACTCACAAATAGGCTTTCTTTACTCCAAGCCAACAACTAGCAAAAATAGTTTTAACAAACAAAAAAAATTCTTAACAGAACAAAAACAAAAGTTTTGTTAACTAACAGAAAGGAAAACATTATAAAAACTTGGTGCAAAAAGAAACACATTAAAATCTATTTTAAAAACTCTAATTATGATTAAAACAACACTAGGAAGAAAAAGAAATAAGCATTTTATTTTTCCGTAAATAAAAATTCACCTTATAAAACTACAGAAACTAACCAGAAATAAAATAAAACAGAGGTGGAAATAAATTTTAAAGTAACTAGAACAACAAAAAACATAGCAAAGTGCAATAAACTAAAACATGGTTGTTTTCGTGTAAAACTAATTTTAATAAAATCTATAAATACCCAAATTAATCCTACTGCTATGCAAGGTCAAAACAAAGCAGTGGCAAAAATAATCACTAAAATTTTAATCCTATCTCATTTTATAGCAAAAATACTAATCTGACTAAAACTCATATAAAAAAAATTTAAAAACTAAGACAGGGCCGAAACTATTTTATTCAGAAACTATATGCAATTTGCAAACTAGCAAAAAAAGAATCTACTAAAAATGTTATATAACCTAAAAGATATAGATTTTACAAAAACTGAACTGATCTGTTAAAACATAAACTTAAAAAACAAAAAAACAAAATGAGTTAACGGCCCGAATGGGTGGGCGATCTAAAGATATATAACGCACGAGCATAAAATAAAACAAGCGCATGCTAGCTAGAATAAGTCGATCGAGCCGGTCCAACTAACTAATAATTAAAAAACCCGACCAAACTAAACCGGACTAACTAAGAAAAAACCTACCCCTTCGTCTTTCTAATCTGGTGCGTTGATGCGAGATCTAACGGCGGAGGGGACTCGGGCTTACAGCGGACGGCGGCGACGGACGGGGACGACGGCGGCGACGAACGGGGACGACGGCGGCGACTCGGGCGACGGCGGTGCGGCGATGCCGTCGATCGGGGAGGTCGGCGAAGTTGTGTGAGAGGTGCGGCTCGACGAGGGCTTCTTGGTGGTGGTGTTGGTGGAGCTCGGGAGCATCTGAGGCGAGCGGGACGTCGACGGCGTGGCTCGGGTTCCCACGGCTCCGGTAGCGATGCTCGGGACTACGGTGTTGGCGGTTCCTGTGCGAAGAAAAGGTGTCAACAGGGTGTGCCTGGTGGAGGTCGATTTGTGGATGAAAAAGGCGGGTCGAGGTGATGCTCACTAGAGTCGCGAACGGCGGCTCTAACGAGATCGGTTCGGAGGTGGCAGCGGCTGTGGTGGGCTTTTGGAGGAGGGTTTTAGGGGGTGCGAGAGAGGAGGGGCTTGGCCTTTTATAGGGCATCTTTCTTGCACGAGGGGAAGCTTCGGGGCGAGATCCCGTGAAGATCGTGCATGGTGACAGCGAGCGCGAGTCGAAGAAGATCAGGCGCGGTGGTTGCGGTCGAGGGGATGGGTGCGGACCCGCCTGTCGGTGAGAGAGAAGGAAGGTGGAGAGCGGGCGACCGAGAGGGAAAGGGTTTGGGCACGGGCGCTGCCGGGCAAGCCGTGGGGTGAGGTGGTCATGTGGCAGGCTGGGTGGGCCGCGGCTCGATGGTGGTTGTTCCTACTAGCCTGGTCGCACCTGGGGTTTCCTATTTGTTTTTTTTTGAATAAGACAAGGAGGAAAAAATACATAGAGAAAACTAAAATACTCTTATATAGGGCATATATGTATCATAATACTCAGAAAAATATAATCTATGAGATGAACATTTTCCAGAGGCAAAATAAAATATTTATAAAAAACATTTTTTCAAAATTCAAAATAAAACAAATTTGAATTCAAAAACTTTTGGCATTATTTTCTTCTTACTTTTTTGAGTGTCATGTTATCTCCTCTCATACTTTTTTTGAATAAAGTATTTGTTAGGTATTTTTTTGAAATAAATTTCAAATACCAATTTGAATCCAAATTCAAATAAAACTCAAATGCCTCTGAAATTTCCAAATGCCACACAATTCAAACAAAATGCATAGATGCTTAGCTAATAATTGTAAAACATTCCAAATTGAAAATTTGGGACGTTACAAAACCTACCCACCTTAAGCTGAATCTCGCCCTCGAGATTCGGGTTGGCTAGCAAATCGGTGCGGGTGGTCTCGGCGGAGATCTTCTTCTCGCTCCTCCTCGGAATGACGGCTCCACAGAACCTTGCAAAACTTGATGATCTTGCTGCGAGTAACTCGGTTCGCAGTCTCGAGAATTTTGACAGGCTTCTCCTCATTAGTCAGATCGCTGTCAAGTTGTATTGCCCCTAGGGGCACTGTATCTCTCAAAGGAATATCGGCCATCTCAGCATGGCATTTCTAAAGCTGGGAAGTGTGAAAGACATCGTGAACTCCAGACAATCCTTCTGGCAATTCCAGCTTGTAGGCAACTTATCCTCGATGTTCAAGGATTTTGTACGGACCTATGAATCTGGATGCTAACTTTGCTTTAACATCGAACCTCTTGATTCCTCGAAGTGGGGACACATAGCGATATGCTCGGTCTCCCGCTTCGTATGTTACTTCCTTGTGTTTACTGTCGGCATAACTCTTCTGCCTTGACTGAGCTATCTTAAGTCTATCTCGAATTAGCTTGACCTTCTCTTCGGAGTCTGTGATAAGATCGGGACCAAAAAGTTTTCGGTCTCCAACACCATCCCACAACAATGGTGTTTTGCACCTCCTTCCGTATAGAGCTTCGAAAGTTGCCATCTTCAGACTGGTCTGATAGATGTATTGTATGAGAACTCTGTGTATGGCACATTGTCATCCTAGTTAGATCCATAATCTAGCACACATGCTCTCAACATGTCCTCCAGAATCTGATTGACCCTCTCGGTATGTCCATCTGTCTGCGGATGAAAAGTTGTACTGAACTACAGCCTCGTACCCAAAGTTTCATGCAACTGATTCCAAAACTTTGAGGGAAATCGTGTTCCTCTATCTGACATGATACTCCTTGGAACTCCATGCAGACATATGATCCTGGTCATGTATATCTTAGCTAACTTAGTGCTGGTATAAGTGGTCTTCACGGGAATGAAATGAGCTACCTTGGTCAAGCGAACAACCACTACCCAGATAGAATCATAACCTGAACGAGTCCTGGGTAATTCTGTGATAAATCCATTCCAAGTTTCTCCCATTTCCATTCGGGTATTGGCAGGGGTTGAAGTAACCCTGTCGGTTTTTGATGATCTGCCTTTACTCGCTGACAAGCATCACATACTGCTACGTACTCGGCAATATCCTTCTTCATACATATCCACCAGAAACTTTCCTTCAAGTCCAGATACATCTTGGTGTTGCCTGGGTGAATCGAGTACGGTGAGTCATGGGCCTCCTGAAGAATTAACTTCCTGTCCTCTGGGTTATTGGGAACATAGATACGATCCTCAAACCATAAAGTTCCGTGCTCATCCTCATGAAAACATTTAGCCTTTCCATTACTCATCCTTTCCTTTGTCTCTGCAATTTCCTTGTCCGTCTTCTGGGCTTCTTGGATTCTTCCGGTAAGAGTGGACTAAATATCCAGGGTGGCGACAAATCCTCACGGCACTATCTCAACTCAGAGATATCTGAGATCGTCGGCTAACTCCTCTGGTAATCCTCCAGTTATGAGGGTGTTCACATAGCAGTTATGGCTCAAGGCGTCTGCTACACCATTTGCCTTCCCTTGGTGATAATGCAATCTCATGTCATAGTCCTTGATCAACTCTAGCCATCTCCTCTGCCTAAGGTTCAACTCCTTCTTTGTGAAAATATACTTCAAGCTTGTGATCCGTGTAAACATCACAACTGTTTCCGACAAGGAAATGTCTCGGGGTCTTGAGTGCATGCACTACGGCTGCTAACTCCAAATTGCGTGTGGCGTAATCCATCTCGTGAGGTTGTAGCTATCTCGAGGTATAAACTGTAACCTTTCCTTCCTGCATGAGTACTCCTTCGAGTCCTTGACAAGAAGCGTCACAATATACCTAGTAATCTTTAAAGTAATTAGAACAACAGAAAACAGCGGCAAAGTGCAATAAACTAAAACATGGTTGTTTTCGTGTAAAACTAATTTTAATAAAATCTATAAATACCCAAATTAATCCTACTGCTACGCAAGGTCAAAACAAAGTAGTGGCAAAAAGAATCACTAAAAAATAATCCTAGTTCATTTTATAGCAGAAATACTAATCTGATTAAAACTCATATTAAACAATTTTTAAAACTAAAACATGGCCGATACTATTTTATTCAGAAACTATAGGCAATTTGCAGACTAGCAAAAAACAATCAACTAAAAATATTATATAACCTAAAAGATATAGACTTTACAAAAACGGAACAAATCTGTTAAAACAAAAACTAAAAAAACTAAACGAGTTAACGAGCCGAACGGGTGGGCGATCTGAAGATATCTAACGTGCAGGCATAAAATAAAACAAGCGCGGGCTAACTAGAATAAGCCGATCGGGCTGGTCCAACTAACTAATAAAGAAAACGACCGAACTAAATCAGACTAACTAAGAAAAAACCTACCCCTTCGCCTTTCTAATCTGGTGCGTTGATGCGAGATCTAATGGCGGAGGGGACTCAGGCTTACAGCGGACGGCGGCGACGGACGGGGACGAGGCGACGATTCGGGTGACGGCGGTGCGGCGATTCCGCCGATCGAGGAGGTCGGCAAAGTTGTCCAAGAGGTGCGGCTCGACGAGGGCGTCTCGGTGGTGGTGTTGGTGGAGCTCGGAAGCAGCTGAGGCGAGAGGGATATCGACGGTGTGGCTCAGGTACTCGCGGCTTCGGTCGCGATGCTCGGGACAACGGTGTCGGCGGTTCCTGGGCAAAGAAAAGGTGTCAACAAGGTGCGCCTAGTGGAGGTCGATTTGTGGATGAAAAAAGGGGGTCGAGGTGATGCTCACCAGCGTCGCAAACAGCAGCGGACGGCGGCAGCTGAGATGAGATAGGTTCGGAGGTGGCGGCGGCTGTGGTGGGTTTTTGGAGGAGGGTTTTAGGGGGTGCGAGAGAGGAGGGGCTTGGCCTTTTATAGGGCATCTTTCTTGCGCGAGGGGAAGCTTCAGGGCGCAATCCCCCGAAGATCGTGCATGGCGAGGGCGAGCACGAGTTGGAGAAGATCGGACGAGGCGGTTGCGGTCGAGGGGATGGGTGCGGGCCCGCCTATCGGTGACAGAGAGAGAAGGTGGATAGCGGGTGACCGAGGGGGAAAGGGTTCGGGTGTGGGCGCTCATGGGCAGGCCGCGGCATGAGGTGGCCGCTGCGGGTGGGCCGCGGCTCGCTGGTGGCTGGGCCTGCTCGCCTGGTCGCGCCTGGGGTTTCCTTTTTTAATAAGACAGGGAGGAAAAAATACATAGAGAAAACTAAAATACTTTTATATAGGACATATATATATCGTAATACTCAGAAAAATATAATCTATGAGATGAACATTTTCCAGAGGCAAAATAAAATATTTATAATTTTTTAAATTCCAAATAAAACAAATTTGAATTCAAAAACGTTTGGCATTATTTTCTTCTGACTTTTTGGAGTGTCATGTTATCTACTCTCATAATTTTTTGAATAAAGTATTTGTCAGGTATTTTTTTAAAATAAATTTTAAATGCCAATTTGAATCCAAATTCCAATAAAACTCAAATGCCTCTAAAATTTCCAAATGCCACACAATTCAAACAAAATGCATAGATACTTAGCTGATAATTGTAAAACATTCAAGACTGAAAATATGGAATGTTACATTTTTTACCAAAGATTTAACTAACAAAATGTTAGTGTAGGTCAACAAAAATTATATCGTTGGATACTTATTTCAACATAGTGTTCAATGATATAATTTTTGGTGACATGCATAAACATTTCTTAGTTAAATATTTGGTCAAAATTTGGTACAAATTACAAATGGGACCAATAAACCAGGACGGAGGTAGTACGTCAATCACACACGGTTCCCAAAATTAGAATCGTGTGCAATGACTTTCATTTTGTCTGTTGCGTCAATCACACACGGTTGGCTCTAGCAAACCGTTGCCTCCTAAATTCTTTGTGGGACAGAAAACCTTCACCACCCAATTCAAAAAAGAAAAACTAGAAAACCCTCACCATCCCCACGTCACAAAAATCCTCACCCCGCCCGCTACCCCCTCCGGTCCCCATTCACACCTGCACAAGCTCCTTCATGTCTATGCATGGCACCGCCTATCGCGGCGGTAACGACTTAGCTCGATGCCTGCCGCCGCCGCTAGGCTGCCGGCCAACCCCACCGCATTTTGCCACTTCCGCTTGTCGCTGCCTATCGCCATCGACTTTCTCAATATTGCTCGTAGTCTACCCAGCTCCGCTCGGTTGGAGAATTTGCCGTACTGAGGGTTCTTTCTCATGGACAACAAGGTAACTAATTTAATGAGATATTATCTCATCTCTTATCCCAGTTCATCTGCCTCCTTTAATCACCCGGCCGAAATCGCCGTGAATTCATTTTTATTCGAGCTGATTTGAGGGTTTTCTTTCATTCATAGAGTGTACAGTGTGTGGACACATTAGGACCTTGCTGCCTCCGCTAGACATTCCATCTCAACGTACCAGATGACTTGAGGATGCGCGTGGTATGTTCAATCGCATCCTAAATCGGTTGGCATGGCCTACTTTCCTGAGCATATACTAAATATTGCTACATTTGGATAAAAGGTGCCACATGCACCATATACGTCAAAGAGGATTTTCCCTCTTCTTTCTATATTAGGCAAATTAATGATGTATTGTTTTTCAATTACTCTCATATTTCCATGATATCATGTTTACCCTATCTGTTTAGTTATAGATTTTTGTCCTTCGGTTCCAACTGTTGTACAGTTCTTCCAATTTGGGCCCATATTTGCATGTTACCATATTTTCTTTAACAATCCTACCATTTTCTGCAGCGCGTCCCTTGCTATGCAATAGAATCTATAGTGCACAATCTTTCCCTTTACATAAATCAAGACTGCAGGGATGTCATACTGAACACAAACCATGGATTTACAATCGTTGCTACTGTAAGACTTGATGAACGTGGTGACTCCTATTTTGGCACTGGCCTTTGGAAAGAAATTTCTAAGTTTTATGTACTGAAAGCTGGCACTAAAATTGCACTGCACATAAAAGAGCCTAGTCATGAGATATATGCTAACTTCCCTGGCGATATCATCTGTCCAGACTTTGTTTGAAGTAAGTTTTCTTTTCAAGTATCTGCATGTTGACTTACCCAGCAATATCAAATGAATTGTGTAGTATTTAAGCAACCAATTTTTATTCCATTTTCTTACTATATTTCTACTAATAACTTCCAGTTACCAATACACTTTTCTAGTGCCCTGTTTTAACTAAATATTCTTTGTGCTCCCACTTCTATCAAAAAGCGCCGCTGACAAGGAGACTCCAGAGGTGGAGAATGAGGCTGCCAACAAGCGGAGGCGGGGCGAGCAAGAACCGCAAGAGACTCCAACAGGCCTAGACTTCATCAGGAGCCTCCCCGATGATATGTTGACAGTCATCATCTCCCTCCTCCCAATCAAATATGGGGCACGGATAACCGTCCTTTCCCGATGGTGGCGCCCCCTATGGAACTCCACCGCTATCGACCTCATCGACACCCACGAGCTCTGCCATGGCTATCGCAAAAGCTTGGATGCATTCTCCAAGATCCTCGGCAGTCACCTTGGCCCAACCAGAGGCCTTAGAATGGGCAAGTTCCCTTCCAATGGCAAGGACCGAGCCAAGCTTGATGACTGGTTTCGATCCCCCGCACTAGATCAGCTAGAGGAGTTCACTTTTGATGATGGGCATATGCGCTCACTGCCAACGTTTGCGCTCTGCCTCGCGCCCACACTACGTGTTGCCAAGTTCAGGAACTGCCATCCCCCCCTTAATGACGCACCCACTCTTATTCTACCACGACTGAAGCACCTTGAGCTCGTCGTTGTCTGCCTCCCAAATGGTTACATGGAGCGTCTGCTTCGTGGTTGTACCACACTCGAGTACCTTTGCTTCAGGCGATCAATGGGTTGAGTAGCTTCCACATTACCTCCATGACTCTCTGAACTATTTATGTGTGTTGATGGTCCGGCAGGAAGACATCACAAGATGTGTACCACGGTATGGTCATTGAGGACACACCTGCACTTGAGAGATTACTTGTAGTTGATCAAGAAGGTCCAACAAGAATCAATGTCATTTCGGCACCTAAATTGACAGTGGTGGGCTACTCATCTGACAAATACTCCGAACTTGGTATTGGATCCACACCCGTTCACGTACAACAACCGCCTTCTACCTCTCCTTCTACAAATTAACATTATTCCTAATTTTGAAGATGTATGTGCGTCTGTCATCCAGAAAATGATTCCGAAAAGCTTGACCCCGAAACTTCGCACAGTGAAGGTCTTGGCACTAGAATCTATCGGCCCCAACCTGGAGCAAGTTGTCAGTTTCCTGAGATGCTTTCCGTGCGTGGAGAAGCTATATATTGAGGTGATGTTCCTTTCCTGTTAAATGTTAACCATAAGGGAGTTCAATTTGTGACACCTTTTTACAAGTTTACAATGACAATGTACTACGATTTCTGAAGGATTCTTTTGGAGGATTTCAGTACATGCATGCCCCCCCCCCCCAATATTGCTTGCTTGATCCATATGGTTACAATCCATAAGCATTTCTCCTTTGGATTCATCTGTACTAGTTTTCTTAGGGAACTTTTCATCCACTTCAACCTGTTGTAAAGAAGGCTACATTTTTCTAGATTGTAATCAAATGCCCATGTTAATCATGTCAGATCAAAGATGGCATGTTAGTGCATTTTACAAATCTTGCAAACCAAATAGGCGTGTAGTATTATTCAAAACTGCATGTAGGCACTAACACGTTTTCTTCTTTTGCAGATAAGATTAGGCCTAGTGGTGGATAATGTGATATAATATAACAATCATGTCGAATGCCTAGATCTACATCTCTCAAAAATTACTTTGAACCCCTACTGAGGGACCTTACCGGAGATTATATTCGCCAGGTTCTTTGTTGTCAGAGCAAGGGTGCTGAAGGTAATGAGGTTTGCCCTACATTTATTTCACAAAAATGAATGGTTTGTTGATCAGCGCGGGCACCTGCTGCAGAATGAAATAGGCTCCAAAAATGCTGAATTTCATTTTGGAACTTCAGATGACAGAGTAATCGGAAGTTATCGTGTCAACCCCATTCATGACTTCTCACTGGCTAGCCCCTTTGCAAAGAAATTGAGGTTTCGAAACCAGACTTAGAAGTGGTAATATTAGTTTGAACCTCTCTGATATCCATGTTTAGCGGATCAGTGCGAGCGTTTGCAGCTGATGAGCTGAATTTCATTTCTAATATCAGTTTGTACCATGTAATCTTCTAATTTGAGCCATATAACTCTGGAATTTGAACCTTGTAATATTTCGAGCTTTTGTGGTACAATCATTGAAATGGCACTGTATGAGACTCGTATATTGGTAGCACTATTTTGACCTTAATATGCAATGGTCTTAGATTTTATTAACCATTCTTGAATCTGTTTACCTTGTCGATCTCATAGCACACGATCTGTATAGCTAACTCGACTGCGATCTTCGACATTATTGCACATAGTTGGTTTCTTCAACCGTGTGCCCTGTAGAACGCAGAATTAATTATTGCACTCGAGTGTCCATCATCACCCTTCTGTGTAACTCTGACCTCATCACCCACGGGTAAACTTATGACCGAAGTCATTCCACACACTTCGCTTTTACAAAGCTTTTTGCCAATAAACGCCCACGATTTGTCCCTCTTCTAGCCAACGCGTGGCCAAACTAGTCGGGCGGGAAGCTTGCGCGGTAAACTATGCGGTAGCGCGGGAACATGCTCATCGACGATTCATTGGGGGCCTCTTCGAGCCCAGGCATGGTCAAATGAAACGTGTGTGGTGCAGTGTATAGGGAAATGTAGCATGCAATTTCAAAAAAAATCCTACGCTCACGCAAGATCTATCTAGGAGATGCATAGCAACGAGAGGGGGAGAGTGTGTCCATGTACCCTCACCGAAAGCGGAACCGTTTGCTTAATGCGGTTGATGTAGTCGAACCTCTTCTCGTGTTGACTGATCTAGTACCGAACGTACGGCACCTCTGAGTTTTGCACATGTTCAGCACGATGATGTTCATCGAGCTCTTGATCCAGTAGAGGGTCAAGGAAGTAGACGAGTTCCATCAGCATGATGCATGGTGACGGTTACGGTGATGTGATCCGCGCTGGGCTTCGCCTAAGCACCACGAGAATATGACCCGAGGCGTAAACTGTGGAGGGGGCGACGCACACGGCTTGGAACAATTGATGTGTGTTGTAGGCGCCCCCTCCCCACGTATATAAAGGAGGGAGGGGGAGGAGGCCATCCCTAGGTGCGCCCAAATAGGAGGAATCCTACTTGGGCTCCTAGTAGGATTTGTCCCCCCCTCCTTTTAACGGAGGGGGATAGGGAGAAAGAGAGAGAGGGGAGAAGGAAAGGGGGCGCCGCCCCCTCCCCTAGTCCAATTCGACCTCCTTCCTTGGTAGGGGACGCTCCACCCCTTGTGGGCTAGTGTGCCTCCCTCCTATCGTCCATATGGCCCATATCTTCCCTCGGAGGGTTCCGGTAACCGTCTCGGTACTTCGATATATACCCGATACTTTTTGGAACACTTTCGGTGTCCGAATACTATCATACAATATATCAATCTTTACCTTCAACCATTTCTAGACTCCTCGTCATGTCCTTGATCTCATCTGGGACTCCGAACAACATTCGGTCACCAAATCACATAACTCATATAATACAAATCATAATCACGTTAAGCGTGCGGACCCTACGGGTTCGAGAACTATGTAGACATGACCGAGACACCTCTCCGGTCAAGAACCAATAGCGGAACCTAGATGCTCATATTGGCTCCCACATATTCTATGAAGATCTCTATCGGTCGAACCGTTATGACAACATACGTTATTCCCTTTGTCCATCGGTATATTACTTGCCCGAGATTCGATCATCGGTATGTTCATACCTAGTTCAATCTTGTTACCGGCAAGTCTCTTTACTCGCTCCGTAATGCATCATCCTGCAACTAACTCATTAGTCACTATGCTTGCAAGGCTGTTTATGATGTGCATTACTGAGAGGGCCCACACATACCTCTCCGATACTCAGAGTGACAAATCCTAATCTTGATCTATGCCAACCCAACGAACACCTTCAGAGATACCTGTAGAGCATCTGTATAATCACCCAATTAGATTGTGATGTTTGATAGCACACGAGGCATTCCTCCAGTATCTGGGAGTTGCATAATCTCATAGTCGAAGGAATATGTATTTGACATGAAGAAAGTAATATCAATAAAACTTAACGATCAATATGCTATGCTAACGGATGGGTCTTGTCCATCACATCATTATCCTAATGATGTGATCCCGTTCATCAAATGACAACACATGTCTATGGTTAGGAAACTTAACCATCTTTGATTAACGAGCTAGTCTAGTAGAGGCTTACTAGGGACACAGTGTTTTGTCTATGTATCCACACATGTATCAAGTTTTCGGTTAAACAATTCTACCATGAATAAAAAAATTTATCATGAAATAACGAAATATAAAATAACAACTTTATTATTGCCTCTAGGGCATATTTCCTTCAGTCTCCCACTTGCACTAGAGTCAATAATCTAGTTCACATTGCCATGTGATTTAACACCAATGGTTCACACCTTTATGTGATTAACACCATAGTTCACATCGCCATGTGACCAACACCCAAAGGGTTACTAGAGTCAATAATCTAGTTCGGATTGCTATGTGATTAACACCCAAAGAGTACTAAGGTGTGATCATGTTTTGCTTGTGAGAGAAATTTATTCAACGGGTCTTCCACATTTAGATCCCTATGTATTTTGCAAATTTCTATGTCTACGATGCTCTTCATGGAGCTACTCAAGCTAATTTCTCCTATGTTCAATACGTATCTAGATTGAGACTTAGCGTCATCTAGATCAGTGTCAAAGCTTGCATCGATGTAACTCTTTACGAGGAACTCTTTATCACCTCCATAACCGAGAAACATTTCCTTAGTCCTATTAGGTAACTAAGGATAATTTTGACCGATGTCCAGTGATCTACTCCTGGATCACTATTGTACCCCCTTGCCAAACCTCATGGCAAGGCACATAACAAGTCTGGTACACAGCATGGCATACTTTATAGAACCTATGGCTGAGGCATGGGGAATGACTTTCATTCTTTCTCTATCTTCTGTCATGGTCGAGCTTTGAGTCTTACTCAACTTCACGCTTTATAATATAGGCTAGAACTCCTTTGACTGATCCATTTTGAACTCCTTCAACATCTTGTCAAGGTGTGTGCTTTGTGAAAGTCCTATTAAGCGTCTTGATCTATCTCTATAGATCTTGATTCCCAATACATAAGTAGCTTTTCCAAGGTCGTTTATTGAAAAATACTATTCAAGTATCCTTTTATGATATCCAGAAGTTTTATATCATTTCCAATCAACAATATGTCATCCACATATAATATTAGAAATGCTATAGAGCTCCCACTCACTTTCCTGTAAATACAGGCTTCTACGAAAGTCTGTATAAAACCATATATTTCGATCTCCTCATCAAAGCATATATTCCAACTCTGAGATGCTTGCACCAGTCCATAGTTAGATCGTTGGAGCTTGCACACTTTGTTAGCACCTTTAGGATTGACGAAACCTTCTGGTTGCATCATATACTGTAGCGACCAGACCTCAAACGGTCAAGTCTCTGTGCATCAATGTCATCCCTGGATCGGTAATGCCGACATGCACAGTACTTGAGGATTTATAACAGAGTCTCAATCACACACTTATTACATCGAAATGTCTCAAAAGAGAACTTATTACAATAATATGGCTTAAGGCCATCTAAATAAGATAACAGCGGAAGGCTGTGAAGATAAAGTGAGTCCATCAACTCCAACGGCATACCTGAGTGAACGACAATGATCTATGGCACCTTACTCGTCGTCTGAAAAGTCTGCAACATGATATGTTGCAGCCCGAAACGGGTCAGCACATGGAATATGCTGGCAATGTAACACAAAAGAGCAATGAACAGAATAAATGCTATCACTACATGCATATATGGCTGGTGGAGAGCTCTATGGTTAAAGTTTTGCATAAAGCCAATTTTTTCCTACAACAAAGGAATACATTTTATTTAACTATCATGGTGGTTGTTAAACATTGAGAAGGTTCCTCCAACTCAATCCCAATTGAACATATATCAATTAACCCAACAAATTAATTTACAGTGATGAGATCAACATGATAATCCAAGAACCAGATACTCAAGATGTCCATAACCGGGGACATGGCTAACCATGATTAGTTTGTACACTCTATGGAGGTTTGCACACTTTTCCCCACAAGACTCGATCTCCTCTGTTAGATTTCTCGCCTACACAATGTTTGAGAAACGGATGACCGAGACACAGTCTTTCAGAAACATTAACTCTTTACTCTGGATGGACAGTTACACCTACTTTCCCCTACATATGCTAGCCCACCACTGAACGAGGTCATGCAACCTACTCAACTATGCTAGATCCCATAATAGCTTGTGGCTGCACATGGAAGTTTTTCGCATGAATAAGCTTATGGTCCCTTTGAGCCTGGGTGGCGAACCGTAGGATGATCACACGGGTACTCCGGGATATCCTAGGACAACACTGGATTCTCCAGGTGCCCGCAACCAATCCACCCAGATGTGTATTTAAGTAGCCACCTTAAGTTAACCATTAATTAACAATTCTCACATTTGTCATGGATACACTCACCCAATCCATGTATACGAGCATAGCATAGCAATCGTGAGCATAATGTAGAAGTAACTCCCAAAGGTTTGATAATAAAAGGGCAATAGGTTCTACCCCATCATCTACTTCCCAAGCCCACATGCTAATCAGATCCTAACCATGCAATGTTTGAGGAATGGAACTAATGCATAAAAACTGGGTAATAAAGGGATATGATCAAAGTGTTACTTGCCTTGCTGACGATCTGCAAAACCTAGAGACTCGTAGTAGCACGCTTCGCACTTCGGGAATTCTATCCCAAACAAACAATAACATACATAAGCACTCAAACAAAAAAGCACGGGTAGAAGTCAAATAAGAAGATCCAAACAGAAAGTGCAACTAAAGAGCTACGCTTTGCAAAAAGAAACAACTCAAACAAAGCAACGAAACTCAAGATACGAGCGAAACAAGATTCGTTTACTAATCTGGACTAAGGTCAAATTTTACAATACCAAAATCATGTTCAAGTTGGTTAAACAAAAAGAGGGCTTCGAGGCGAAGATTTAGGCGTTGGTTTCATCTAATTTGGATAAACGAGCAAAAAGTTATACTAGAACAAAGATCAGGGCAGAAATCATGATCAAAAATAATTGCAGACAAACCCTGGAAAATAAAACAGGACAAACAGACTAACAAACAAATGTTCGCTGTCTGAGCCTAACCGACGAACAACGTTCGTTAAAATGAATGAACAGACGAACGTCCACTAAATAACTAAACCGAAGAAAAACCAAACTGATTTAAATAAAAAAAACGAACCTAGTGTTTTAAAGAAAACTGGCGGCTTTTACCTAAAAACAAGAAAAAACCGGGACAGCGAGCTCCGACGGCTTGATCCAGCGAGGTGGCAGCATGGGCGACGGCGGCGCGGCGCTGCGGCGGTGGGGCGGCGCCGGCAGCTCAGGGTCGGACTCCCCGAGTCCGTCGCGAGCACGACGACGGGAGGCGGCAGCGGGAGATGGGCCAGCTGGGCTTCGGCCCACTCAGTCCGATTTTTTTAAAAAAATTCTACCGAAAGAAAAAAATCCTAAATAAAGTATAAAAAAATTCTAAAAATGCCAAAAACAATTTTCACCGTCTAAATGAAATATTTAGAATAAGTGAACATTTTTCTGGCCTAAAAATGCAATTTTGAAAACATGCATAAGTTTTCTAATTCAAATAAAATAGCAATAAAAACCAAATAAAATAATTATTTGATTTAACATTTTTCCTCCAATATTTCTTTTATTTTGGAGAAGTCATTTTATCTCCTCTCTTTTATTTTATATTGGAAATATTTTTTGAGAGGAAAAATAATTAAAACCAAAATGATCCTCTTTTCAAATTTGAGAAAATTCAAATATGAAAATAAATGAAATCCCCAACTCTCTTTGTGGGTCCTTGAGTTGCTTAGAACTTCTAGGATCAACCAAAATCCAATTAAAATATGATATGCATATGATGACCTATAAATACCATTCCAAATGAAAATTTGGGATGTTACAAACCTAACCCCTTAAGATGAATCTCGCCCTCGAGATTCGGGTTGGCTAGAAAATAGGTGCGGATGGTCTTTCCATAGGTCTTCCTCTCGTTCCCAGGTGGCTTCATCCTCGGTATGGTGGCTCCACTAAACTTTGCAAAACTTGATAACCTTGCTGCGTGTGACCCGGCTGGCAAACTCGAGAATCTTCGCTTGTTTCTCCTCGTAGGTCAAATCACTATCCAGCTGAATCGCTTCCAGTGGCATTGTATCTCTCAGGGGAATATTGGCCATCTCTGCGTGGCACTTCTTCAACTGGGAAACATGAAACACATCGTGAACTCCTGACAACCCTTCTGGCAATTCCAGCTTGTAAGCAACTTCTCCCATACGTTCCAAAACTTTGTATGGTCCCACAAAACGTGGTGCTAACTTTCCCTTAACTCTAAAATGTTTAACTCCTCGAAGTGGGGACACACGAAGGTATACTCTGTCTCCGACTTCGTAACTGTCTCCTTGCATTTTGAATCCGCATAACTCTTCTGCCTGGACTGGGCTATCTTGAGTCTATCACGAATCAGCTTAACCTTGTCTTCAGACTCCTTAATCAAATCTGGTCCAAACAACCGACAGTCTCCAAATTCATCCCACAATAACGGTGTCCTGCACCTCCTTCCGTACAAGGCTTCGAAAAGGGCCATCTTCAAACTGGCTTGATAACTATTGTTATAAGAGAACTCTGCATACGGCAAGTTGTCGTCCCAACTGGATCCATAATCTAGCGGACAAGCTCTCAACATGTCTTCCAGAATCTGATTGACTCTCTCGGTCTATCCATCTGTTTGTGGATGAAAGGTTGTACTGAACTCCAGCCTAGTACCCAAAGTCTCATGCAACTGATTCCAGAACTTTGAGGTAAACTGGGTTCTTCTATCTGATACAATGGTCCTCGGAACTCCATGTAGACATACGATCCTGGTCATGTATATCTTCGCCAACTTACCACTCGTATAGGTGGTCTTCACTGGGATGAAATGAGCTACTTTCGTCAATCGATCGACTAAAACCCATATAGAGTCATAGCCAGAACGAGTCCTGGGCAATCCAGTGATAAAATCCATGCCAAGCTTGTCCCACTTCCATTCGGGTATCGGCAATGGCTATAGCAATCCTGCTGGCTCCTGATGCTCTGCCTTAACTCTCTGACATACATCACATACTGCTACATACTCAGCAATATCCTTCTTCATTCCTGTCCACCAGAAACTTTCCTTCAAATCCATATACATCTTAGTATTTCCTGGGTGAATCAAATACGGTGAATCATGGGCCTGCTGCAGAATCAACTTCCTGATCTCAGGGTCATTAGCCACATATACGCGATCCTCAAACCATAAAGTATCATGCTCATCCTCATAAAATCCTTTAGCCTTTCCTTTGCCCATCCTTTCCTTTATCTCAGCAATCTCCTTGTTAGTCTTCTGGGCTTATCTGATCTTACCCATTAAAGTGGACTGAATTTCCAATGCTGCTACATAACCTCTCGGAACTATTTCCAAACATAGTTCGCGAAGATCTTCAGCTAACTCCTTGGGTAATCCTCCGGTCAAAAGCGTATTAACGTAGCTCTTGCGACTCAACGCATCTGCTACTACATTTGCCTTTCCGGGATGATAGTGCAATTTCATATCATAATCCTTAATGAGCTCCAACCATCTCCTTTGCCCGAGGTTCAACTCCTTCTGCGTGAAGATATATTTCAAACTCTTATGATCCGTGCATACCTCACAGTGGTTTCCGACGAAAAATGTCTCCATGTCTTCAATGCATGCACTACGGCTGCTAACTCCAAATCGTGTGGAGCATAATTTTGCTCATGAGGTTTAAGCTATCGTGAGGCATATGAAACAACTCTTCCCTCCTGCATAAGCACTGCTCCAAGTCCTTGACGAGAAGCATTGCAATACACTTGATAATCCTTTCGTTCATCTGGAAGAATCAACACTGGGGATGTAACCAAATGTTTCTTCAACTCCTGAAAACTGGCTTCACACTCCTCAGTCCATTTAAACTCGGTGTCCTTCTTCAGCAACTCTATCATGGGCTTTGCAATCCTGGAGAAATTCTCAATGAACCTCCGATAATATCCTGCGAGTCCAAGAAAACTCATGATCTCTCCAACTGATGTGGGTGCCACCCATTTAGTCACAGAAACAACCTTGGCGGGGTCTACTGCTATTCCTTCTCCGGATATAACATGTCCAAGAAATCCAACTTCCTTCAACCAAAACTCACACTTGCTGAACTTGGCATATAACTGATGTTCCCTAAGCTTCTCAAGAACCAAACGCAAATGCTCCTGATGCTCCTCTTCATTCTTTGAGTAGACCAATATATCATCAACGAACACCACAACGAACTTATCCAAAAACTCCATAAACACCTTGTTCATCATGTTCATGAAATAGGCAGGCGCGTTAGTCAGACCAAATGACATAACGGTATACTCGTATAGCCCGTACCTTGTGGTAAAAGTTGTCTTGGGTATATCCTGCTCTCGAATCTTCAGCTCGTGGTATCCTGATCGCAGATCGATCTTAGAGAAAAGTTTAGCTCCTTGCAACTGGTCAAACAAATCATTGATCATTGGCAATGGGTACTTATTCTTGATCGTCACTTCATTCAATGCACAATAATCAACAACCATCCTTAATGATCCATCCTTCTTCTCCACTAGAAGTACTGGGGCTCCCCAAGGTGACGAACTTGGTCGAATATAACCTTTATCCAGTAACTCCTTAATCTGCTTCTTAATTTCCTCCAAATCCTTTGTGGGCATCCGATACGGTCTCTTTGATATTGGCCCAGTGCCTGGCAAAAGCTCAATCAAAAACTCAATGTCTCTATCCGGTGGCATGCTTGGCAACTCCTCCGGAAATATATCGGGGTAATCCTTCACCACTGGTACTTCCTCATGTACAACTCCTGATAAGGAATTTACTTGAGTCCTATTCGGCACATGCTGTGATACATACTTGATCCTTCTTCCTTCTGGGGCGGTGAGCATAATTGACTTACTGGCGCAATCAATGTTTCCTCCATACATCGATAATCAATCCGTACCCAAAATCACATCCAACCCTGGTGACTCTAGAATTATCAGATCTGAGGGGAAAACATGCCTACCTATGGTCAATGGCATCTGAAAACATCCTTGGCTTGCCATATGCTCCGCACCTGCGAGCTTACTAACATAGGTGTCCTAAGAACTTTGGTGGGCAACTTATACTTATCCACAAATCCCCTTGATATGTATGAATGTGATGCACCAGTATCAAAAAGAACGATTGCAGTAAATGACTTAACCAAAAACTTACCTATAACTGCATCTGGCTGCTCTTCAACCTCCTCCATGCTAACGTGGTTCACTTGTCCCCTCTTGACAGGATTGGACTTCTTCCCAGAGCTTCCATTGTCATTTCCATTCTTTGCTTCAGAACACTCGGTGGCGTAATGTCCATTCTTCCCGCACTTGAAATAAGTAATGTGACTTAGATCCTTCTTGGTGGGCGTCGCTGGGTTGGAACAATTCTGGCTGCTGCTTCTTCCATTCCCATTCCCATTCCCATTCTTGGGGCCACTATGGTTATGCGAACTTCCTCCATTGGAGTTATGGCCTCCATGGTTATGGTGAATGTGTCCTCCCAAGTTCGGGGTAAAACGAGGTCTCTGCTGAGCTCCTGAATTACTTCCCTTGTCCATACTTCCTCTTGCGGATCTCTATCTGCTGCTGCTACCCTTCAATCATAAGAGCTATATCTACCAACTCTTGGTAGTTGTTGAATGTTTCCACCATCAACTACATGCTCAGCTCATCATTCAGTCCTTCCAAAAACTTCTCCTGCTTAGCAGCATCAGTTGCTACGTCATCAGGGGCATAACGTGCTAACTTACTAAACTCATCCACCTACTGGCCCACTGTGCGTCCTCCTTGGCGCAAGTTGTGAAAATCGCGCTTCTTCATGTTCATAGCTCCTGCTGAGACATGGGCAGTGTGGAAAGCCTGCTGAAACTGATCCCATGTAACAGTGTCAATGGGGTAAGTGGCTATGAAATTCTCCCACCATGATGCTGCGGGTCCATCAAGCTGATGTGCGGCAGAACGCACTCTCTCTGCATCTGAGCATCCTGTAGTGGTTAGCTCCCTTTCAATCTTGCGGAGCCAATCATCTGCAACAATCGGCTCAGTGCTACTAGAGAACACCGGCGGATTCGGCCTTAAAAAACGGGCTAAGTGTTCAATAGGTGGTGGTGGTGGAGGGTTGTTGTTGTTGTTGTTGTTGTTGTTGCCTTGGTTCTGATTCTGAACTAGTAGCTGCATCAAGGTATTCTACTGCTGGATCAACTGAGTGAGCTCCGGTGGGAAAGCAAATCCATTGTCACATCTCGGAGGCATCTGATGGGTTTAGAAAAGATGAGAAAACAGAATAGAATGAGGTCTAAAGGGAAAACACTACCCATACGTTCATGAGACAAACACAATCATATCACACCAATCAATTCAAACAAGGGCATACAATCGATTTAACTACCGTTACAAAAGTGCTCGGACTATTCTATATACATGGGAGAATACTACTACTGATATGGTGGTCGACTAGAAGTTTTGATCGGTGGAAGACTCCATGATATCTGCTCCAGCTTCATCAACGTAGTCATCATCGCTATCATCGGGGTCAGAATTGGTGTTGTCGATGATGATGTAGTCCTCTGAACGAATGTCCTTGGAATTGTCGTCATCTCCTCCTGGCGCGGGGTCTCCCATGAATACTTCTAGCTTCCTCGTCAGGTCATCATTCTTCTCCACTAGTATCGTCATTTCCTCCTCATATCCGTTGCGTGTAGACTTGAGTTCCTCCTCTAGCTCCGTAATCCTGGTCATTGCCTTCTTCAGATCTATCATGCTTGCACACATCTGGTTCTCCTGGCAACGAATGTGCTGGTTTAACTCCTGGATGAAAGATGCAATGGACCTGTCCCTCCTGGTGCTGATCATCTCCCATTGCTCATCTCGGTGCCCACATATCTGGTAGATAGTGTCCTTTAGATCCTTGTGATAAACTTCTCCAATGCGTCCCATGGCGATGTGGGCTGCCATGCTCTTTCCTAGACTCCAGGTTGGTGCATCAAAGGAAAACACTATGGGCTCAATAACTGGCATGAATGTCCTTCCTGGAACTTGAAATCTAATCATCCAATGCTCCTCTTCTGGTAAAGTGGCGATGTACGTCCCGGTGAAGCTTGGTATTCCGATGTTCAGGTACCTAGTAACTTCCTTCAAGTGTCGTCCAAAAGGAGTGTCTTCATCCAGTTGTGTAAACTTGTTCCTTGAGTCTGCCATCCTATAGAGTGGAAAAGGGACAGGAGTCAGAAATGAGTAGAGAAGAGTGACCTATTGTTTAACTTAGTGGTCGTGTCCTACAGTCAGCGTGGGCTCTGATACCATCTTGTAGCGACCAGACCTCAAATGGTCAAGTCTCTATGCATCAGTGTCATCCCTGGATCGGTAATGCCGACACGCACAGTACTCGAGGATTTATAACAGAGTCTCAATCACACACTTATTACATCAAAATGTCTCAAAAGAGAACTTATTACAATAAAATGGCTTAAGGCCATCTAAATAAGATAACAGCGGAAGGCTTGGAAGATAAAGTGAGTCCATCAACTCCAATGGCATAGCTGAGTGAACGACAACGACCTATGGCACCTTACTCGTCGTCTGAAAAGTCTGCAACATGATATGTTGCAGCCCGAAATGGGTCAGCACATGGAATATGCTGGCAATGTAACACAAAAGAGCAATGAACAAAATAAATGCTATCACTATATGCATATATGGCTGGTGGAGAGCTCTATGGTTAAAGTTTAGCATAAAACCAATTTTTCCCTACAACAAAGGAATAAATTTTATTTAAGTATCATGGTGGTTGTTAAACATTGAGAAGGCTCCTCCAACTCAATCCCAATTAAACATATATCAATTAACCCAACAAATTAATTTAGAGTGATGAGATCAACATGATAATCCAAGAACCAGATACTCAAGATGTCTATAACCGGGGACACGGCTAACCATGATTAGTTTGTACACTCTGCAGAGGTTTGCACACTTTTCCCCACAAGACTCGATCTCCTACGTTAGATTTCTCACACTACATGATGTTTGAGAAACGGATGACCGAGACACAGGCTTTCAGAAACATTAACTCTTTACTCTGGATGGACTATTACACCTACTTTCCCCTACATCTGCTAGCCCACCACTGAAGGAGGTCATGCAACCTACTCAACTATGCTAGAGCCCATAATAGCTTGTGGCTGCACACAGAAGTTTCTAGCATGAATAATCTTATGATCCCTTTGAGCCTGGGTGGCGAACCGTAGGATGATCACACGGGTACTCCGGGATATCCTAGGACAACATTAGATTCTCCAGGTGCCCGCAACCAATCCACCCAGATGTGTATTTAAGTAGCCACCTTAAGTTAACCATTAATTAACAATTCTCACATCTGCCATGGATACACTCACCCAATCCACGTCTACGAGCATAGCATAGCAATCCTGAGCATAACGTAGAAGTAACTCACAAAGGTTTGATAATAAAATGGCAATAGGTTCTACCTCATCATCTACTTCCCAAACTCACATGTTAATCGGATCCTAACCATGCAATATTTGAGGCTTGAAACTAATGCATAAATCTGGGTAATAAAGGGATATGATCAAAGTGTTACTTGCCTTGCTGATGATCTGCAAAACCTAGAGACTCGTAGTAGCACGCTTCGCACTGCGGGAATCCTATAGCAAACAAACAATAATATACATAAACACTCAAACAAAGAAGCACGGGTAAAACTCAAATAAGAAGATCCAAACAGAAAGTGCAACTAAAGAGCTATGCTTTGCAAAAAGAAACAACTCAAACGGAGCAACGAAACTCAAGATACGAGCGAAAGAAGATTCGTTTACTAATCTGGACTAAGGTCAAATTTTACAGTACCAAAATCATGTTCAAGTTGGTTAAACAGAAAGAGGGCTTCGAGACGAAGATTTAGGCGTTGGTTTCATCTAATTTGGATAAACGAGCAAAAAGTTATACTAGAACAAAGATCAGGGCAGAAATCGTGATCGAAAATAATCGCAGATAAACCGTGGAAAATAAAACAGGACGAATAGACTAACGAACGAACGTTTGCTGTCTGAGCCTAACCGACGAACAACGTTTGTTAAAACGAACGAACGGACAAACATCCGCTAAATATCTAAACCGAAGAAAAACCAAACCGATCTAAATAAAAAAACCTAGGGTTTTTAAGAAAACCGGCGGCTTTTACCTAAAACCAAAAAAACGGGACGGCGAGATCCGGCGGCTTGATCCGGCGAGGCGGCGGCGTGGGTGACGGCGGCACGGCGAGGCGGCGGCACGGCGAGGCAGCAGCGTGCAGCGCGGGCGGCGCGGCGCTGCGGCGTTGGGGCGGCGCAGGCGGCGGCGGCTGCGGCAATGCTGCTGCTTGCTGCGGGCGAGGCGGGGTGGCGATGTGGGGGTCGAGGGCGGCGGCGCCTCGGGCTTTAAAGGCCCGGGGTGTGTGGCGTGCATGATGGGGCGGCGCCGGCGGCTCGGGGTCGGACTCCCCGGTTCGTCGCGAGCACGATGACGGGAGCCGGCGGCGGGAGATGGGCCAGCTGGGTTTCGGCCCGGCTCGGTCTGTTTTTTTTTTAATTTCGCCGAAGGAAAAAAAATCCTAAATAAAATATATAAAAAATCTAAAAATTCCAAAAATAATTTTCACCATCTAAATGAAATATTTAGAACAAAGTGAACATTTTTCTGGCCTAAAAATGCAATTTTGAAAACATGCATAATTTTTCTAATTCAAATAAAATAGCAATAAAAAACCAAATAAAAAATTATTTTATTTTTACATTTTTCCTCCAATATTTCTTTTATTTTGGAGAAGTCATTTTGTCCCCTCTCTTTTTATTTTATATTGGAAATATTTCTGGAGAGGAAAAATAATTAAAACCAAAATGATCCTCTTTTCAGATTTGAGAAAATTCAAATATGAAAATAAATGAAATCCCCAACTCTCTCCACGGGTCCTTGAGTTGCTTAGAATTTCTAGGATCAACCAAACTGCAATTAAAATATGATATGCATATGATGACCTATGTATAACATTCCAAATTGAAAATATGGGATGTTACATATACAACTCTTCTTTAAGAAATATCCATTTAAGGAATGCAGTTTTGACATCCATTTGCCAGATTTGATAAAATGTGGCTATTGTTAACATGATTCGGACGGACTTAAGCATCGCTACGGTTGAGGAAGTCTCACCATAGTCAACCCCTTGAACTTGTCAAAAAACCGTTTGCGACAAGTCAAGCTTTGTAGACAGTAACATTGCAATCAGTGTCAGTGTTCTTCTTGAAGATCCATTTATTCTCTATGGGTTGCCGGCGATCGGACAAATCAACCAAAGTCCACACTTTGTTCTCATACATGGATCCTATCTCAGATTTCATGGCCTCAAGCCATTTATCGGAATCTGGGCTCATCATAGCTTTTTCATAGTTCGTAGGTTCGCCATGGTCTAGTAACATGACTTCCAGAACTGGATTACCGTACCACTCTAGTGTTGATCGTGTTCTGTTTGACCTACAAGGTTTGGTAGTAGCTTGATCTGAAGTTTCATGATCATCATCATTAGCATCCTCTCTAGTTGGTGTAGGCATCACGGGAACGGATTTCTCGGATGAACTGCTTTCCAAATTGAGAGAAGGTACAATTACCTCATCAAGTTCTACTTTCCTCCCACTCACTTCTTTCGAGAGAAAACCCTTCTCTAGAAAGGTTCCATTCTTGGCAACAAAGATCTTGCCTTTGGATCTATAGTAGAAGGTGTACCCAATTGTTTCCTTAGACTATCCTATGAAGACACACTTCTCCGATTTGGGTTCGAGCTTATCAGGCTGAAGCCTTTTGACATAAGCATCGCATCCCCAAACTTTAAGAAATGGCAGCTTAGGTTTATTGCCAAACCACAGTTCATACGGTGTCATCTCAATGGATTTTGATGGTGCCCTATTTAACGTGAATGCAGTTGTCTCTAATGCATAACCCCAAAATGATAGTTGTAAATCAGTAAGAGACGTCATAAATTGCACCATATCTAATAAAGTACAGTTACGATGTTCAGACACACCATCACGCTGCGGTGTTCTAGGTGGCGTGAGTTGTGAAACTATTTCACATTGTTTTAAATGAAGGCCAAACTCATAACTCAAATATTCACCTCCACGATCAGATCATAGAAACTTTATTTTCTTGTTATGATGATTCTCCACTTCACTCTTAAATTCTTTGAACTTTTCAAATGTTTTAGACTTGTGTTTCATTAAGTAGATATACCCATATCTGCTCAAATCATCTGTGAAGGTCAGAAAGTAACGATACCCGCCACGAGCCTCAACACTCATCAGACCACATACATCGGTATGTATTATTTCCAATAAGTCTTTAGCTCGTTCCATTGTTCCAGAGAATGGAGTTTTAGTCATCTTGCCCATGAGGCACGGTTCGCAAGTATCAAATGATTGATAATCAAGTGATTCCAAAAGTCCATTCGTATGGAGTTTCTTCATGCGCTTTACATCAATATGACCTAAACGGCAGTGCCACAAATATGTTGCACTATCATTATCAACTTTGCATCTTTTGGCATCAATATTGTGAATGTGTTTATCACCACAATCGAGATTTAACAGAAATAGACCACTCTTCAAGGGTCCACGACCATAAAAGATATTACTCATATAAATAGAACAATCATTATTCTCTGATTTAAATGAATACCCGTCTCACACTAAACAAGATCCAAATATAATGTTCATGCTCAGCGTTGGCACCAAATAATAGTTATTCAGGTCTAAAACTAATCCCGAAGGTATATGTAGAGGTAGCGTGCCGACGGTGATCACATCAACCTTGGAACCATTTCCGACGCGCATCATCACCTCTTCCTTAGCCAATCTTCATTTAATCTGTAGCCCATGTTTTGAGTTACAAATATGAGCAACCGAACCGATATCAAATCATCAGGCACTAGTACGAGAATTAGTAAGGTACACATCAATAACATGTATATCAAATATACCTTTTTTTCATTTTGCCATCCTTCTTATCCGCCAAATACTTGGGGTAGTTCCACTTCCAGTGACCAGTCCCTTTGCAATAGAAGCACCCAGTTTCAAGCTTGGGTCCAGCTTTGGGTTTCTTCCTGGGAGTGACAACTTGCTTGCCATTCTTCTTGAAGTTCCCGTTCTTTCCCTTGCCCTTTTTCTTGAAACTAGTGGTCTTGTTAACCATCAACACTTGATGTTCCTTCTTGATTTCTACCTCCGTAGCCTTTAGCATTGCGAAGAGCTCGGGAATAGTCTTCTCCATCCCTTGCATATTGTAGTTCATCAGGAAGCCCTTATAGCTTGGTGGCAGTGATTGAAGAACTCTGTCAATGACACAATCATCTGGAAGATTAACTCCCAGCTGAGTCAAGTGATTATGATACCCAGACATTATGAGTATGTGTTCACTGATAGAACTGTTCTCCTCCATCTTGCAGCTATAGAACTTGTTGGAGACTTCATATCTCTCAACCCGGGATTTTGATTGAAATATTAACTTCAACTCATGGACCATCTCATATGTTCCATGACGTTCAAAACATCTTTGAAGTCCCGATTCTAAGCCGTAAAGCATGGCACACTGAACTAACGAGTAGTCATCAGATCGAGCTTGCCAGACGTTCATAATGTCAGCTTCTACTCTTGCAGCAGGCCTTTCACCTAGTGGTGCATCAAGGACATAATTCTTCTGTACAGCAATGAGGATAATCCTCAAGTTACGGACCCAGTCCGTGTAGTTGCTACCATCATCTTTCAACTTAGCTTTCTCTAGGAATGCATTAAAATTCAAGGGAACAGTAACACGGACCATTGATCTACAACATAGATATGCAAAAACTATCAGGACTAAGTTCATGATAAATTAAGTTTAATTAATCATATTACTTAAGAATTCCCACTTAGATAGACATCCCTCAAGTCATATAAATGATACGTGATCCAAATCAACTAAACCATGTCCGATCATCACGTGAGATGGAGTAGTCATCAATGGTGAACATCTCTATGTTGATCATATCCACTATATGATTCACATTCGACCTTTCGGTATCTAGTGTTCCGAGGCCATGTCTGTACATGCTAGGCTCGTCAAGTTTAATCCGAGTATTTCGCATGTGCAAAACTGGCTTGCACCCGTTGTATGTGAATGTAGAGCCTATCACACCCGATCATCACATGGTGTCTCCGCACGAAGAACTTTCGCAATGGTGCATACTCGGGGAGAACACTTATACCTTTAAATTTAGTTAAGGGGTCATCTCATAATGCTACCGCCGTACTAAGCAAAATAAGATGCATAAAGATAAACATCACATGCAATCAAAATATGTGACATGATATGGCCATCATCATCTTGTGCTTTTGATCTCCATCTCCAAAGCAACGTCATGATCTCCATCTTCACCGGCTCGACACCTTGATCTCCATTGCAGCTTCGTGGTCGTCTCGCCAACTATTGCTTCTACGACTATTTCTACCGCTTAGTGATAAAGTAAAGCAATTACATGGCATTTGCATTTCATACAATAAAGCGACAACCATAAGGCTCCTGCCAGTTGCCGATAACTTCTTACAAAACTTGATCATCTCATACAACAACGTATATCACATCATGTCTTGACCATATCACATCACAACATGCCCTGCAAAAACAAGTTAGACGTCCTCTACTTCGTTGTTGCAAGTTTTACGTGGCTGCTACAGGCTTCTAGCAAGAACCTTTCTTACCTACGACACAAAACAACAATGGTGATTTATCAAGTTTGCTGTTTTAACCTTCAACAAGGACCGGCCGCAGTCAAATTCGATTCAACTAAAGTTGGAGAAACAGACACCCGCCAGCCACCTTTATGCAAAACTAGTTGCATGTTTGTAGGTGGAACCAGTCTCATGAATGCAGTCATGTAAGGTCAGTCTAGTCCGCTTCATCCAACAATACCGCCGAATAAAAATAAGAAATTGGTGGTAAGCAGTATGACGATCACCGCCCACAACTCTTTGTGTTCTACTCGTGCATATCATCTACGCATAGACCTGGCTTGGATGCCACTGTAGGGAAACGTAGCATGCAATTTCAAAAAAAAACTATGCTCATGCAAGATCTATCTAGGAGATGCATAGCAATGAGAGGGGGGAGTGTGTCCATGTACCCTCGTATACCGAAAGCGGAAGCATTTGCTTAACACAGTTGATGTAGTCGAACGTCTTCTCATTCTGACCGATCTAGTACCGAACATACGGCACCTCCGAGTTCTGCACACGTTCAGCGTGATGACGTCCCTTGAGATCTTGATCCAGCAGAGGGTCGAGGAAGTAGATGAGTTCCGTCAGCACGATGGCATGGTGATGGTGATGGTGATGTGATCCGCGCAGGGCTTCGCCTAAGCACCGCGAGAATATGACCGGAGGCGTAAACTATGGACGGGGGGCGCCGCACACGGCTTGGAACAATTGATGTGTGTTGTAGGTGCCCCCTCCCCACGTATATAATGGAGGGAGGGGGAGGAGGCCGTCCCTAGGCCCACCCAAGTAGGAGGAATCCTACTTGGGATCCTAGTAGGATTCGCCCCCCCCCCTTCCTTTTACGGGAGGGGGAAAGGGGGAAAGAGAGAGGGGGGAGAAGGAAAGGGGGGCTGCCCCCTCCCCTAGTACAATTCGGCCTCCTTCCCTGGTGGGGGATGCACCACCCCTTGTGGGCTGGTGTGCCTCCCTCCTATGGCCCGTATGGCCCATATCTTCCCCCGGGGGGTTCCGGTAACCCCCCCCCCCCGGTACTCCGATATGTACCCGATACTTTCCGGAACACTTCTGGTGTCCAAATACTATCATCTAATATATAAATCTTTACCTCTCAGCCATTTCGAGACTCCTTGTAATGTCTGTGATCTCATCCGAGACTCCGAACAACATTCGGTCACCAAATCACATAACTCATATAATACAAAATTGTCATCGAACATTAAGCGTGTGGACCCTACGGGTTCGAGAACTATGTAGACATAATCGAGACACCTCCGGTAAATAACTAATACCGGAACCTGGATGCTCATATTGGCTCCCACATATTCTACGAATATCTTTATCGGTCGAACTGTTATGACAACATACGTTATTCCCTATGTCCATTGGTATGTTACTTGCTTGAGACTCGATCGTCGGTATCTTCATACCTAGTTCAATCTCGTTACCGGCAAGTCTCTTTACTTGTTTCGTAATGCATCATCATGCAACTAACTCATTAGTCACTTTACTTGCAAGGCTTCTTGTGATGTGCATTACCGAGAGGGCCCAGAGATACCTCTCCGATAATCGGAGTGACAAATCCTAATCTTGATCTATGCCAACCCAAAAAACACCTTCGGAGATACCTTTAGATCATCTTTATAATCACCCAGTTATGTTGTGACGTTTGATAGCACATAAGGCATTCCTTCGGTATCCGGTAGTTGCATAATCTCATAGTCGAAGGAATATGTATTTGACATGAAGAAAGCAATAGCAATAAAACTTAACGATCAATATGCTATGCTAACGGATGGGTCTTGTCCATCACATCGTTCTCATAATGATGTGATCCCGTTCATCAAATTACAACACATGTCTATGGTTAGGAAACTTAACCATCTTTGATTATGAAGCTAGTCTAGTGGAGGCTTACTAGGGACACAGTGTTTTGTCTATGTATCCACACATGTATCGAGTTTCCGATTAATACAATTCTAGCATCAATAATAAAAATTTATCATGAAATAAGGAAATATAAAATAACAACTTTATTATTGCGTCTAGGGCATATTTCCTTCACAGTGTTGTCAAGCGTGCACTGGAATCCTCCGCTATGAACGACGTGACAAGACATGACGATTACAGGCCGGCCGGCCCCCATTTATTACAGTGGCTATTTAACCCTTGTGTCTCTTCAACCTTTTGATCGCACCCCACCATTGCAAGAAGCACACACCCCCACGACAAACTCTTAGAGGGTATCATGCATGGCTCCAATGGTGCTCCGAGTGGCTGCCGACGACGAGCAGCAGTTCACCATGCATGCCGTGGTGGACACCCACAAAAGGTTCATGGAGCTCTCGGTGGTGTACACCAACAACCCGGTCTAGGTGGAGCACTCCATCCACATCATGGAGTTGCTTCTTGCCGAGGGGAAGTACAAGGTGGTCAGGTTCGACCTCGAGCACACCCGCGCTTGTGCCGGGTCTCATCCCAAGGTCGCCGTCAACCAAATATGCGTGCGCAACCACGTCGTCGTCTACCACTACTGCCGGGCCACAAGGCCTTGCAAGCATTTTGCCAGGTTTGTCAACAACCCCCACTACATGTTCTCTACGGTGGACATCACCAACGATGTAAAGGTGCTCAAGAATTCGGGCATCGCCTGCCAGAATCTTGTCGACATCCAGGGCTAATACAAGATCTGGGGCAGCAAGGAGCATGAGAAGGACTCACTGATTCACCTCGCCGAGGCCATCATTGACCCCTACTATAGAGACATGAAGGATTCCTGCAACAAGGACAAGCGTGCCTGGCACTCGGCCTAGATGGAGAAACTCGACAAAGCTCACATCGTGTATGTGGCCAAGGAGCATACACGAGCTACGACATGTATAGGCGGATCGTTGACCTGAGGAAGTGCCTCCTTCCCCTAAACGGCCAGGGATCCAGCCGGAAGCAGAGCAATGGCAAGTGTCATCGCAACAAGGAGTAGATGATTAGATCCTCATTTCTCCTAGTTTGGTATGCATGTAATTGCTTACTTTCGTGTGTGGAAATGTTATGTGTGTAGTCACTTCTGTAATTGTATGCTTAATTTGGTTATGCAATGTTGTCTTTTTAAGTATATATGTTGATGATCTGTAGAAAGAGCGTAGATGTTGTGCGGACAAAGAAAATCACATCGCACACGGACTAAACAATGGAACCCCTCGGTGATGTTTTCATCAATCACTCACAATTGTATACCAGCAATCATTTGCTCACAACACACACGGCTTGTTAACAGGAATTATGTGTGTTGTCACCGGTCTTCCCACACGTTTCCAATTACAGACATGTTTGTCGCGTATCACACACATCTTGTTAAGTTGAACCGTTTCGGTTCTCTTGGCTCAACGCAAACAGTTCATCCGAGTGAACTGTATGCCGTATATCGCACATACCTTCATCTGGCCGCCCGTTTCTATTGTTCCGCCTCATCACAAACAGTTTATCCGAGTGAACTGTATGCCGTATATCGCACACGCCTTCATCTGCCTACTTGTTTCTTTTGTTCTGCGTCATCGACATCAGTTAATTGAACTAAACCGTATGCCCCGCATCGCACACGGAACTAGAATATGAACCGTGTTTGATGTATCCTTCATTGCAAACATTTTGCATGTTTTTTGACGGTTATTTTACATCACCATTTGTGATTAATGCATCACACACAGTTTCGTCAAAGGGTCTCTTATCATAGTGTCGCGTTAGCAGCATCCTGCAGTAGTGCTGGTTGCAAGTTGGTTGGTTGGGGCCAAGTTTTAATAGCATTGATCTTGGATTCATCTACACGAACACTCTTAGAAGACACAATGAAACCCAAGAAAACAAGCTTATCAACACCAAAAAAGGCATTTATCCATATTATCATAAAGGCGCTCTGTTCTAAGAGTTTGCAAAATGATTCTAAGATGGGTGACATGATCTTTGAGAGATTTGCTAAATACAAGAATACCGTCAAAGTAGACCACAACAAATACGCCGATGTAGGGGTGGAGAACAAAATGCATCACATGCATAAAGGTGTGGGGTGCTTCGGATAAGCCCATTGGCATGACCAACCATCCATACAAGCCAAACTTTGTTTTGAAAGCGGTTTTCCATTCGTCACCCTCTTGTATGTGAATTTGGTAATAGCCACTCTTAAGATCAATCTTAGAGAAAATGGTGGCTCTACTAAGCTCATCTAACATATCATCAAGGCGTGGGATGGGGTAGCGATAATGAACAGTGATAGCATTGAGAGGACGACAATCGGAACACATGCGATATGTACCATCTTTCTTGGGAACAAGGATTACCGGGACGACACATGGGCTCAGGCTTTCTCGTACATGGCCACTGTCGATGAGTTGTTGTACTTGCTGTTGGATCGCTTTGGTTTCTTTGGGATTGATACGGTATGTTGCCTTGTTATGAAGGGGTGCTCTGGGGATGAGGTCGATGCGGTGTTCGATGCCTCGAAGAGGAGGTAGACCCGGAGGTAGCTCATCGGGAATACATCTTGGAATTCCTGCAATACAGAAGACAACACTAAAGGTAGGTTGTGAGAGTTGTTAGTTTTTGTTGCCTCATCCTTGCACAAAAGGACATAATGCATAACACTTTATGGGTTCTCACAAAAACTTCTCCCACCTCACTTTTGGTAGCAAATAGCACTAGGTTTTTCTTGTCGCTCATCGTGGAGGCACTCATTTTTGGCTTGTGGCTCTCACTCCCTTTCGGGTGGCTCACTCTCTCACTATTCTCTCCAGGATGGGTGGCTTGCTTGTCAATGGTCACTTGACTTGGTGACATAGGTCATAACACGTACTCCTTTCCCTTCATCTTGAAGCTATAGTGATTGGTACGCCCTTTGTGGATGACGCCTCGGCCGAATTGCCATGGTCGTCCAAGAAGGAGATGGCAAACGGACATCAGAATGACATCACACTCCAAAGTGTTTTCGTATGCTCCTATCTTGAAGGAAACTTGCACCTTGTGTTCCACTTGAATAGTGTTGGAGTCGCTTAGCCATTGGACCTTGTAGGGGCGGGGTTCTTCATCTTGACCAATTGGAGCTTGGAACATAGTTCTTCACTCACCAAGTTATGGCAACTTCCTCCCTTGATGATGATCTTCATGGACCTTCCATTGATGCCCGCCTTGGTGTGGAAGATATGGCATCTTTGGTCTTCGTCTTGATGATGTTGAAGTGTCAAGAATTTGGAGACAACGATAGCAGGGCTAGAATCTTCGTCACAAAAGACATGATCATCTTCATCCTCATTCACGCACCGGTACATGGCCACTTGCTCAAGGGCTTCCATTTCCTCTTCACTCATGGAGTCATAGGTGCCGTTGTCACTAAGGATCATGGTATGCTTGTTGGTACACTCGAAGGACTTGTGTCCTCAGTCGCCGCATGTGGAGCACATGATAGAACTTGTCTTGATGCTCTCATCCGATGTAGTTGTAGGTGGTGAAGCTCTCGGCTTGAAGTTGCTTGTAGTTGGAGGAAAACTTGAGGTTGTCAAAGTTTTCTTGTAACCTGACTTGTCGTTGTTGCTCGTAGAAGGTTTGGTTGAGGTAGAAGGTGTTGTAGTCATTGAAGCTTGATTGTATGAGCCACATGTCTTGGAAGAGTACTTGGCATACTTGAAGTCATCATGCACTTGTCGCTCCGCCTTTTGTGGCTTGATGCACTAGCTCGATGAGGTTGGATTAAGGTTGGAAGTCGTCAATCTTCTTGATACGGTGGTTGAGTCCATTCAAGAAGCGTGCCATAGTTTGCTCATCATCTTCCGTGGCATTGGCTCATATCATGGCAATCTCCATTTCCTTGTAGTACTCTTCAACGCTCTTTGTTCCTTGCTTGAGGAGTTGTAACTTTTTGAAGAGGTCGCGGTTGTAGTAGGTTGGCACAAAGCACGCTCTCGTGACATCCTTCATTTGCGCCCAAGTAGTGATGGGTGGTTCACCTCTTGCCAAGATCCATGAACATAAAGAGTGATACAAGATCCAAACGCAACAAAGGACGGTACAAGAGGCGGTAGTTCTTCTCCATGAGGAGGTCATGAGGGGGTCTTCCTGTGAGGGGTCTTGAATCCACTTGGGGGATCTTCTCCGTAGAGGTCGTGAACTCCGACGGAGAAGTAATCAAGTGGACGAGCAAAGCTTTATCTCTCAAATGAGCTATCACATTGCTAACCCTAATAAGAGGGAGGAGGTGGGGTATATATAGCCTAGGGTCATGAAAGGGTACATGGGCTTTGTCCCAACACGCTGTCAACACACAGGCGTCCGACGTACGATAGTTACTGGTCGTCCAGTGTCTCGCGGGCGCTCGGATGTCCGGTAAGTGTCGGATTTCCGACGTTTCAGCTCTAATCAGGAGGCTCGGACTTCTAGTCGGGGTCGAACGTCCGGTGCGTCGGCCGTCCGATGATCTCCATACTTCCAACATTTTGGTTCTGTGATGGTGGAGCCGGTTGTTCGGTGGGGCTCGGTTGTTCGGGCACTGGCAGGTGTCAGACGTCCGGTTGCGATCGGTCGTCCGGCCGCTAGAGCGTGCGCAGGCTGGGACTTGGCTAGCCGGCTGGTGCCTCCAGGCGTCGGACGTCCGACAGGTGTCGGTCGTCCGAGGGCTATAGCTTCTTGGTAGCTCTTCCTCTAGGTCCTCGCACTTGGTGTTCTCGTTGTCTTGTCCGTTGGGTGCATCTGCTCCATGGCCTTCCTCCAAGTACCTGATCAAACATAGGGTCTCCTCTTGAGGTAGTAGTCATCTCTCATATGAAGAAAGTGGTAGTTCGGGGAGGAGCGAGTTCACCTTATTTTCAATAGCCTTTGCTCGAGCTCTTGTCATTGGTCCAAGTGGTGCCATGGGAGACGTAGGTAGGTCCATGGGGATGATCGTGGGATGCTCCGCATCAGCTAGTGGTTGTCTTTCCGATACAGTGATCATAGTGTGATTGCGGCAGAGGCAGTGGTGGTCGCTTAAGGGCATCCAGAGTGCGCTTCGCTTTCATCGAATCTATTGTTTCCTTCGGAGGTGGATGTTTCCGTTCAAAATATGCCTGCACTTCGACAGCCATGATGTCCTTGTTTTCCTTGTCAGTCCTCTCATATGGTAACTTTGGAGGATCCCTGAGGCTTGAACTAAATTTGAATTTCATCCCGCCTGTTGTACTGCTAGCCGCCGAAGCGGCAATGACTCTCTTCAGCCATTGCTGAGGCGGCAGAGTCCGCTAACGCGCAGAGGAGGCGGAGTCCGCTGACGCGCCGTAGACAGCTGAGGCAGAAGAGGACTTCGCTGAGGGGCCTCCTCCGCCGGAGACGACGGTTGAGGCGGCGGAGACAACTCACGCGTCAGAGACGACTTAGGAAACTGATACAGTTGAGCTGGACTGTGAGGAGCCTGCTGAGGGGCCTCCTCCGGCTGAGTTCGCTGAGGCGGCGTCGAGTTTGGAAGCTTGATGTTCTCCTTTCTTCATAGACAGGTACTCCTTAAGGCATTTTCCAGAAGAATCTCCCCTTCGCCTATAGGGTACTCAAGCTCCAGCCCCTCAAATCCCTCCATTATTTCATCCACCCCAACAATAGCAAGGCCATGTGGAATCGAATGGCAGTGGAAAGTTCCCTCGGCTTTAGAAGGTAAGGCAGAGTTGACCCCCACCTTCAAGGTCAGGTTATGGCATTTTGCCATTACCACACAATGTTCATTCTCCGTGATACTATCCACGGGGTAGCGAGGAGCCGTGATATCAGGCTGAATGAGCTCCGTGGAAGCCACGCTGCTTCTCCGCTGAGATGGTGGGGTAGCTTCGGGGCAGTGTCAAATGAAGGATCTTCGTGCCGCTAATATGGTTGGCCGGTAGCTTGCTGGCTCTAAGGTTCCTCTAGTTTCGCTAATCTTGCATTGATCTTCCGCATTTCGCTTGATTCCTCTTTCTTCTTTCTCTCTCGACTTCTATAACCACCGCTGTCGCGAAACCCCATGCACCCATGGAATGGAGCCTGATGTGCCTCATGTTCGTCCAGGATGTTCAGGATTCCAAAGGGCCTCTATCAGCTCGTCCTTCTCTCTGTCGGGAATGAACCACCCTTCCCGCGTTGCCTTTATTGCTGCCTCATGCTTCTTGATGGGTATTGCAAGTTGAGCGTTCGTCCAAACACACTTACCTGATTCTGGGTCCAAAGTTCCCCAACCCCGAAGAACCAAGTCCTTGACCGATCTAGCCAGTGCAATGTCGCTGGTTGGACCCCTTTAGCAAGCAGGTCTTGCTCAGCTTTGTCCCACGTAGGTCGGGCTTTGCTATAGCCACCTGACCCCATAACATGGTGATACTACTTCTTTGCAGCATTTTGCTTGTTTGTCAGTGACCTTTGCTTAGCCTTCTCCATTTTCTTGTAGGCCACAAATGCGAGCGAGTGATCTCTTATCTTCTCATATTGACCGGTGAATTCTGGAGTCTCATCTTTTTTGACAAACTTTTTCTTCCAATCTTTCTTCCGGTTCTTGAATAGTTCTGCCATCTTCTTAAGAGCAAACACCTTGACCTTTCGTTGTATAACTGGGTTATCCGGATCCTCCTCTAGCGGTAGGCTGAAATTTGTCATTAATGAGTTCCAAATATCATCTTTCAGTCTATCTTGGACATAAGAAACTTCATGGTCCTTCTTATTTCATTCTTGGATGTTGATCCAGACGCTGTCCCTAACAACAACTCTGCACTGATGTACAAATGTGTCCTTTGTCCACTTGGGAGCAATCGGTTGGCCATCTCGAGCGATTTCTTCGATCATGAACCTTTCATCCCGGCCCAACCTTTTCTTCGGGCCTCATCTCCTTACCGAAGTTTGGCTCGATCCGGAGGGCTAAAATAAGATAGAAGTGTCAATATATGTACATACAAAACAACTGATGCATCTAGTCAGTACATATATATATAGGGTGGGTCTATTATGATAACACCCTTAAGAGTCTTATTGTGATAACACCGCAGCTTATTCTGATAACACCCGGAAGCCAACCATCCACGAAAACTGAAAAAAAAAACACCCCACCCGGTCCAACTCCCTCCCCTACACGCCACCCACCCCACCTACCCTGATGCTCTCTCTCACTCTGCCCAGAAACCACCCATAGTGACGTGCCCAGCCACGACCC
>NC_041385.1:465984626-466047860 GCF_002162155.2 Triticum dicoccoides | reverse complement strand
CGCATGGCCGGATCCTGACCACTAGGCCACCACTGCTGCTGCACCTCCCACTCCCCAGCGCCGCCGCTACACAACCTCCTAGCACGATCCTGGGCCGGATCTAGGTTGCGGCTGACCCCCACGACATCCCGGCAACGGATCCAGGCTACGGCCGACCTCCATCACTTCCCGGCGCCGGATCCAGGCTGCGGCCGGCCCCCACGACATCCTGGCGCTAGATCCAGGCTGCGACGGCCCCCCACGACATCCCGGCGTCCGATCCAGGCTGCGACGGCCCTTCGTGACGCCCCCCTAGCGGAGGCAGGCTGCGGCAGCCTCCCGCGACGCCCCGCTGCCACATCCGCCAGGTAGCGTGGGGAAGAAGACCACTGGGATCAGCGGTGGACGGGCTCCAGCGCACGAACATCAAGAAGAACTCTGGTGGCCCCCGCACCTATCGCAGCCCCAGCATGCGTGGGTAGCCCCCCTCTGCCCCTGCTTCTTCTTCTCCCGTGATTTTACTTCTTCCACGCGTGGCCTCCGACGAGAATTGCACGGTGGCGTGCAGACTACTGGCAATGGGTGTGCACTGCGGTCAATTCCGGGATTCCACAGATCATGGAGCTTGCATTTCAGTCGGGGTGTGCAGGTGTGGGGTGTTCTCCACCTGACGTCAAGTAGTGCAGGGTGTCTCCCATTGCAGCTCGGTTGTGGTCGTCGGTGTAGTAGGCAAGCACGTGAGAGGACGATGCGCATCTAGTTTCGATTCCGGCCATGCGACGCTGCAGTACAAATGTGTGTGGCATGCATTTTTCTGCATTTTACTTGGTGTGCATGGGAGGTTCTCGCAACTGGCTCATGCAGTTCACCATTGCCCCTTGTGCAGGATAGTCCTCAATTGCTGACAGTGTCGATTTTGTGTGTATGTTGTGTGTGTGTGTGTGTCTATAAAAATAAAGAAAAGATATATATGTTTTGAAGCTCACTTTGTCTTCTCACCTGGTTCCACTATAAAGCTCCTCTGGAACACCTTGCAGTGTGTTTGGTCACCGGATGTGGTTCATTTTTGTGAGTGACACTGTTCACTTGCGCACAACGTGGAAGTGCGAAGAAAATTGCGAAACAGAAAAAAGGCAATGCCGTTCACTTTGATATATGTCGAAGTTCACTTCCCTCGTCTCTGCGGTCCACTCAAGTTGATAAAAAAAAGTCGAAAAAAGACAACAAAAACTCGTGCGAGAAAATCTATGTATAAATAAAAGAAATCATGAAGTTCGCTTGCCTGTTTGATGCAGTGCGATTTTCAGTTTAAAAGCTGTGCGTTTTTTTTACTTGTCTTCAAAAATTTATGTCCCACAAAAAAGAAATCATGCAGTCCGCTAGTCCGTCTGATGCAGTGCGGTTTTCACTCTAAAAGCAGTGCGGTTTTCTTCCTCGTCTTCAAAAATTTACGTCCCACAAAAAATAAACCATGCAGTTCTCTTACCAGTGTGATGCGGTGCGGTTTTTCGTCCGTTGCAGTGCGGTTTTCAGTCGGATGAAGTACCCACGTCGATTTGGGTGTCGCGAAAAACAGAGTGTCTCCATTTCGGTAAATCTAAAACTGCTCTTAAACCGTAAAGAATTAGAGAGAGTGTTCTACATGATAAAGTTGCGTATCATCGATATCTTTCCAACGGCATATTGTTTGAATCATTCCGACCAGCGGTTTGCAAATATTTCGCCAAAAACGGCCGCAGCCACTCGTCGTCCGCCGCACAATTTTCAAAATTAACTTAAAATCGTAAGGAATTTCAAAAATATTTCAACATATGAAAGTTGCACCTCGTTCGTAGATTTCCAATGGTGCATCACACGCCTCGTTTTGACAAACGGTTCAAAAACTGGAGCAAAAACAGTACCGAAAATTTGAAAACATTTGAAAAACAGAATTCCGCGATTTAGTAAATTTGAAACTGCTCTTAAACCGTAAGGAATTAGAGAAAAATTTATATATGAAAAATATGCGCCTCAATGATATCTATCCAACGGTGTATCGTTTGCTTCATTCCAACGAGCGGTTTAGAAGAAATCGCGAAAAAACGCTCGCTGCCACTCGTCATGGGCCACACCATTTTCAAAACTGCTCTTAAACCATGCGGAATCTCGGAAAGTGTTCAACATGTCGAAGTTGCGCCTAATCCATAGCTTTTCAACGGTATATTATATGCCTCATTCCGATAAACGGTTAAAAAATTAGAGCGGAAACGGTACCGAAAAAATAACGCGTGCAGTTTTTCCCGACGAGAAGTTCACTCGTGTGAGTACTGCAGCACACTTGGTTCAAAGAATGACGTGCACTTGCATTGAGCATGCAATGCGGAACTGTTGTGCAGAATAGTTATTCTGCTAATATTAGCAGAATAGACTGTTTGTATATATATATTCGCAACAGTTAAGGCTCCCTTCTCTGTTGGATCACCGGAGCCGTCATGATCTCCTTCCTCCTCCACTCAATCATCGGAGCCGTCATGATCTACTTCCTCCTCCATTGTTGGATCACCGGAGCCATCACGATCTCCTTCCTCACCATCGGTGTCGTTGAGAAACGACAAGGTGATATCACCTCCGTCGTGGATTATATCCCCTAACAACTCTTATTTTTCTAAGTCTCTGTCCATAGTTTCTACAAATATGCATATGAGCAATGGATTAGTGGCAAACATCATGCAAAGTTCACAAGTTTTATAACAGTTAGTTTCAAACGATCATCGAGGACTCCTCCCCCCTCATGTCTGATGAGTCGTCCTATCTTTCGAGAGAGGATACTTTGCGGACCACCTTTCTCATGGTCATAGAGGATACTTGCTGACCCCCTCATGTCGAAGTTATCGGGCATATGTTGAATTCTAGAGAGAGTTAGGAGTGTTCTAACGTGGCACTACACGATATAGATGAAGGAAGATAACATCCGGGAATGTTTTCCCGAAGTCTGCATTTTCGGACAGATGAACCGGAGGGGTACAGTTCCAGGTCCGCTATGCTAGCTGCTTGTGACAGACGAACAAAGGGCATATTCGGATTCGTCATACTTTTCTGATTGATTTTCATACATAAATTATTTTCAGCGGAGTTACAGTTAATTTTCTACGAATTTCTAAAGTTTTAGCAATATTTTCTATATACATCCATACATACATACATATACATCTACATTATATACATACTAGGCATCTACATATACATACATAAACATAAACATATGCATGGCCGCAAAAAAACATATACATACATACATACATACATCTATCATCTATCATAATCATCATATCATACATACATATACATCAACATATACATACATATATACATAAACATAATTAATAAAAAAAGGACAGTGGGCCAGAGCGGCGGCGGCTCACAGCGTGGGAGGCGCGGGCTCGGGGGCGGCACGAGCGAGGTCGGCGGAGCTCGGGGGCGGCGTGGGCTTGGGGGCGGCGACAGCGACGGCGACGGTGGGGCAGGGGCACGACGACAGCGGGGCAGGGGCGCGGCGTCGTCGGAGGAGAGGACGAGGATAGATCGAAGAAACTGAGACGAAAACTGCTAAGTGCCTGCTTATATACCCAGAGCATTGGTCCCGGTTGGTGGCTTGAACCTGGACGAAAGGGGGCCTTGGTCCCGGTTGGTGGCTTCTACTAGCATGAAAGGCCCCCTTTCGTCCGGTTCGAGCCACCAACCGAGACTAGTAGCCTCGCATAGTGGTGTCGAGAGTTTATTCTCACCTCGTTAGTTGAGAGGCCCTCGCACCTGTTTATAATCCCCGCCACGGCTACCATTTTTAGCTCCTCTCTAAAGCAGGCCTGTGTGGGCCTAATGAAGCTCTCAATGCCCTGTGGGGCCTACTTGCCCTATGGGCTTGCATCTTGGCCCAGCTAGTAGTTGGGTTTCTAGTCGTATGCACGCCGTTGTGGCCTAGCAGGCGGGTATTTTTTTATTTTTTCTTTTATTTTAGTTTGCTATTAAATTTTTTAACAAAAAATACTTTATGAACATTCTTTTTGCTATTAAAGTTTTTAACAAAAAATACTTTGATAATTTTAGTTGCATAAATTTTATATAATTTAAGTTAATATGATTTTGATAATAACTAGAGGTTTATAAAAGCTTTTTAGTTGATTCTTTTTGCTATCGAAGAATATTATAGTTTTGTTTTAGTTGATCAACAAAATATTTTAATTGATTCTTTTTAGTTCATTCTTTTTGCATTTAGAGTTTTATAAAAGCTTTTTAGTTTGTTCTTTTTGCTATTAGTTCATTCTTTGAGCTAAATGACCCTGAAATTGAAAAGCACTACAAATGAACTTTGAAAAGGTTGAAAGTTGGCGTGGTATCATCATTTCACCCACATAGCATGTGCTAAAAAGTTGAGAGGGTTACGGCAAAAACTGGATGCACTTCGTGTACAAAATGGACAATCTCTTTCGAAGTATCGTGGTTTCAGATGAAAACTCATCTGTTACAAAGGCATTTCATTTTTTAAACTTATTTCAACTCCAGACTTTTTGTGCATTCAACATGCACCATTCAAATCCACATCATCAATTTTCAACCCTTTCTGTCTCATTTGCTATTTTTCATGCATTTACTATTTTTTTAGCTAATGGCCCTGAAATTGAAAAGCACTACAAATGAAGTTTGAAAAGGTTGAAAGTTGGCATGGTGTCATAATTTCACCCATATAGCATGTGCTAACAAAGTTGAGATGGTTATGGCAAAAACTAGATGCACTTCATGTACAAAATGGACAATCTCTTTCGAAGTATCACGGTTTCGGCTGAAAACTCATCTGTTACAAAGGCATTTCATTTTTTTAACTTATTTCAACTACAAACTTTTTGTGCGTTCAACATGCACCATTCAAAGCCACATCATCAATTTTCAACCCTTTCTGTCTCATTTGCTATTTTTCATGCATTTACTGTTTTTTTAGCTAAATGACCCTAAAATTGAAAAGAAATACAAATGAACTCTGAAAAGGTTTAAAGTTGGCATGGTATCATCATTTCACCCACATAGCATGTGCTAAAAAGTTGAGAGGGTTAAGACAATAACTGGAAGCACTTCGTGTACAAAATGGACAATCTCTTTCAAAGTATCACGGTTTCAGATGAAAACTCATCTGTTACAAAGGCATTTCATTTCTTGACATGTAACTACAGTGATATTCCAGATCAAATCCATCATCAGAATATTTGTGGAGAGGAAGTCTTCACTTTTTCTTCGCGTGTGTCCCTTGCTTATTGCGCCGTAACCATGGATAATCTTCATCGTTTAACAGGGTGCTTGGGTCAGCCTTCACTTTGAAGGGAGGAAATTCATGAAACTTTTCACAATCTTCAGACATGTTTGTCTTGCGCTCCACTCCCATAATGTCTCTTTTCCCTGGAAGAACTATGTGGCACTTTGGCTCATTGTATGATGTACTCGCTTCCTTATCTTTTCTTTTTCTCGGTTTGGTAGACATGTCCTTCGCATAGAAAACATGTGCCACATCATTGGCTAGGACGAATGGTTCGTCTGTGTACCCAAGATTGTTTAGATCCACTATTGTCATTCCGTATTGTGGGTCTACCTGTACCCCGCCTCCTGACAGATTGAACCATTTGCACCGAAACAAAGGGACCTTAAAATCATGTCCATAGTCAAGTTCCCATATGTCCACTATGTAACCATACTATGTCTCCTTTCCCCTGTTGGTTGTTGCATCAAAGCATACACCACTGTTTTGGTTGGTGCTCTTTTCATCTTGGGCGATCATGTAAAATATATTCCCATTTATCTCGTACCCTTTGTAAGTCAATACAGTCGAAGATGGTGTCCTAGCCAACGAGTACAGCTCATCTCCAACAATCTTGTCACCCATGAGATGTGTTTGCAACCAACTGCTGAAAGTTCTGATGTGTTCACATGTAATCCAGTCGTCACACTGCTCCGGGTGTTTGGAGCGTAGAATATTCTTGTGTTCATTGATATACAGGGTCACCAAGGTAGAATTTAGAACTGTGTAGTGTGCTTGAGCCCAAGAATGCCCGTCCCTACATATTATTGAGTCTGCTCCTAGCGTGCCTTTTCCAGTCAGTCTCCCCTCATACCGTGATTGAGGGACACCAATCGGCATATGGTCAGGAATAAAGTCAACACAAAACCCAATGACCTCCTCTGTTTGCCAGCCCATGGAGGTGCTTCCTTCTAGCCTAGCACGGCTACGAGCATATTTCTTTAAGACTCCCATGAACCTCTCAAAGGGGAACATATTGTGTAGAAATATGTTCTCTTGTCGACTAGATGAACTAGGACGTGCGCATGATATTGAAGAAGGATGGTGGGAACACCAGCTCGAGACTGATATGACATTGCACCAAATCATTCTTTAACCTTGGTAGGATTTCTGGATCGATTACCTTCTGAGAAATTGCATTGAGGAATGCACATAGCTTCACAATGGCTAATCAAACATTTTCTGATAGAAGCCCCCTGAATGCAACCGAAAGCAGTTGCATCATAATCACGTGGAAGACATGAGACTTTAGGTTCTGGAACTTTTTCTCTACCATATTTATTATTCCCTTTATATTCGACGAGAAGCCAGACGAGACCTTGATACCGAGCAGGCATTCAAAGAAGATTTCATTCTCTTCTTTGGTAAGAGTGTAGCTGGCAGGACCTTCATACTGCTTTGGATGCATGCCATCTTTTTCATGCACACGTTGCTGGTCCTCCCGTGCCTCTGGTGTATCTTTTTTCTTCCCATACATGCCCAAGAAGCCTAGCAGGTTCACGCAAAGATTCTTTGTCACGTGCATTACGTCGACAGCAGAGCGTACCTCTAGGTCTTTCCAATAGGGTAGGTCCCAAAATATAGATTTCTTCTTTCACATGGATGCGCATCCCTCGGCGTCATTCGGAACAGATTGTCCGTCAGGACCCTTTCCAAAGATTACTTGTAAATCCTTGACCATATCAAGTATGTGATCACTAGTACGGAGGGTGGGCTTCTTCCAATGATCTGCCTCACCTTTGAAATGCTTGCCTTTATTTTGACATTGATAGTTGGTAGGAAGAAATCGACGATGTCCTAGGTACACATTCTTCCTGCATTTGTCCAAATATATACTTTCAGTATCATCTAAACAATGCGTGCATGTGTGGTATCCCTTGTTTGTCTATCCTGAAAGGTTACTAAGAGCATACCAATCATTGATGGTTGCAAACAGCAACATATGTAGGTCAAATTCCTCATGTTTGTGTTCATCCCACACACGTACACCTTTTCCATTCCATAGCTGTAAAAGTTCTTCAACTAATGGCCTTAGGTACACATCAATGTCATTATCGGGTTGCTTAGGGCCTTGGATGAGCACTGGCATCATAATGAACGTCTACGTCATGCACAACCAAGGAGGAAGGTTATAGATACATAGAGTCACGGGCCAGGTGTTATGATTGCTGCTCTGCTCCCCAAAAGGATTAATGCCATCTGCACTTAAACCAAACCATACGTTCCTTGCGTCACCTGCAAAGTCCCCCCACCTTCTCTTGATTTTGTCCGCTGTGACCCGTCAGCGGGTGCTCTCAACTTCCCTCTTTCTTACGATCTTATTTGTGCCATCGCATCAACTTGGCATGATCTTCATTTCTGAATAGATATTTCAACCGTGGTATTATAGGAGCATACCACATCACCTTAGCAAGAACCCTCTTCCTGGGGCACTCGCCCTCAACATCACCAGGGTCATCTCATCTGATCTTATACCGCAATGCACCGCATACTGGGCATGCATTCAAATCCTCATACTCATCGCGGTAGAGGATGCAGTCATTAGGGCATGCATGTATCTTCTGCACCTCAAATCCTAGAGAGCATAGAACCTTCTTTGCTTCGTATGTACTGTCAGGCAGTTCGTTATCCTTTGGAAGATTCTTCTTCATTACTTTTAGTAGCGTGCCAAATCCCTTGTCAGATACACCATTTTCTGCTTTCCATTGCAGCAATTCTAGTGTGGTACCGAGCTTTGTGTTGTCATCTTCACAATTTGGGTACAACCCTTTTTTGTGATCCTCTAACATGTGATTGAATTTCAACTTCCCCCTTTCACTTCGGCATTGTCTATTTACATCAATAATGACCTGGCAAAGATCATCATCGGGCACATCGTCTGGTTCCTCTTGATCTTCAGCTTCCCCCATTGCAGTATCACTGTATTCAGGGGGGTAGTTTTCATCATCCTCTTCTTCTTTGTTGTCTTCCATCATAACCCCTATTTCTCCGTGCTTGGTCTAAACAATGTAGTGTGGCATGAAACCCTTCTCAAGCAGGTGCAAGTGAAGGGTTTTCAAGTTAGAGTAATCCTTTGTATTCTCATAGACAGTACATGGAAAATACATAAAACCATTCTGCTTGTTTGCCTTAGCCACTTCGAGAAAATTATGCATGCCATCAATGTACTCAGAGGCGCGTCGGTCACCGTACATCCATTGCCGGTTCATCTGCTTGCATTATATAATTAAGTGTATCAAAAACAATTACAGAACATCATGAATAGAGAAGTGACCAAATTAATACAAGTTCATCATCACATTAAAACCAAAGCACAGTAGTGATCAAATGTTATTGCTGAAAAAATAAATACATAAAGTTCGTACATAGTTCTCATAGAACAACATATAGCTCTCTAGAGCATCTAACTAAAACATACATTGAAACTATGTAAAACATTTAAATGCAACAACAAATGCAATCATAATCGCAACTAAGATAACAATTGATCCAACAACATAATGATACCAAGCCTCAGTATCAATGGCATATTTTCTAATCTTTCTAATCTTCAAGCGCATTGCATCCATCTTCATTTTGTGAGCATCGACGACATCGGCAACATGCAACTCCAATTCCATCTTCTCATCCTCAATTCTTTTCAATTTTTTCTTCAAGTAATTGTTTTCTTTTTCAACTAAATTTAACCTCTCGACAAGAGGGTCGGTTGGAATTTCCGGTTCACATACCTCCTAGGTAAAAATATATATGTCACGTTGGTCGGCATAATTGTCATAAACACTAAATGAAACAAATAGTTATAAAAGATAATATACCACATTCGAATCATAGATAGGACGAGGGCCAACGGGGGCGGATACCAAAACCATGGCACTATATAATAACAAAAATAATAAAAGTAAGAAAATTATAAAAGTATGTATATAAATCATACAAGTAAGAATTTTTTTTTCTTTTAGAAAGAAGATAAGAACAAGAGGCTCACCACGGTGGGGCTGGCGACGAGATCGGCGCGGGCGATCGACGGTGGAGAGGACGGGGACGGGACAGGACGGACTGCCAAACCTAGACAAATCTTGAGGAAAATGGAGCTTGGAGGTTGAGCTTGGAGAGGAGAAAGCTTAAGTGTGGCTCAGGCATTTCATCGAACACCTCATGTGCATAGGAGGTGAGAGCAAAGCAGTACACACCTCCCACACGCCGGCCGGCCAAAAAACAGAGGACTGAGCGGGCAGGGGCGAGTATATATATATAGGCATATCTTTAGTCCAGGTTGGTGGCTAGAACCGAGACAAAGGCCTGCTCTTTAGTCCCGGTTCCAGCCACCAACTGGTACTAAAGGGGCTGCACCAGGAGCGAGGCCCTTTGGTCCTAGTTCTTAGATGAACTGGGACCTATGGCCCCCTAGGCCCGGCCGGTGCCCTGGCCTCACAAGCCAGGAGTGATGCACCCATTGGTCCCGGTTCGTCAGAGAACTGTGATTAATGCTCTTATCTGGCCTGGACCAAAGCCATGTTTTCTACCAGTGTCAAGATGAAAACAACATTGACCATATCCTCTCCCACTATGTTTACGCAAGAGAAGTGTGCCATTCTTGCTTCCAAGCGTTGGGTATCAACATTCAAGGCCCGACCACGGATGCAATTGATACGTCTCCAATGTATCTATAATTTTTTTATTGTTCCATGCTATTGTATTATCTGTTTTGGATGTTTTATATGCATTAATATGCTATTTTATATTATTTTTAGGACTAGCTTATTAACCTAGAGCCCAATGCTAGTTTCTGTTTCTTTGTTTTTGAGCTTCACAGAAAAGGAATACCAAATGGAGTCCAAACGGAATGAAACCTTCGCGATGAATTTTCTTGGACCGGAAGATACCCAGGAGATTTGGAGATCAAGTCAGAAGAGCCACGAGGCAGCGGCAAGGGGGGGGAGCGCCCAGGGGGGTAGGGTGTGCCCCTACCTCGTGTGCCCCTCGTGACTCCCCTGGCCTAATTCTTCGTCCTATATATTCCCAAATATCCCCAAACCACCAGAAGCATCCACGAAAACACTTTTCCACCGTTGCAACCTTCTGTACCCGTCAGATCCCATCTAGGGGCCTTTTCCGGCATCCTGCCGAAGGGGGATTCGATCACGGAGGGCTTCTACATCAACACTATTGCCCTTCTGATGAAGCATGCGTAGTTTACCACAGACCGATGGGTCCATAGCTAGTAGCTAGATGACTTCTTCTCTCTCTTTGCTTCTCAATACCATGTTCTCCTCGATGTTCTTGGAGATCTATCTGATGTAATCTTCTTTTGCGGTGTGTTTGTCGAGATCCGATGAATTGTGGATTATGATCAGCTTATCTATGAATATTATTTGAATCTTTTCTGAATTCTTATATGCATGATTTGATATGTTTGTAATTCTCTTTGAACTATTGGTTTAGTTTGGCCAACTAGATTAGTTTTTCTTTCAATGGGAGAAGTGCTTAGCTTTGGGTTCAATCTTGCGGTGTCCTTTCCCGGTGACAGTAGGGGCAACAAGGCACGTATTGTATTGTTGCCATCGAGGATAAAAAGATGGGGTTTACATCATATTACTTGAGTTTATTCCTCTACATCATGTCGTCTTACTTAATGTGTTACTCTTTTCTTCATGAACTTAATACTCTAGATGCAGGCAGGAGTCGGTCGATGTGTGGAGTAATAGTAGTAGATGCAGGCAAGAGTCGGTCTACTTGACACGGACGTGATGCCTATAGTTGATAATCATTGCCTTAGATATCATCAGAACTTTGCGCTTTTCTATCAATTGCTCGACAGTAATTTGTTCACCCATCGTATTATTTGCTATGTTGAGAGAAGCCACTAGTGAAACCTATGGGGCTCGGGTCTATTTTCCATCATATAAGTTTCCGATCTACTATTTTGCAATCTTTTACTTTCCGATCTATGAAACAAAAATACCAAAAATATTTACTTTATCTTTTGTTTAGTTTCATCTATCTTTATTAGATCTCACTTTTGCAAGTGACCGTGAAGGGATTGACAACCCCTTTATCGCGTTGGGTGCAAGTTGTTTGATTGTTTGTGCAGGTCTTGGTGATTTGTGCGTTTTCTCCTACTAGATTGATAACTTGGTTCTCTAACCAAGGGAAATACTTATCTCTGCTTTGATGTTTCACCCTTTCCTCTACAAGGAAAAAAGCAACGCAAGCTCAAGAAGTAGCAGGAAGAATTTCTCGCATTGTTGCCAGGGAGATCTACGCCAAGTCAAGACATACCAAGTACCCATCATAAAACTCTCATCTCTTGCATTACATCATTTGACATTTGCCTCTCATTTTCCTCTCCCCCACTTGTAAAACGATTTTCAAAAATATTCGCCCTTCTTCCGTTCGATCTTTTGTTCGCTTGTGTTACCATGTGCCTTCTTTTTTGCATCTTCGCATGCTAAAAGTTTATGGATCCTCATCCACTTGCTAATCTTTTTAAGAGATCCAATTATGATGAACCAATTGCTAGTTAGTTGAGTGCACTAGATTATCTCTATGAGGTTTTTCTTGGAATTCGTGAATCTAAAAATTGTGATGAAGTGTTGAAAGAAGAAATTGATGAAGTGATTCACAATAGCTCCTTGAATGAAAAGCATGATTGCAATGATGTTATTATAAATTCTATTAAAGTCAATTGTGTTAATTACATGCAAAACCTTAAGCTTGGGGATGCTAATTTTGCTATGTCTACTACTTGTTGCAATGATCATGATTGGGGTGATTCTTCTTATGATCTTGAAAATTTATTTAAGCCCCATGATGAATATAAGATTGATAATAATGTTTGCAATAATATTGAAAGTGGTTTTGGAAGAGTGTTAACTTTAGATCCTACATATTTGGAGAGTGTCAAATCTTATGAATTTTTTGATAAAAGTGGGTTTGGAGAGGTCATGACTTTAGTTAATGTTAATCCCACTATCTTGGAAGAGTGTCAACTTCGCATGCATGTGGATCATGTTGAGAGTATGTTATGTGATAGCTATATTGTTGAATTTACTTATGATCCAACATTTAATTATTATGAGAGAGGAAAATATGGTCATAGAAATTTTCATGTTACTAAATTACCTCTCTTTTATGTTAAGATTGCTATCGTCTCCTTCTTCTTCCTTGCATATGCTAGTTTTTGCTTGCCTTGAATAATTTGTTTTCTTATAAAATTCCTATGCATAGGAATTATGTTAGACTTAGATGTGTTTGTCACGTGTTTTATGATGCTCTCTTTGTGCTTCAATTCTTCTGTTTTATGCGAGCATCATTGAAGTTATTAATGCCTAGCTAAGGGTGTTAAACAATAGCGCTTGTTGGGAGGCAGCCCAATTTTATTTTTGTTCTTTGCTTTTTGCTCCTGTTTTTCTTTGAATAATTCACCTAGCCTCTGGTTGGATGTGGTTTTGTGTTTTAATTAGTGTTTGTGCCAAGTAAGACCTTTGGGATGGCTTACGGTGATAGTTGTTTTGATCTTGCTGAAAAATAAAAACTTTTGCGCCTAGGAAAATAATTTTCATAATTCATAGGAGCGTGTTTTTGATCTAATTCTTTTTGCAAAAGATTGGTAAACAAATTGCCCAGATTTTCCTAATTTTTCAGAATTTTTGGAGTTACAGAAATATTGGAAGTTTCCATATTGCTACAGATTGTTATGTTTTTGACAGATTCTGTTTTCTTTGTGTTGTTTACTTATTTTGATGAATCTATGGGTAGTATCGGGGGGTATGAACCATGGAAAAGTTGGAATACAGTATATATTACACCAATATAAATAAAGAATGAGTTCACAATAGTACCATAAAGTGGTGATTTATTTTCTTATACTAACGGAGCTTATGAGATTTTCTATTGAGTTTTGTGTTGTGAAGTTTTCAAGTTTTGGGTAAGGATTTGATGGACTATGGAATAAGGAGTGGCAAGAGCCTAAGCTTGGGGATGCTCAAGGCACCCCAAGGTAATATTCAAGGACAACAAAGAGTCTAAGCTTGGGGATGCCCAGGAAGGCATCCCTCTTTCGTCTTCGTCTATCGGTAACTTTACTTGAGGCTATATTTTTATTCACCACATGATATGTGTTTTTCTTGGAGCATATTGTATGATTTGAGTCTTTGCTTTTTAGTTTGACACAATCATCCTTGCTGTACACACCTTTTGAGAGGGACACACATGAATCGTGATTTATTAGAATACTCTATGTGCTTCACTTATATCTTTTGACTAGGCAATATTGCTATAGTGCTTCACTTATATCTTTTTAGAGCACGGTGGTGGTTTTATTTTATATAAATTGTTGAACTCTCATGCTTCACTTATATTATTTTGAGAGTCTTTTCAAACAACATGTTAATTTGCTTTGGTTATAAAATTAGTCCTAATATGATAGGCATCCAAGAGAGATATAATAAAAACTTTCATATAAAGTGCATTGAATACTGTGAGAAGTTTGATTCCTTATGATTGTTTTGAGATATAAATATGGTGAAATAAGAGTCATGCTAGTGAGTAATTGTGAATTGGATAAATACTTGTGTTGAGGTTTTTGATTCCCGTAGCATGCACGTATGGTGAACCGTTATGTGATGGAGTCGGAGCATGATTTATTTATTGATTGTCTTACTTATGAGTGGCGGTCAGGGACGAGCGATGGTCTTTTCCTACCAATCTATCCCCCTAGGAGCATGCTCCTAGTACTTTGTTTCGATGACTAATAGATTTTTGCAATAAGTATGTGAGTTCTTTATGACTAATGTTGAGTCCATGGATTATATGCACTCTCACCCTTCCACCATTGCTAGCCTCTCTAGTACCGCGCAACTTTTGCCGGTACCATACACCCACCATATACCTTCCTCAAAACAGCCACCATAACTACCTATTATGTCATTTCCATAGCCATTCCAAGATATATTGCCATGCAACTTTCCACTGTTCCGTTTCTTATGACACGCTTCATCATTGTCATAATGCTTTGCACGATCATGTAGTTGACATCGTATTTGTGGCAAAACCACCTTTCATAAGTATTTCATACATGTCACTCGTGAGTCATTGCACATCCGGGTACACCGCCGGAGGCATTCATATAGAGTCATATTTTGTTCTAAGTATCAAGTTGTAATTCTTGAGTTCTAAGTAAATAGAAGTGTGAAAATCTTCACTATTAGAGCATTGTCCCATGTAAGGAAAGGATGATGGAGAGTATGATTCCCGCACAAGTCGGGATAAGATTCCAGACGAAAAAAAATGAGAGAAAAGAGAGAAGGGGCAATGTTACTATCCTTTTTCCACACTTGTGCTTCAAAGTAGCACCATGATCTTCATGATAGAGAGTCTCCTATGTTATCACTTTCATATACTAGTGGGATTTTTTCATTATAGAACTTGTCTTGTATATTCCACTGATGGGTTCCTCAAATTGCCCTAGGTCTTCGTGAGCAAGTGAGTTGGATGCACACCCAATTAGTTTCCTTTTTATCTTTCATAAACTTATAGCTCCAGTGCATCCATTGCATGGAAATCCCTTCTCACTCACATTGATATCTATTGATGGGCATCTACATAGCCCGTTGATACGCCTAGTTGATGTGAGACTATCTCCCTCCTTTTGTCTTCTCCACAACCACCATATTCTATTCCGTCTATAGTGTTATGTCCATGGCTCACGCTCATGTATTGCGTGAAAGTTGAAAAGGTTTGGGAACGCCAAAAGTATGAAACAATTGCTTGGCTTTTCATCGGGGTTGTGCATGATTTGAGTATTTTGTGTGATGAATATGGAGCATAGCTAGACTATATGATTTTGTAGGGATAACTTTCTTTGGCCATGTTATTTTTAGAAGACACAATTGCCTTGTTAGTATGCTTGAAGTATTATTGTTTTTATGCCAATATTAAACTTTTGTTTTGAACCTTATGGATCTGAAGATTCATGCCACAATAAAGAAAAATTACATGGATAAATATGTTAGGTAGCATTCCACATCAAAAATTCTGTTTTTATCATTTACCTACTCGAGGACAAGCAGAAATTAAGCTTGGGGATGCTTGATACATCTCCAATGTATCGATAATTTTTTATTGTTCCATGCTATTGTATTATCTGTTTTGGATGTTATGCATTATTATGATATTTTATATTATTTTTGGGACTAGCCTATTAACCTAGAGCCCAGTGCCAATTTATGTTTTTCCTCGTTTTTGAGCTTCGCATAAAAGGAATACCAAACAGAGTCCAAATGGAATGAAACCTTCGCGATGATTTTTCTTGGACTAGAAGACACCCAGAAGATTTGGAGATCAAGTCGGAAGAGCCACGAGGTGGTGACAAGGGGGGAGGGCGCGCCTAGGGGGTAGAGTGTGCCCCTGCCTTGTGGGCCCCTCATGACTCCCCTGACCTAACTCATCGTCCTATATATTCCCAAATATCCCCAAACCACCAAAAGCATCCACAAAAACACTTTTCCACTGCCGCAACCTTCTGTACCCGTGAGATCCCATCTAGGGGCCTTTTCCGGCATCCTGCCGAAGGGGGATTCGATCACGGAGGGCTTCTACATCAACACTATTGCCCTTCTGATGAAGCATGCATAGTTTACCACAGACCGATGGGTCCATAGCTAGTAGCTAGATGACTTCTTCTCTCTCTTTGCTTCTCAATACCATGTTCTCCTCGATGTTCTTGGAGATCTATCTGATGTTATCTTCTTTTGCGGTGTGTTTGTCGAGATCTGATGAATTGTGGATTATGATCAGCTTATCTATGAATATTATTTGAATCTTTTCTGAATTCTTATATGCATGATTTGATATGTTTGTAATTCTCTTTGAACTATTGGTTTAGTTTGGCCAACTAGATTAGTTTTTCTTTCAATGGGAGAAGTGCTTAGCTTTGGGTTCAATCTTGCGGTGTCCTTTCCCGGTGACAGTAGGGGCAACAAGGCACGTATTGTATTGTTGCCATCGAGGATAAAAAGATGGGGTTTACATCATATTACTTGAGTTTATTCCTCTACATCATGTCGTCTTACTTAATGGGTTACTCTATTCTTCATGAACTTAATACTCTAGATGCAGGCAGGAGTCGGTCGATGTGTGGAGTAATAGTAGTAGATGCAGGCAAGAGTCGGTCTACTTGACACGGACGTGATGCCTATAGTTGATAATCATTGCCTTAGATATCATCAGAACTTTGCGCTTTTCTATCAATTGCTCGACAGTAATTTGTTCACCCACCGTATTATTTGCTATGTTGAGAGAAGCCACTAGCGAAACCTATGGCCCACGAGTCTATTTTCCATCATATAAGTTTCCGATCTACTATTTTTGCAATCTTTTACTTTTCGATCTATAAAACAAAAATACCAAAAATATTTACTTTATCTTTTGTTTAGTTTCATCTATCTCTATCAGATCTCACTTTTGCAAGTGACCGTGAAGGGATTGACAACCCCTTTATTGCGTGGGTGCAAGTTGTTTGATTGTTTGTGCAGGTTTGGGTGATTTGTGCGTTGTCTCCTACTGGATTGATACCTTGGTTCTCTAACTGAGGGAAATACTTATCTCTACTTTGCTGCATCACCCTTTCCTCTTCAAGGGAAAAACCAACGCAAGCTCAAGAAGTAGCAGCAACATTCACTGACTGGTGGCTACTACAACGGTGATGGTTCAGTGGGAGAATACGAAGAGGGTTAGACTCCATAACCATTGAAATTGCTTGGGCTCTCTGGAAATAGCGCAACACAAGAGTGTTCAACAACATCTCACAGCAAAAAAGCAGTGCCTCAACTCAAGATGGAGATACTCGACGAGATTGATAATTGGAGGAAGGCAGGACTGGGTGGTGTTAGTGCTTTAGATCCTTTCGTGAGAGAGTAATTCATGTACCTAGGTTGTAGGAGTGGGTGTTTCAGTTACCCTACTAGACGTTCGTATCACGCTAGGGCTCTTGTAAATAACTCTCCGCCTTTTATAAAAATACGGTATGCCATTGGCATACTCTAAAAAAATCGTGCTTTCAATTAAAAAACACACTCGATCAGGCTCGGTAACTCTAGCGAGTTAGTTTTCTTGCTGGCGGGAAGTGGGACACATATGGCTGCCCCCAAGTAAATTGCCCTTTGGGGACGCCAGTGGCGGATGAAAAAAAAGCAACACAAATATCGAGTAACATGTATGCACTTCTTTTTGGAAACTTTCGATCTATTCATCTTCAATCATGGCAGTACAACGAACACCAGAAATAATAAAAAATTATGTTTAGATCCATAGACCACCTAGCAACGACTATAAGCACTGAAGCGAGACGAAGGTGCACCGCTGTCATCTCCCCTCCTTCGTCGGAGCCAGAAAAAACTTACTATAGTACACATTCCGGAAGTCGTCATGCTAAGGCCCCATAGAAACAGCACTAGAACAACAACCGCCGCTGATGAAGAGTAGCACAGATCGAAAGGATCCAAACCGGAGACACACAAATAGTGGCGGATCCAGTGGGGGTTCCTATAGTAATTAGGCTAACATGTGTTTATTAGTAGTGCTCATATGCATGTGTGTTATCTTGGCACCCCCTAGGATGACTATCTAGATCGACCATTGCACATGAACGTATACTAATGATAACCAAATCCGAGCAAATCCACCAAAGACGGATCTGCCAGAAACACACATTCACACGCCCGCCGATGATGCTAGACGCACCACCATGGCGGGGCTAGGTGGGGAGAACTCTGTTCCATCTTCAAGGAGTCACCACCGTCTTGCCTTCCTGAGTAGGATACAAACCCTAATAATTCTCAAAAAATATCTAAAAATGGAGCCCTCTCGCCAACAAGGGTTGGGATCCGCTACACCCCCATGGCACTAAGACCACCGGAGACGAGGTGGATCGATGACGGCGCTAGCGGGAGGAGGAGAAACCCTAAACTTGTTTTGGGGAGGAGGCGCGTGAGGCGCAAACATTAAATTTGTATTTTGAACTACTACATGTGTAATTACACTTTTTAGAAATGTTAAATTATGTTGTTCTTATGTAATAGTATAAGCTAGGATATTTGTAGCCAATAATTTTCATATCCAACTCATATTGTATATTTGTTTCCTTATCCATTCTCGGGTAGTATTGGTCTATTGGCCCCAATTCTTACTATAAGAAAATCATTTTTTAGCAACAAGGAGCAAGGAGGGACCCAAAGGTCCCAAAAGTTGGCATTAATTATGCGAAAATTAATACAACACCACAAAAAGGATCCTAAAAAAATAAAAGATTACAACCAAGTCTTCCCTTTTTGCAGATAGGCCCTTAGATCTAAAAAAATCTAGTCATGTTGCGTCAAGAGACCATGTGGGGGACTCATTCACCACTGTATCCGACCACACATCCTTGCCATCTTTGAGCAATGGAGAAAGGGCGTCTCAATGGAGTTTGAACCATGAAGCAGACCGGAGCTATCTGGTTGTTTGATCTCCTGCATTGGCTGCATATGTCGATGTAGTTATCTATGATAACTAAGAACATCACAGCTAGCACTCAATTCCCACAGTACGCCATATCGAAGGTGGATGAGTGCAGATTTGAACCCTCTCCCTCCTTCCGCCACCATGGCGTCCAAGACAGAGAGGATGAGGAGGAGGAGTTGCACCAACCAAATCTGGTGAGCCAATGAGCTTATTTAGAGAGCCTCCACAAGAGCCTCATCAACGGTCGTCGTTCACCATGGAAGGCCACATTGGGAACAAACCAACAATTGCGAGGCTCTGCTCGTGAGCATTGGCACAAAGCTCCACATCCACGACATAAAGCCAGTCACCCTTAAGGCAAAACACCAAAATTTACAAGTTATACATGACAGCTACCCGCCCCATCCACGATCCTCACACCCGGTGGTTATGCCACATGGATAAAGCAAAAGGAACCAGTGAGAAGTAGACTCTCCACGAAGACAAGCATGATAGAGAAAGAAAGGGGAGAAATGAGTGCCTAATATTTTCTCTAAGAAAATCATGTGGTTCAGGATATAAAATGAGTAATTTTATCTGTTTTGTTTTCACTCCTATTTTGTCCATTGGTGATACAATTGTTTGGGTCAAATATAAAAAGTATACAAACAAAACCACTTAAGAAGTCATGATGCGGACATTGATATTTCTGTAATAATTGATTCATAGACAACCAGTCGCTAGGATAACATCGCTCATCATTCCAAACCTATGATCTAGAAGTTTATACATGATGATTCCTTACAATTAGAGTGTTTTTAGATGTAATTAGTGTTAACATCATGGATAATTCCTATGGCCAAAAGAAAGAAAGAAAAAAAACCACGTAAAAGTTTATACAAAGAAACTCACTAAAGAAGTCATGATGCAGACATTGATATTTATGCAATAATTGATTCATAGACAATCGATCGCCAGCATAGCATCAGTCATCACTCCAAACTTATGATTTGCGAGCTTGTACAAAATGATTCCTTATAATTAGTTTTAAGATCATATGAAATTCCTATGGGCAAACAACAACAAAAAATTAAACTGCTTGGGATGCATACTGTTTTGATTGGTTTTTCCTTGGAACCGATTATGTGAAAGTTGCCTAATTTGTTTCTGTGTAAGCCAATTTTCTTGGATGTTGGATGTTAATCCTATAGAATCCGGCGGTTAGGCATCCTCTTCTTCCTCCTCCTTTAGCCGCCCAACTCTCCTCCCATCCTTGCACTCGTCTCCGCCTGCAATGCCGCTCCTCACTGTCGCCCGCGTCATCTTTATCTCCAGCAAGGTACCTATCTAATCCGAGCGGCCGTCGGAGTTAAAGGGCCCACACCCACACCTAAGAACTCTCATCCTCCTCCAGTCATATCTTAGGCACACACGGAGTTCCGCTCCACGTGTTCCTCTGACCTTTTATTTTCATTCAGACAACTTAGAGCAACTCCAATGGGCGACCCATTTCGTCTGCCCGCGTCTGTTTGGGTCGGCGCGGAAAAAAGTGGCGGCCCAACGCGCCGACCCAAACTCAAATCGTGTCCTCCTGGCGTCCGCGCCGACTCATTTTGGGCCCAAAATTGCACCTGGAATGCATCGGCGCTGACACGAAGCGGACGCGCCGCGCGCCTCCTCGCTGTCCGTCGCGTCCCCACCTGGCGGACACCCAACCGCCACCGGTCGTCTTATTAACGACGACCACTGACAACGGGCCCACGCATCAGCCAGTGCGCACGTCCTTTTTTAACCACGCGTGTGGCGGGGTCGGCCTCATCCACTTCTCCCGTCCACATCTGGCCCCCACCACTCCCTTTGCTTCCTCGCTGGCGACCGCAAACCTAGCGCGCGACATGGGCCTCTTCGGCAGCAGCAATGGCAAGGGCAAGGGCAAGGGCACCCCCGGTGCCTCGTCATCCCTTGCTCCCCTCCCCCACCACCGCTGGTGCGTTTTCGCCCTGAACGCCGGCACCTGCATATCCCGGTGCACCAAGAGCGGTGGCACTAGGAGTACAGGCAGCCCCTCCCCTACCCCGACGTGACGCTGCCGCACCATTGGCATTGTTGGAAATATGCCCTAGAGGCAATAACAAATTAGTTATTATTATTATATTTCCTTGTTCATGATAATCGTTTATTATCCATGCTATAATTGTATTGAAAGGAAACTCAGATACATGTGTGGATACATAGACAACACCATGTCCCTAATAAGCCTCTAGTTGACTACCTCGTTGATCAATAGATGGTTACGGTTTCCTGACCATGGACATTGGATGTCGTTGATAACAGGATCACATCATTAGCAGAATGATGTGATGGACAAGACCCAATCCTAAGCCTAGCACAAAGATCGTGTAGTTCGTATGCTAAAGCTTTTCTAATGTCAAGTATCATTTCCTTAGACCATGAGATTGTGCAACTCCCGGATACCGTAGGAATGCTTTGGGTGTACCAAACGTCACAACGTAACTGGGTGGCTATAAAGGTGCACTACAGGTATCTCCGAAAGTGTCTGTTGGGTTGGCATGAATCGAGACTGGGATTTGTCACTCCGTGTAAACGGAGAGGTATCTCTGGGCCCACTCGGTAGTACATCATCATAATGTGCACAATGTGACCAAGGGGTTGATCACGGGATGATGTGTTACGGAACGAGTAAAGAGACTTGCCGGTGACGAGATTGAACAAGGTATCGGCATACCGATGATCGAATCTCGGGCAAGTACAATACCGCTAGACAAAGGGAGTTGTATACGGGATCAATTGAGTCCTTGACATCGTGGTTCATCCGATGAGATCATCGTGGAACATGTGGGAGCCAACATGGGTATCCAGATCCCGCTGTTGGTTATTGACCGGAGAACGTCTCGGTCATGTCTGCATGATTCCCGAACCCGTAGGGTCTACACACTTAAGGTTCGATGACGCTAGGGTTATAAAGGAAGTTTGTATGTGGTTACCGAATGTTGATCGGAGTCCCGGATGAGATCCCGGATGTCACGAGGAGTTCCGGAATGGTTCGGAGGTAAAGATTTATATATGGGAAGTCCTGTTTTGGTCACCGGAAAAGTTTCGAATTTTATCGGTAACGTACCGGGACTACTGGGAGGGTCCCGGGGGTCCACCAAGTGGGGCCACCGGCCCCGGAGGGCTGCATGGGCCAAGTGTGGGAGGGGACCAGCCCCATGTGGTCTGGTGCGCCCCCCCCCCCACAAGGGCCCAAGGCGCCTAGGGTTTGGGGAGGGGGCGCACCCACCTAACTTGGGGGGCAAGTTTCCCCTCTCTCCCCCCTTGGCCGCCACCCTAGATGGGATTGGGCTGGCCGCCGCCCCTAGGGGTGAAACCCTAGGTGGGGGCGCAGCCCCCCTCTCCCCCGATGTATACTTGAGGGTTTTTAGGGCTGCCAACAGATGAGTTTGACCTCTCCTAGGTGCAGCCCTACCTCTCTCCCTTCTCCTCTCCCACGGTGCTTGGCGAAGCCCTGCAGGATTGCCACGCTCCTCCACCACCACCACGCCGTTGTGCTGCTGCTGGACGGAGTCTTCCTCAACCTCTCCCTCTCTCCTTTCTAGATCAAGGCGTGGGAGACGTCACCGGGTTGTACGTGTGTTGAACACGGAGGTGCTGTCCGTTCGGCACTAGGATCTCCGGTGATTTGGATCACGACGAGTACGACTCCTTCAACCCCGTTCTCTTGAACGCTTCCGCTTAGCGATCTACAAGGGTATGTAGATGCACTCTCCTTCCCCTCGTTGCTGGTTTCTCCATAGATAGATCTTGGTGACACGTAGGAAAATTTTGAATTTCTGCTACGTTCCCCAACAGTGGCATCATGAGCTAGGTCTATTGCGTAGATTCTTTGCACAAGTAGAACACAAAGTAGTTGTGGGCGTTGATTTTGTTCAATATGCTTACCGTTACTAGTCCAATCTTGTTTCGATGGTATTGTGGGATGAAGCGGCCCGGACCGACCTTACATGTACTCTTACGTGAGACAGGTTCCGCCGACTGACATGCACTTGGTGCATAAGGTGGCTAGCGGGTGCCAGTCTCTCCCACTTTAGTCGGAACGGATTCGATGAAAAGGGTCCTTATGAAGGGTAAATAGCAATTGGCATATCATGTTGTGGTTTTTGCGTAGGTAAGAAACGTTCTTGCTAGAAACCCATAGCAGCCACGTAAAACATGCAAACAACAATTAGAGGACGTCTAACTTGTTTTTGCAGGGTATGCTATGTGATGTGATATGGACAAGAAGAATGTGATGAATGATATGTGATGTATGAGATTGATCATGTTCTTGTAATAGGAATCACGACTTGCATGTTGATGAGTATGACAACCGACAGGAGCCATAGGAGTTGTCTTTATTTATTGTATGACCTGCGTGTCACTAAACAACGCCATGTAATTACTTTACTTTATTGCTAACGGGTAGCCATAGTAGTAGAAGTAATAAGTTGGCGAGACAACTTCATGGAGGCACGATGATGGAGATCATGATGATGGAGATCATGGTGTCATGCCGGTGACGACGATGATCATGGAGCCCCGAAGATGGAGATCAAAAGGAGCAAAATGATATTGGCCATATCATGTCACTATTTGATTGCATGTGATGTTTATCATGTTTATGCATCTTATTTGCTTAGAACGACGGTAGTAAATAAGATGATCCCTTATTAAAATTTCAAGAAAGTGTTCCCCCTAACTGTGCACCGTTGTGAAAGTTTGTCGTTTCGAAGCACCACGTGATGATCGGGTGTGATAGATTTTACGTTCACATACAACGGGTGTAAGCCAGATTAACACACGCGAAACACTTAGGTTAACTTGACGAGCCTAGCATGTACAGACATGTCCTCGGAACACAAGAGACCGAAAGGTCGAGCATGAGTCGTATAGTAGATATGATCAACATGAAGATGTTCACCGATGATGACTAGTCCATCTCACGTCATGATCGGACACGGCCTAGTTGACTCGGATCATGTAATCACTTAGATGACTAGAGGGATGTCTATCTGAGTGGGAGTTCATGAGATGAACTTAATTATCCTGAACATAGTCAAAAGATCTTTGCAAATTATGTCGTAAGCTCGCGCTTTAGTTCCACTGTTTAGATATGTTCCTAGAGGAAATATAGTTGAAAGTTGACAGTAGCGATTATGCGGACAGTAGAAAGCTTATGTCCTTAATGCACCGCTCAGTGTGCTGAACCCCAAACATGGTCTGTGGATGTTGCGAACATTGGACATACACGTTTTGATAACTACGTGATAGTTCAGTTAAACGGTTTAGAGTTGAGGCACCAAAGACGTTTTTGAAGCGTCGCGGAACATATGAGATGTTTCGAGGGCTAAAATTGGGATTTCAGGCTCGTGCCCATGTCAAGAGGTATGAGACCTCCGATGATTTTCTTAGCCTGCAAACTAAGGGAGAAAAGCTCAATCGTTGAGTTTGTGCTCAGATTGTCTGAGTGCAACAATCACTTGAATTGAGTGGGAGTTGATCTTCCAGATGAGATAGTGATGTCTCTCCAAAGTCATTGCCACCAAGCTGCTAGAGCTTCATGATGAACTATAACATATCAAGGATGGATATGATGATCCTTGAGGTATTCACGATGTTTGACACTGCGAAAGTAGAAATCAAGAAGAACATCAATTGTTGATGGTTGGTGAAACCACTAGTTTCAAGAAGGGCAAGAAGGGATACTTCATGAAACGGCAAATCAGCTACTGCTCCAGTGAAGAAACCCAAGGTTGAACCTTAACCTGAGACTGAGTGCTTCTGTAATAAGGGGAACAACCACTGGAGCAGAATTACCCTAGATACTTGGTAGATAAGAAGGCTGGAAAGCTTGATAGAAGTATATTGGATATACATTATGTTAATGTGTACTTTACTAGTACTCCTAGTAGCACCAGGGTATTAGATACCGGTTCGGTTGCTAAGTGTTAGTAACTTGAAATAAAGAGCTACGGAATAAACGGAGACTAGCTAAAGGTGAGCTGACGATATGTGTTGGAAGTGTTTCCAAGGTTGATGTGATCAAGCATCGCACGCTCCCTCTACCATCGAGATTGGTGCTAAACCTGAATAGTTATTTGGTGTTTGCGTTGAGCATAGACATGATTGGATTATGTCTGTCGCAATACGGTTATTCATTTAAGGAGAATAATGGTTACTCTGTTTATTTGAATAATACCTTCAATGGTCTTGCACCTAAAAGGAATGGTTTATTGAATCTCGATCGTAGTGATACACATTTTCATGCCAAAAGATATAAGATAGTAATGATAGCACCACTTACTTGTGGCACTGCCATGTAAGTCATATTGGTGTAAAACGCATGAAGAAGCTCCATGTTGATGGATCTTTGGACTCACTCATTTTTGAAAAGTTTGAGACATGCAAAACATGTCTATTGGTGTATACGCATGAAGAAACTCCATGCAGATGGATCGTTTGGACTCACTTGATTTTGAATCACTTGAGATATGCAAATCATACCACATAGGCAAGATGACTGAAAGGCCTCATTTTTAGTAAGATGAATCAAGATAGCAACTTGTTGGAAATAACACACTTTGATGTGTGCAGTCCAATGAGTGCTGAGGCATGCAGTGAATATCGTTATGTTCTTACTTCACAGATGATTTAAGTAGATACTGAGTATATTTACTTGATGAAACACAAGTCTGAATTATTGAATGGTTCAAGTAATTTCAGAGTGAAGTTGAAGATCATTGTGACAAGAGGATAAAATGTCTATGATATGATCATAGAGATAAGTATCTGAGTTACGAGCTTTGGCATGCAATTAAGACATTGTGGAAATTGTTTCACAATTAATACCGCCTGGAACACCATAGTGTGATGGTGTGTCCGAACATCATAGTTGCACCCTATTGGATATGGTGCATACCATGATGTCTCTTATCAAATTAACACTATCGTTCATGGGTTAGGCATTAGAGACAACCGCACTCACTTTAATAGGGCACCACGTAATTCCATTGAGATGACACCGTTTGAACTATGGTTTGGAGAAACCTAAGTTGTCGTTTCTTAAAAGTTTGGGGCTGCGACGCTTATGTGAAAATTTTTTAGGTTGATAAGCTCAAACCCAAAGCGGATAAAATGCATCTTCATAGGACACCCAAAACAGTTGGGTATACCTCCTAATTCAGATCTGAAAGCAATAGGGATTGTTTCTTGAACAGGGTCCTTTCTCTAGGAAAAGTTTGTCTTGAAAAGTTGAGTGGGAGGATGGTGGAGACTTGATATGGTTATTGAACCATTACTACAACTAGTGTGTAGCAGGGCACAGGAAGTTGTTCCTGTGGCACCTACACCAATTGAAGTAGAAGCTTATGATAGTGATCATGAAACTTCGGATCAAGTCATTACCGTACCTCGTAGGGTGACAAGGATGCGTACTGCTTCAGAGTGGTACAATAATCCTGTCTTGAAGGTCATGTTGCTAGACAACAATGAACCTACGAGCTATGGAGAAGCGATGGTGGGCCCAAATTCTGACAAATGGTTAGGAGCCATGAAATCCGAGATAGGATCATTGTATCAGAACAAAGCATGGACTTTGGTGGACTTGCCCAATGATCGGCAAGCCATTGAGATAAATGGATCTTTAAGAAGAAGACGGACGTGGACGGTAATGTCACCGTCTATGAAGCTCGACTTGTGGCGAAGAGTTTTTCACAAGTTCAAGGAGTTGACTACGATGAGATTTTCTCATACGTAGCGATGCTTAAGTCCATCAGAATCATGTTAGCATTAGCTGCATTTATGAAATCTGGCTGATGGATGTCAAAAACGAGTTTCCTTACTAGTTTTCGTAAGGAAAGGTTGTATGTGATACAATCAGAAAGGTTTTGTCGATCCTAAGGATGCTAAAAGGTATGCTAGCTCCAGCGATCCTTCCATGGACTGGAGTAAGCATCTCGGAGTTGGAATATGCACTTTGATAAGATGATGAAAGACTTTGGGTTTATACAAAGTTTATGAGAAACTTGTATTTCCAAAGAAGTGAGTGGGAGCACTATAGAATTTCTGATGAGTATATGTTGTTGACATATTGTTGATCAGAAATGATGTAGAATTTCTGGAAAGCATATAGGGTTATTTGAAAGGTGTTTTTCAATAGAAAACCTGGATTAAGCTACTTGAACATTGAGCATCAAGATCTATAAGAATAGATCAAAATGCTTAATAATACTTTCAAATGAGCACATACCTTGACATGATCTTGAAGGTGTTCAAGATAGGATCAGTCAAAGAAGGAGTTCTTGCCTGAGTTGTAAGGTATGAGGTTAAGACTTAAAGCTCGACCACGACAGAAGAGAGAGAAAGGACGAAGGTCATCCCCTATGCTTCAGACGTAGGCTCTATAGTATGCTATGCTGTGTACCGCACCGGAAGTGTGCCTTGCCATGAGTCAGTCAAGGGGTACAAGAATGATCCAGGAATGGGGATCATTGGACAGCGGTCAAAATTGTCCTTGGAGTAAATAAAGGACATGTTTCTTGATTATGGAGGTGATAAAGAGTTCGGCGTAAAGGGTTACGTCGATGAAGCTTTAACACCTATCCGAATGACTCTGAGTAGCAAACCGGATACGTATAGTGGAGCAACCATTTGGAATAGCTCCAAGTAGAGCGTGGTAAATGCATTTAGGAGATGACATAGATATTTGTAAAGCACACACGGATCTGAAAGGTTCAGACCCATTGACTAAGAACCTCTCTCACAAGCAAAACATGATCAAAACCCAGAATTCATTGAGTCTTAATCACATGATGATGTGAACTAGTTTAATGACACTAATAAACTCTTTGGATGTTGGTCACATGGCGATGTGACGTGTGAGTGTTAATCACATGGTGATGTGAACTAGATTATTGACTCTAGTGCAAGTGGGAGACTGTTGGAAATATGCCCTAGAGGCAATAATAAATTAGTTATTATTATTATATTTCTTTGTTCATGATAATCGTTTATTATCCATGCTATAATTGTATTGAAAGGAAACTCGGATACATGTGTGGATACATAGACAACACCATGTCCCTAATAAGCCTCTAGTTGACTACCTCGTTGATCAATAGATGGTTACGGTTTCCTGACCATGGACATTGGATGTCGTTGATAACGAGATCACATCATTAGCAGAATGATGTGATGGACAAGACCCAATCCTAAGCCTAGCACAAAGATCGTGTAGTTCGTATGCTAAAGCTTTTCTAATGTCAAGTATCATTTCCTTAGACCATGAGATTGTGCAACTCCCGAATACCGTAGGAATGCTTTGGGTGTACCAAACGTCACAACGTAACTGGGTGGCTATAAAGGTACACTACAGGTATCTCCGAAAGTGTCTGTTGGGTTGGCACGAATCGAGACTGAGATTTTTCACTCCGTGTAAACGGAGAGGTATCTCTGGGCCCACTCGGTAGGACATCATCATAATGTGCACAATGTGACCAAGGGGTTGATCACGGGATGATGTGTTAGGGAACGAGTAAAGAGACTTGCCGGTAACGAGATTGAACAAGGTATCGGCATACCGATGATCGAATCTCGGGCAAGTACAATACCGCTAGACAAAGGGAATTGTATACGGGATCAATTGAGTCCTTGACATCGTGGTTCATCTGATGAGATCATCGTGGAACATGTGGGAGCCAACATGGGTATCCAGATCCCGTTGTTGGTTATTGACCGGAGAACGTCTCGGTCATGTCTGCATGATTCCCGAACCCGTAGGGTCTACACACTTAAGGTTCGATGACGCTAGGGTTATAAAGGAAGTTTGTATGTGGTTACCGAATATTGTTCGGAGTCCCGGATGAGATCCCGGACGTCACGAGGAGTTCCGGAATGGTCCGGAGGTAAAGATTTATATATGGGAAGTCCTGTTTTGGTCACCGGAAAAGTTTCGGGTTTTATCGGTAACGTACCGGGACCACCGGGAGGGTCCCGAGGGTCCACCAAGTGGGGCCACCGGCCCCGGAGGGCTGCATGGGCCAAGTGTGGGAGGGGACCAGCCCCAGGTGGGCTGGTGCGCCCCCCCCCCCCACAAGGGCCCAAGGCGCCTAGGGTTTGGGGAGGGGGCGCACCCACCTAACTTGGGGGGCAAGTTTCCCCTCTTCCCCCCCCCCTTGGCCGCCACCCTGGATGGGACTGGGCTGGCCGCCGCCCCTAGGGGTGAAACCCTAGGTGGGGGCGCAGTGTTGGGTAACGTTGTAGAAAACAAAAATTTTCCTACTCGTTTCACCAAGATCATCTAGGAGTTCATCTAGCAACGAGTGATCAGATGCATCTACATACCTTTGTAGATCGCGCACGGAAGCGTTCAAAAGAACGGTGATGATGTAGTCGTACTCGACGTGATCCAAATCACCGATGACCAGCGCCGAACGGACGGCACCTCCGCGTTCAACACACGTACGGAACAGCCACGTCTCCTCTTCTTGATCCAGCAAGGGAGGAAGGAGAGGTTGAGGGAGATGGCACCAGCAGCAGCACGACGGCGTGGTGTTGATGGAGCTGCAGTACTCCGACAGAGCTTCGCTAAGCACTATGGAGGTGGAGGAGGTGTTGGGGAGGGAGAAGGAGGCAACCAAAGGCCAAGGCGTTCAGGTATGAAGTCCCTCCTCTCCCCCACTATATATAGGGGTGCCAAGGGGGGGGGTGTGCAGCCTAGGAGATCCAATCTCCTATGGCCGGCGGCCAAGGGGAGGTTTCCCTCCCCCCCAAGGCACCTAGGAGGTGCCTTACCCTCCTAGGACTCTTGCCCCCTTGAACCCTAGGCGCATGGGCCTATGTGGGGCTGGTGCCCTTGGCCCATCAGGCCAAGGCGCACCCCCTTACAGCCCATGTGGCCCCCCGGGGCAGGTGGACCCACCCGGTGGACCCCCGGGACCCTTCCGGTGGTCCCGGTACAATACCGATAACCCCGAAACTTGTCCCGATGTCCGAAACAGGACTTCCCATATATAAATCTTTACCTCCGGACCATTCCGGAACTCCTCGTGACGTCCGGGATCTCATCCGGGACTCCGAACAACATTCGGGTTACTGCATATACATATCCCTACAACCCTAGCGTAACCGAACCTTAAGTGTGTAGACCCTACGGGTTCGGGAGACAAGCAGACATGACCGAGACGACTCTCCGGTCAATAACCAACAGCGGGATCTGGATACCCATGTTGGCTCCCACATGCTCCACGATGATCTCATCGGATGAACCACGATGTCGAGGATTCAATCAACCCCGTACGCCATTCCCTTTGTCTATCGATATGTTACTTGCCCGAGATTCGATCGTCGGTATCCCAATACCTCGTTCAATCTCGTTACCGGCAAGTCACTTTACTCGTACCGTAATGCATGATCCTGTGACCAGACACTTGGTCATTCTGAGCTCATTATGATGATGCATTACCGAGTGGGCCCAGTGATACCTCTCCGTCATACGGAGTGACAAATCCCAGTCTTGATCCATGTCACCCAACAGACACTTTCGGAGATACCCGTAGTCTACCTTTATAGTCACCCAGTTACGTTGTGACGTTTGGCATACCCAAAGCACTCCTACGGTATCCGGGAGTTACACGATCTCATGGTCTAAGGAAAAGATACTTGACATTGCAAAACTCTAGCAAACGAACTATACGATCTTGTGCTATGTTTAGGATTGGGTCTTGTCCATCACATCATTCTCCTAATGATGTGATCTCGTTATCAATGACATCCAGTGTCCATAGTCAGGAAATCATGACTATCTGTTGATCAACGAGCTAGTCAACTAGAGGCTCACTAGGGACATGCTGATGTCTGTTATTCACACATGTATTACGATTTCCAGATAACACAATTATAGCATGAATAAAGACAATTATCATGAACAAGGAAATATAATAATAATGCTTTTATTATTGCCTCTAGGGCATATTTCCAACAGTCTCCCACTTGCACTAGAGTCAATAATCTAGTTACATTGTGATGAATCGAACACCCATGGAATTCTGGTGTTGATCATGTTTTGCTCTAGGGAGAGGTTTAGTCAACGGATCTGCTACATTCAGGTCCGTATGTACTTTACAAATCTCTATGTCTCCGTCTTGAACATTTTCACGAATGGAGTTGAAGCGACGCTTGATGTGCCTTGTCTTCTTGTGAAACCTGGGCTCCTTGGCAAGTGCAATGGCTCCAGTGTTGTCACAGAAGAGCTTGATCGGCCCCGACGCATTGGGTATGACTCCTAGGTCGGTGATGAACTCCTTCACCCATATTGCTTCATGTGCTGCCTCCGAGGCTGCCATGTACTCCGCTTCACATGTAGATCCCGCCACGACGCTTTGCTTGCAACTGCACCAGCTTACTGCCCCACCATTCAAAATATATACGTATCCGGTTTGTGACTTAGAGTCATCCAGATCTGTGTCGAAGCTAGCATCGACGTAACCCTTTACGACGAGCTCTTCGTCACCTCCATAAACGAGAAACATTTCCTTAGTCCTTTTCAGGTACTTCAGGATATTCTTGACCGCTGTCCAGTGTTCCTTGCCGGGATTACTTTGGTACCTTCCTACCAAACTTACGGCAAGGTTTACATTAGGTCTGGTACACAGCATGGCATACATAATAGAACCTATGGCTGAGGCATAGGGGATGACGCTCATCTCTTCTATATCTTCTGCCGTGGTCGGACATTGAGCTGAGCTCAATTTCATACCTTGCAACACAGGCAAGAACCCCTTCTTGGATTGATCCATATTGAACTTCTTCAATATCTTATCAAGGTATGTGCTTTGTGAAAGACCTATGAGGCGTCTTGATCTATCTCTATAGATTTTGATGCCTAATATATAAGCAGCTTCTCCAAGGTCCTTCATTGAAAAACTTTTATTCAAGTAGGCCTTGATGCTGTCCAAGAGTTCTATATCATTTCCCATCAAAAGTATGTCATCTACATATAATATGAGAAATGCTACAGAGCTCCCACTCACTTTCTTGTAAACGCAGGCTTCTCCATAAGTCTGTGTAAACCCAAACGCTTTGATCATCTCATCAAAGCGAATGTTCCAACTCCGAGATGCTTGCACCAGCCCATAAATCGAGCGTTGGAGCTTGCACACTTTGTCAGCATTCCTAGGATCGACAAAACCTTCCGGCTGCATCATATACAATTCTTCCTTAAGGAAACCATTAAGGAATGCCGTTTTGACGTCCATTTGCCATATTTCGTAATCATAGAATGCGGCAATTGCTAACATGATTCGGACGGACTTCAGCTTCGCTACCGGTGAGAAAGTCTCATCGTAGTCAACCCCTTGAACTTGTCGATAACCCTTAGCGACAAGCCGAGCTTTATAGATGGTCACATTACCATCCGCGTCTATCTTCCTCTTAAAGATCCATTTATTTTCTATGGCTCGCCGCTCAACGGGCAAGTCAGTCAAAGTCCATACTTTGTTTTCATACATGGATCCTATCTCGGATTTCATGGCTTCTAGCCATTTGTCGGAATCCGGGCCCGCCATCGCTTCTTCATAGTTCGAAGGTTCACCGTTGTCTAACAGCATGATTTCCAAGACAGGGTTGCCGTACCACTCTGGTGCGGAACGTGTCCTTGTGGACCTTCGAATTTCAGTAGGGGCTTGATCAGAAGTATCTTGATCATTAACTTCCTCTCTAGTCGGTGCAGGCACCTCAGGAACATTTTCTTGAGTTGCGCCATTTTCCGGTTCAAGAGGAAATACTTCATCAAGCTCTACTTTCCTCCCACTTACTTCTTTCGAGAGAAACTCTTTCTCCAGAAAGGACCCATTCTTGGCAACAAGGATCTTGCCTTCGGATCTGAGGTAGAAGGTGTACCCAATAGTTTCTTTTGGGTATCCTATGAAGACGCATTTATCCGACTTGGGTTCGAGCTTTTCAGGTTGAAGTTTCTTGACATAAGCATCGCATCCCCAAACTTTTAGAAACGACAGCTTAGGTTTCTTCCCAAACCATAATTCATACGGTGTCGTCTCAACGGATTTCGACGGAGCCCTATTTAAAGTGAATGCGGCAGTGTCTAAAGCATAGCCCCAAAAAGAAAGCGGTAAATCGGTAAGAGACATCATAGATCGCACCATATCTAACAGAGTGCGATTACGATGTTCGGACACACCATTACGCTGAGGTGTTCCAGGCGGCGTGAGTTGTGAAACTATTCCACATTTTCTTAAGTGTGTGCCAAACTCGTGACTCAAGTATTCTCCTCCACGATCTGATCGTAGAAACTTGATTTTCCTGTCACGTTGATTTTCAACCTCACTCTGAAATTCCTTGAACTTTTCAAAGGTTTCAGACTTGTGTTTCATTAAGTAGATATACCCATACCTACTTAAATCATCAGTGAGGGTGAGAACATAACGATAGCCACCGCGAGCCTCAACACTCATTGGACCGCACACATCAGTATGTATGATTTCCAATAAGTCGGTTGCTCGCTCCATTGTTCCTGAGAACGGAGTCTTGGTCATTTTACCCATAAGGCATGGTTCGCACGTGTCAAATGATTCATAATCAAGAGACTCTAAAAGTCCATCAGCATGGAGCTTCTTCATGCGCTTGACACCTATGTGACCAAGGCGGCAGTGCCACAAGTATGTGGGACTATCATTATCAACCTTACTTCTTTTGGTACTCACATTATGAACATGTGTAGCATCACGTTCGAGATTCATAAGGAATAAACCATTCACCATAGGAGCATGACCATAAAACATATCTCTCATAAAAATGGAACAACCATTATTCTCAGATTTAAAAGAGTAGCCATCTCGAATTAAACGAGATCCCGATACAATGTTCATGCTCAAAGCTGGCACTAAATAACAATTATTAAGGTTTAAAACTAATCCCGAAGGGAGATGCAGAGGTAGCGTGCCGACGGCGATCACATTGACCTTGGAACCATTCCCGACGCGCATCGTCACCTCGTCCTTTGCCAGTTTCCGCTTATTCCGCAGCCCCTGCTTTGAGTTACAAATGTGAGCAACTGCACCGGTATCAAATACCCAGGAGCTACTACGGGCACTAGTAAGGTACACATCAATTACATGTATATCACATATACCTTTGGTTTTGCCGGCCTTCTTATCCGCTAAGTACTTAGGGCAGTTCCGCTTCCAGTGACCGCTTCCCTTGCAATAAAAGCACTCAGTCTCGGGCTTGGGTCCATTCTTTGGCTTCTTCCCGGTAGCTTGCTTGCCGGGCGCGGCAACCCCCTTGCCATCCTTCTTGAAGTTCTTTTTACCCTTGCCTTTCTTGAACTTAGTGGTTTTATTGACCATCAACACTTGATGTTCTTTCCTGACTTCTACCTCTGCTGATTTCAGCATAGCAAATACTTCAGGAATGGTCTTTTCCATCCCCTACATATTGAAGTTTATCACAAAGCTCTTGTAGCTTGGTGGAAGCGACTGGAGGATTCTGTCAATGACCGCATCATCCGGGAGATTAACTCCCAGCTGAGTCAAGCGGTTATGCAACCCAGACATAGTGAGTATGTGCTCACTGACAGAACTGTTTTCCTCCATCTTACAGCTGAAGAATTTGTCGGAGACTTCATATCTCTCGACCCGGGCATGAGCTTGGAAAACCATTTTCAGCTCTTCGAACATCTCATATGCTCCATGTCTCTCAAAACGCTTTTGGAGCCCCGGCTCTAGGCTGTAAAGCATGCCGCACTGAACGAGGGAGTAGTCATCGAAACGTGCCTGCCAAGCGTTCATAACATCTTGTTCTGCAGGGAGAACGGGTGCGTCACCAAGCGGTGCTTGTAGGACATAATCTTTCTTGGCAGCTATGAGGATGATCCTCAGGTTCCGGACCCAGTCCGTATAGTTGCCCCATCGTCTTTCAGCTTAGTTTTCTCTAGGAACGCGTTGAAGTTGAGGACTACGTTGGCCATTTGATCTACAAGACATATTGCAAAGATTTTAGACTAAGTTCATGATAATTAAGTTCAACTAATCAAATTATTAGTGAACTCCCACTTAGATTAGACATCCCTCTATCCATCTAAGTATTACATGATCCGAGTTAAACTAGACCGTGTCCGATCATCACGTGAGACGGACTAGTCAACATCGGTGAACATCTTCATGTTGATCGTATCTTCTATACGACTCATGCTCGACCTTTTGGTCTTCTGTGTTCCGAGGCCATGTCTGTACATGCTAGGCTCGTCAAGTCAACCTAAGTGTTTGCATGTGTAAATCTGTCTTACACCCGTTGTATGTGAACGTCTGAATAAAACACCCGATCATCACGTGGTGTTTTGAAACAGCGAACTGTCGCAACGGTGCACAGTTAGGGGGAACACTTCTTGAATTTATTGTGAGGGATCATCTTATTTACTACCGTCGTTCTAAGTAAACAAGATGCAAAACATGATAAACATCACATGCAATCAAATAATAAACGTGACATGATATGGCCAATATCACATAGCTCCTTTGATCTCCATCTTGGGGCTCCATGATCATCTTGTCACCGGCTTGACACCATGATCTCCATCATCATGATCTCCATCATCGTGTCTCCATGAAGTTGCTCGCCAACTATTACTTCTACTACTATGGCTAACGCGTTTGGCAATAAAGTAAAGTAATTTACATGGCGTTTCTCGATGACACGCAGGTCATTAAAAGAATAAAGACAACTCCTATGGCTCCTGCCGGTTGTCATACTCATCGACATGCAAGTCGTGAATCCTATTACAATAGCATGAACATCTCATACATCACATATAGATCATTCATCATTCATCACAACTTTGGCCATATCATATCACAAACCACTTGCTGCAAAAACAAGTTAGACGTCCTCTAATTGTTGTTGCAAGTTTTACGTGGCTGAATTAGGGTTCTAGCAAGAACGTTTTCTTACCTACGTTAAAGCCACAACGTGATTTGTCAACTTCTATTTACCCTTCATAAGGACCCTGTTCATCGATTCCGCTCCAACTAAAGTGGGAGAGACAGACACCCGCCAGCCACCTTATGCAACTAGTGCATGTTAGTCGGTGGAACCGGTATCACGTAAGCGTACGTGTAAGGTTGGTCCGGGCCGCTTCATCCCACAATACCGCTGAAGCAAGAAAGGACTAGTAACGGCAAGAAAGTTGACAAATCTACGCCCACAACAAATTGTGTTCTACTCGCGCAAGAAGAACTACGCATAGACCTAGCTCATGATGCCACTGTTGGGTAACGTTGCAGAAAACAAAAATTTTCCTACTCGTTTCACCAAGATCATCTAGGAGTTCATCTAGCAACGAGTGATCAGATGCATCTACATACCTTTGTAGATCGCACACGGAAGCGTTCAAAAGAACGGTGATGATGTAGTCGTACTCGACGTGATCCAAATCACCGATGACCAGCGCCGAACGGACGGCACCTCCGCGTTCAACACACGTACGGAACAGCCACGTCTCCTCTTCTTGATCCAGCAAGGGAGGGAGGAGAGGTTGAGGGAGATGGCACCAGCAGCAGCACGACGGCGTGGTGTTGATGGAGCTGCAGTACTCCGACAGAGCTTCGCTAAGCACTATGGAGGTGGAGGAGGTGTTGGGGAGGGAGAAGGAGGCAACCAAAGGCCAAGGCGTTCAGGTATGAAGTCCCTCCTCTCCCCCACTATATATAGGGGTGCCAAGGGGGGGTGGTGCGCAGCCTAGGAGATCCAATCTCCTATGGCCGGCGGCCAAGGGGAGGTTTCCCTCCCCCCCAAGGCACCTAGGAGGTGCCTTACCCTCCTAGGACTCTTGCCCCCTTGAACCCTAGGCGCATGGGCCTATGTGGGGCTGGTGCCCTTGGCCCATCAGGCCAAGGCGCACCCCCTTACAGCCCATGTGGCCCCCCGGGGCAGGTGGACCCACCCGGTGGACCCCCGGGACCCTTCCGGTGGTCCCGGTACAATACCGATAACCCCGAAACTTGTCCCGATGTCCGAAACAGGACTTCCCATATATAAATCTTTACCTCCGGACCATTCCGGAACTCCTCGTGACGTCCGGGATCTCATCCGGGACTCCGAACAACATTCGGGTTACTGCATATACATATCCCTACAACCCTAGCGTAACCGAACCTTAAGTGTGTAGACCCTACGGGTTCGGGAGACAAGCAGACATGACCGAGACGACTCTCCGGTCAATAACCAACAGCGGGATCTGGATACCCATGTTGGCTCCCACATGCTCCACGATGATCTCATCGGATGAACCACGATGTCGAGGATTCAATCAACCCCGTACGCCATTCCCTTTGTCTATCGATATGTTACTTGCCCGAGATTCGATTGTCGGTATCCCAATACCTCGTTCAATCTCGTTACCGGCAAGTCACTTTACTCGTACCGTAATGCATGATCCTGTGACCAGACACTTGGTCATTCTGAGCTCATTATGATGATGCATTACCGAGTGGGCCCAGTGATACCTCTCCGTCATACGGAGTGACAAATCCCAGTCTTGATCCATGTCACCCAACAGACACTTTCGGAGATACCCGTAGTCTACCTTTATAGTCACCCAGTTACGTTGTGACGTTTGGCATACCCAAAGCACTCCTACGGTATCCGGGAGTTACACGATCTCATGGTCTAAGGAAAAGATACTTGACATTGCAAAACTCTAGCAAACGAACTATACGATCTTGTGCTATGTTTAGGATTGGGTCTTGTCCATCACATCATTCTCCTAATGATGTGATCTCGTTATCAATGACATCCAGTGTCCATAGTCAGGAAATCATGACTATCTGTTGATCAACGAGCTAGTCAACTAGAGGCTCACTAGGGACATGCTGATGTCTGTTATTCACACATGTATTACGATTTCCAGATAACACAATTATAGCATGAATAAAGACAATTATCATGAACAAGGAAATATAATAATAATGCTTTTATTATTGCCTCTAGGGCATATTTCCAACACGCAGCCCCCCCCCTCTCCCCTTATATATACTTGAGGGTTTTTAGGGCTGCCAACAGATGAGTTTGACCTCTCCTAGGCGCAGCCCTACCTCTCTCCCTTCTCCTCTCCCGCGGTGCTTGGCGAAGCCCTGTAGGATTGCCACGCTCCTCCACCACCACCACGCTGTTGTGCTGCTGCTGGACGGAGTCTTCCTCAACCTCTCCCTCTCTCCTTTCTGGATCAAGGCGTGGGAGACGTCACCGGGCTGTACGTGTGTTGAACGCGGAGGTGTCGTCCGTTCGGCACTAGGATCTCCGGTGATTTGGATCACGACAAGTACGACTCCTTCAACCCCGTTCTCTTGAACCCTTCCGCTTAGCGATCTACAAGGGTATGTAGATGCACTCTCCTTCCCCTCGTTGCTGGTTTCTCCATAGATAGATCTTGGTGACACGTAGGAAAATTTTGAATTTCTGCTACGTTCCCCAACAGGCATTTGGATCCAAACCGGATCCCGGTGCTGGCGGTTCCGCGGACCCAGCGGGCGCATGATGACGAGGTGCGCTGCCCGAGTACGTCGCCGACTCTCCCAACTGGGAGGCTTGGTTCACCCTCGAACACGAGGAGTAACGGCGCTCGAGTGTCGACGTCGTCCCGCTGCCGTTCCCACCGCCGCCCCCGGATGTAGAGCCGGAGGACATGGAGGCGGAGGCGGAGTACCAAGCCGCCCTCGAGGAGGCCCTGCAGCACGCGCTGGAGGCTAGCCGCATCGACGAGGACGCGCACTAGGATGGGCTGGAGCAAGCCCTTGCCCTGTCGGCGGCGAGGGACTCCGTCCACACCCTGTTCTTCGTGCCGCCGCCTCCACCGTTGCCGCCCGTCCAGCCCAAGCCGGAGCTGGAGCCGGAGCCGTCGCGTAAGCGCTCCCCGCCTCCTGTTGGGGAACGTAGCAGAAATTCAAAAATTTCTACGCATCACCAAGATCAATCTATGAAGATTCTAGCAACAAGAGAGAGGTAGTGCATCTTCATACCCTTGAAGATCGCTAAGTGGAAGCATTACAAGAACGCGGTTGATGGAGTCGTACTCGTGGCGATTCAAATCACGGAAGATCTGATCTAGCGCCGAACGGACGGTGCCTCCGCGTTCAACACACTTACAGCCCGGGGACGTCTCCTCCTTCTTGATCCAGCAAGGGGAGAGGAGAAGGTGAGGGAGAACTCCGACAGCACGATGGCGTGGTGGTGATGGAGCTCGTGGTTCTCCGGCAGGGCTTCGCCAAGCACTACGGAGGAGGAGGAGGTGTTGGAGGAGGGAGGGGCTGCGCCAGGGAAGAGGTGCGGCTGCCCTCCCACCCCTCCACTATATATATGCGGCAAGGGGAGAGGGGGAGGCGCCCTAGGGTTTCCCCTAGGGGGCGGCGGCCAAGCAGATTGGATCTCCCTAGGAAAAATTCTAGGGAGACTTGCCCCCCAAGCCAAGCAGGTGGAGGATTGCCTCCCAAGCCAGGTGGAGGCGCCCCACCTCCCCAAATAACGTGGAAAAGGGCGTGGGGGTGCACCACCCCTTAGTGGGCTGGTTTGCCCCTTCCCCTTTGGCCCATGAGGCCCTCCAACACTTGCCGAGGCTCCCGAAACACCTTTCGGTCATGCTGGCCTTAGCTTGGTACCCCCGGAACACTTCCGGACTCCAATACCCTTTGTCCAATATATCGATCTTCACCTCCGGACCATTCCGGAACTCCTCGTCACGTCCAGGATCTCATCCGGGACTCCGAACAACCTTCGGTAACCACATACTATTTCCCATAACAACTCTAGCGTCACCGAACCTTAAGTGTGTAGACCCTACGGGTTCGGGAACCATGCAGACATGACCGAGACGTTCTCTGGCCAATAACCAACAGCGGGATCTGGATACCCATGTTGGCTTCCACATGTTCCACGATGATCTCATCGGATGAACCACGATATCAAGGATTCAAACAATCCCATATGCAATTCCCTTTGTCAATCGATACGTTACTTGCCCGAGATTCGATCGTCGGTATCTCAATACCTTGTTCAATCTCGTTACCGGCAAGTCACTTTACTCGTTCCGTAATGCATGATCCCGTGACTAATTACTTAATCACATTGAGCTCATTATGATGATGCATTACCGAGTGGGCCCAGAGATACCTCTCCGTCATACGGAGTGACAAATCTCAGTCTCTATTCGTGCTAACCCAACAGACACTTTCGGAGATACCTGTAGTGCACCTTTATAGTCACCCAGTTACGTTGTGACGTTTGGCACACCCAAAGCACTCATACGGTATCCAGGAGTTACACAATCTCATGGTCTAAGGAAATGATACTTGACATTAGAAAAGTTTTAGCAAACGAACTACACGATCTTGTGCTATGCTTAGGATTGGGTCTTGTCCATCACATCATTCTCCTAATGATGTGATCCCGTTATCAATGACATCCAATGTCCATGGTCAGGAAACAATGACCATCTGTTGATCAACGAGCTAACTAGAGGCTCACTAGGGACATGTTGTGGTCTATGTATTCACACATGTATTGCGGTTTCCGGTCAATACAATTATAGCATGAACAATAGACAATTATCATGAACAAGGAAATACAATAATAACCATTTTATTATTGCCTCTAGGGCATATTTCCAACACCTCCACCCACTTGGCCGGAGGAGGCCACTTGTGGACGGGCCAGTACCGCGAGTGGGTGAGCGTGCCTCCCGTCCACTTCGCCGCCACGCCAGAGGAGGAGGCGGCCCACCTCGAGCGATGGAAGGAGCATTGGCTCCGCCAGGAGCAGGCCGACGGCGAGGAGCAGATGCGCTACGAGGCCATGCTCCAACGCGACGCCGAGGCACTTCGGCTCGAGGAGGAGGAGGAGGAGCGTGCGCGGCTTGCCGCAATGCCGCCGCCCCAGCAGACGCCGGAGGAGGCTGCCCTGGCATCGTACCAGGCGACGTTCGGGTGGGCTGGCCCTGCTCCGGTCTTCATCGACCTCACCGACGACGGCGGCGTCGAGGGCAAGGGCAAGGGCAAGGCCGACGACGTCTAGGGCAGTGTGCGGGGCGGCAGCAGGCGGGCGCAGACTTTTTTTAATGTTTTATTTAATGTTTATTAGATTTAGGTGGACTTTGGCCGGCGTTTGACCGGCCACTTTATGTTTAATTATGTTTATTTATGTTTATTTCGTGTAACTTGTTTGTTTTTTTCACGCCGGCACATTTGGGCCGGCCTCCCCGTTGGGCGATCAAGCAGACCCATTTTAAAATGCGGACGTGCACGTCCGCCTGGCCGATCCAAATGGACAAAAAGCGGACAAAGCGCGTGTCCGTTTGGGTCGCCCCATTGGAGTTGCTCTCAACGTATAGCTAGTGTGGTTTTTCTTTGAGAGCCAAGTTCGTAGCCGTGGAACGGTGCAAGTAGCATAGCAGAGACCAAAATCTCGAGTGAGCAACAGACGGTAACAACAAAACCAGCATCAGGTCCGTCCACTCCACCCCGTCCAGGCCCAGCCGCAGCAGCGTCTAGACGCGACACCTGTTCTCCCCGGCGCACCCAATCGCATTCCCCCACCTCGCTTCCTTGTACCTCGTGCCTTGCTCCCTCACCAGTCCCACTCACCCGCATCCGCTCCTCCTGCCCCGAACACACAACGCCGTCGTCCGCCACTCGCAACCTCCCACGCCCCGCGCCCACCCGGTACACGTACTCCCCAACCCAGCACCAACCCTCCTCGTCACCACTCTCTCTTTACTTTCCCTCGCGCGCGCTCTCTCTTTCTCCATTGCTGCCCCCTTGATTCGCGCGCAGGAGGCCACGGCTCGCGCTCTCCCTTGCTGATACGGCGGTGGTCTGCTCAGGCGCGTGGTGCGGCGGACGTTGGTGTGGTTTGCGGCTGTTGATACTGCCGTGAGCTTGTGATGGCGGCTGCGGTGTTCGCGGGGGAGGGGGCCGCCGCGCGCGGGGGGTGCTCGGCGGAATGCGCCGGCGGGATCGAGAGGCCGCCGGATCTCGGGAGCAGGGCGCGCGCCGCCGGGGACGGGTGCGGCAAGCGGAGCGTGTACCTCATGGAGTGCGTGCCGCTGTGGGGCTGCGCCGCGGCACGCGGCCGCGCCGCGGAGATGGAGGACGCGTGCGCCGCCGTGCCGCGCTTCGCCGCCGTGCCGGCGCGGATGCTCGCGAGCAGCCGCGAGCTGGACGGGATCGGGGGCGACTTCGACGCCGCCGAGCTCCGGCTTCCGGCGCACCTGTTCGGCGTCTACGATGGACACGGCGGCTCGGAGGTGAGGTTATCTTCTTCTCCTGTGACTCCTGGCCCAGACGAAACACATTAAGCCTCGAGGCCCTCTCGCTCATGCTTCATCATGCCCGTGCAGGTCGCAAACTACTGCCGGGATAAGATCCACGTCGTGTTAAGAGAGGTGCTGAAAGCTGGCAGGTGGTTGGAGGAATTGGGGGAAGTAGGGGAGCTCGACGTGAAAGAACCATGGGAGAAGGTTTTCGGTGATTGTTTCCAGAAGGTAGACGACGAGGTGTCGGGGAAAGCGAGCAGGTTTTCCAATGGCACCAGGGAGATCCGTCCTGAGCCTATTGCCGCTGATAACGTGGGTTCCACCGCCGTTGTTGCCATTGTCTGCTCTTCTCATGTCATAACTGCGAATTGTGGAGATTCACGCGTGGTGCTCTGCCGTGGAAAGGAGCCCATTGCTCTGTCCGTCGATCACAAAGTACATGCTGGACTTTACTGCTCAGCTAAGTTTATCTGTTAAGCCAAATTGTATCTGATTATGCTTTCATGTTCTAGCCTGATAGGAAAGATGAGCGTGCCAGGATTGAGGCCGCAGGTGGAAAGGTCATTGACTGGAATGGTTATCGTGTCTCTGGTATTCTGGCAATGTCACGGTCAATCGGTAAGTTTTCTGCTTTTGCACGCCCAAGCTTATTATTTGGACAAAATTATTGATGATGTCAAGCAATCTGTAAAGCCATGTTTGGAATGCAAGTAAGGTCTTAATATGTTTTTGTTACTTCCTTACACGAGTCCCAACATGACTATTATTATCATGAGCTCTAGAAGAATGTACTTTAGTAACTCTAGGAGGCATCTCTCTGTAAGATTGGAACTTAGGACAAAAAAAAAGTGTCACAACAAGCTTGTACAAGGACATGTTATAAAATTGTTCAGCACATATGGCATTAATTTATTCGGTTCAGCCAAACATCCATAGCAGGAGATAGTTGTAGGTCTAGGCCATATTGGCATATTTCTGCATATGTTTGGGATGTCAGTAAGTGATGATACATGAACCGTTAGGAGCCTATCAAACCATCAATCCGCGTGTTGTCAAAAAGAAGAAAAGCCAGTTACCATTATCTTAATATTTTACAATACACCTAAGTCTTTGGTACTGGACAGTTGTGTCAAACATTAAACTGAATTTGTGCCACAGTTTCCATCATATTTTTTCTTTACAAACTATGTTGTCATGCATATGCATTTTATTATGAGGTCAGATGTTTCTTTCAGATGCTGTTCCAATTTACGAGATCACATGCTGTCACATTATTACATTAGCTCATTTCAGGCAGTAAATTATAAGCCTAAGGTAATGCTCTGTTTCATATACCAGCGACTTGCAACTGCTGCCAACATGTTTTAAGTTTAGTCTGTGTTCCTCGATTATTTTCTGGTTCCTTTCCTGGAAAAATTTGGGGATGGGGTCAAAGTTGTCAGTGAACTTAAATATGATCGTGTCAAAGTATTTGGATTAGGATGCTGATGTACATAAGGAAGCAAAAGTAAAAAGTCCCCCTTATTGAAGGAACAAAGGTACCCTGTATACTTTATGCTACTATTCGTGCAACTGGCTCTGGTAGTTGTGAATGTGTCAGCATGGGTAATAGTAATACTGGATATTAGTTGCACTTGTTATAGCTGCTAGTCTGCTACTGTCTGAATACTTTTATTTTTTAAACTTGGACAGAACTCTGTTCTTTTTGTTACATATGAAATTTAATTAAACTAAGCAGTTAAACCAGCCATTATTCTGTGCATGGGTTAGCGTCTGTGTGAAGCTTCTTATGGCTTATTAACTTACAGCGGAAATGGCCAATCGCCTATCTACTTGCAGGTGACCGATACCTGAAACCATTTCTGATTCCAAAGCCAGAAGTCAGCATTGTTGCTCGGGCAAAAGATGACGACTGCCTCATTCTAGCAAGCGATGGTCTCTGGGATGTCATGTCAAATGAGGACGCATGCAAAGTTGCCCGGCGACAGATCCTTCTGTGGTACAAGAATAATAACGACGGTGCGAATTCCGATGGAGGCAGCGAACCCACTATGAACCCAGCTGCAAAAGCAGCCGCTGATTGTCTCGTGAGGCTAGCGCTGTCGAAAGGGAGCGGGGACAACATTAGTGTCATTGTTATTGACCTGAAATCAAGAAAGAAGACCAAGGGCAAAACCTAACATACCCATAATTCACCCGACTAGCTGACCATGTCTGGAGTTTCGTCCGCTAGTCTGCTTCCCTTGCAAGAACGGCACACCTACTTTTTTTGTTTCTTCAGTCGTCTGCAAGAGCTGTATGTGTATATGCTAATAGGTCTACTTCCGATAATCTGATGTATGGGGTGCGTGTTGGCGTGTTTCTGTATACCCCCTTAGCCTTTTGGTTTTGGGCTGTTCACACTTGATTCTCATCAGGTTCAGAACAGCCATGTAAATGTAGTGGTGTCTGCATAATAATTGAGCCTTGTAAAGGACTGAGCAGCTGATATGATCGTCGGAAGTTACATGTGTAGCAGAAGATGTGCTTGCAGGTGTTGCCTTCCTCTGATCATCATATGTACCCTGTTTTACAGATCATCAGATGAACATGATGGATGTTGATGGAAATGTCCTGATCTTCTGCATGGTTACCCTCTAGATGGCTGAATGTTTGACTGATATTGTTGCTTTATCTCCCTGTCAACGTACCTTATTATGCAATTTTTGCACAAAAACAGCTCAGTCCTGGGCTAACTGTTTAATCTGATGGTAAGTAACATAAACATCAACCGGTGAATGCAGTAGAAGCTAGACCACCTATCAAGCAGCTGCAATCGACATCACACATTAAACCGTCAAACGGCACATGACTTGTCCTCATGTTTTAGGAAGGACTACCACGCTGTACAGGGAATGAATGAAAAATGAAAGTTCCGACCTATTTTTTCCTTTTTTTTCGGAAGGAACTATTGACTATGTGCTTTGCAAAAAGCTCATTTAAAGGGATCAGCAGTATTGTACTCTCTCCGTCCTATAATATAAGATGTCATTACAATCAATGTAGAGAAAGAACGAAATTCTGCACTGCCAACGTGTAGCAACTATTTTCTGTCTATAATGTGTACTCACAACAGAGAAAGAACGAAAAAACAAATTTCAATAGAGTGGGGTAGGCTCCAACTTCATCTCAAAAAGAGAAAAGGTGAAGACTCCAAAAGAAGGTATTTTGGGACGAGCAGTAAAATAAAAAACAGAAAAAAGAAACCCTGTTTGTGCCGGTTCATTTTAGTGTCTGCTATGAAAAAATTCATGCAAAATGGTACATTGATGCTTCCCAGTAAAAGAGACAACGTTGAGTGCTCTCAAAAGTTTTTTTATATATATACTCAGCTTGTTTTCAACATAGGTCACACTTGTCCTTTTTTTTATCTAAAATTTTGCAGTCAACCAAAAGACACAGACATGTTCAAACCTTGTGTTGTATTGAGTTGGACCAGAAAGACAAAATAAAATGGGTTTATCTTGCATTATCCACGGCAATTGTACGGTGTATTAGGTAGTTTCTGCTTGTCACCTTGATATTTGGTTTGCTGACAACCGAAATGGTACACATCAAACCTAAACAACATACTAACGAGTGCTCATCATCAAAATATACAGTTCAGTATTCGCAAAAAAAAAAAACAGTTCAGAGTACATAACAACAAGGTTTGAACCCCTGATCAAAATATACAATTCAGAGTTGTAGGCAAAGGGGGCTTGCCATGACCCACACTAACATCACGGGGTTTCAATTCAACATCTGATCAAAAAGATATATGTTTCCAGACAACGCGCGCTGCCACTAAGCACTTTCAACATCAGACCTCATCGCCTGGTCGTCCGCAGGGCAGACATAGGGCCTACCTTGAAGAAATAAACAACACTTAGAGCATGTACAAAACGTAATACAACACAAGTAACACAACATGACATAATAGTCAGAAAGACCAACACAAAGTCTTAACTTTCAGTTGATGAACAAGCGAAATACATAATCTAAGATAGCTCAACCACATTGCAGAGAAATTGCTGACTTCACTCACCACATTCCAAACATTTTAGAGGAGTCTCAACCATCGACTTGTCGAAGATGGTTACTTCCCTCACAAACTTGAGGGCCAACTCGAAGTGGAGAATGAATCCTGGCTTCAGCTTCTGACCGTTGATGAAATCAAGGCTTCATCAAGGTACATAGTTTTCTCTGACTTCTTCACCTCCACGTCCCAGATGCAACTTCGACCAACCCTCAGGTTCACCGCTAGGTGCTTATCATTAATGGTTTTGAACATCCTTGCTCCAACCTTGTTTGGTAGTACTAAATGAGTGGGCTCGAACGTTTCTTCATCCATCTCGCATAAAAATTTCTGGGCTTCGCTGGGACGGTGTGAATTCTTGTTGCTCATGACTATTCCCTCAGCAACAGTTGCCTTGTCCATCGTCTTTTTCTCCAGGTGATTCACGTCTTTGCTCCCACCTTTCAGCTACTTATGTGTTTCTTTCTCCTTCCATTTTTTCGGAACAGACTTGTAGCAATGACCACTTTCTGATTTACCTTTCAGAAGTGGACCTAGAGTGGAAGAAAGAATGACGCTTGGCACGATGAGTAGGCCTTCCAAAATCAAAGCCAGAAGAGTCTGCCTCCGGATCTGACTCGGAGATGCTAACCATGGTATGATCCGGAGAATAATTTTCCATAGCCCTATACAATACAAGACAAGACATCAAACAAATTTAAACTACATCCTTACTTCAAACAAATTCTACAACCTTACTTCAAACAGATTCTAAAACATTCACACTACAACAAAGGGGTCACAATGTTAGAATTCAAGTTGATTTCTACACACAAAGGTGACCTGATTCACTTTCACAATATGCTGATCTTCAGGGGAGATCACCCATAACGCTAGAAGCACTTACCTACATACAGATATGAAGGGAGCCCTCGGTGGTGTTACTTCAAGAGCAGGAGCCGCTGACGACTGGAAAGAGTAAAGATTTGACAAAAGGAAGTGACTGCCAAATGGATACCTTACAAATACATATGGCGGCGGGGAATGACGACCTTCATCCTAGGTAGTGATGCAGAGGGGAAGATGCGAGGGCCAGACCTGGGGCTTTTACGGGGCATGAAACTATTGTAGGGACAGGTATTAAAGAACAGAGGGTTCAAATTACTATACACGTCTATCAGTTTGACCATTGAAGACTGTAGATGTTTAGCCCCAATTACGAAACAATATGTTTGAGACTGACAACTTTTATGTGACACGACAAACAACCAGACTAGTTAAGAAAATGATACTGAATACCATGACAAGAACAACTAGATGCACTTAGAGGATCCATATCACTACGGTGGTAGCCAAGAAAAACGTCCGAGGTGCCAATATATGTAAATGAAAACTACCTAATACAAAGACATGGCGAGTTGCAAAGGCGCCTAATAAAAGACGTGCAAGCCGTGAACGGTGCATAATAAAAGGCATGAAAATTGTGAAAGGCGCCTAGCGATTTGTCGCCACAACCAATATTGATATTGCGCCTTTCCATCAGCCGGGGCAAGTAAGTGCCACACTGGCGACACAAACTAACGACCGTGGGCCAGGGGAGGTCAAAGACACCTCGACATAAGGCGCCTTCACGTGTATAGCAAGCGCCTGATGGTTAGGTGCAAATGAGGGGCCCAAATTCTAAAATAACTTTTGGGGGTAAGAGAGTGGATTAAGTTTCTTGGAGGGTCATTTAGTAAAAATAAATACTAGGCCGCATCCGTTCCCCTCCCAACCCCTCTCTCTAACGAGCCATAGGTGCGCCTTCGGCGCTGCTACCGTCGTTCTCTTGCCCACACAGATGCCCTTCTTGGTCTCGTTCATCTCCACTCTTTATCGCATCTTCCTCCTCCCGTTCCTTCTAATTTCTCGCGACCTACGTGCGCCACCGCCACCTTTTTTTTAACATAGTACAATCGAAATCACTCATATACACTCACTCTTGTGAATGCACGCACACACGCACACCCTACCTCTATGAACACCTTCGAGAGACTGAACCGGCACATCATCTTAAGATTGACGAAGTCGTCACACACGTTTTCGTAGTCGACGAAAACGTCTCCTCCAACTGAACTCACATTACCGAAAACCCGGAAATAAATTCAGAAAAATGTAAGCATCAATGTTAAGTCCAAGACGTGAACTACGGTGGACCACCTCTGCTACAGCGAAGGAGCACGTTTTTTTTAGACAACGGCGAAGGAGCACGTGGAAAGAGAAGGAACGGACGTATATCAGACATCAGTGTTGGGCTTTTAATTTTTGAGCGTCGGGCAGCTAGGCCGAAATCCGGAAGGCCCAAGCCCAAGCCCAAACCCTCCCACTCCTCTAATCCCCCCTCACTCTCCTTCCCTCGCGTCGGCGGCAGTACAATCGTCAACCCTAATTCGCAGCCTGGACACCACCGCCTCCTCGAGCCCCTTTACCTCGAAACCCACCTAAATCCTATCCCTCCCGGCCGTCATGGCGTCGGCGGACGAAGCGAATGCGGCGGCCGAAGGTACGGAGGGGAAGAACTGGCAGCGGAAGGGGAAGCACAAGAAGGAGAAGCCGTGGGACGATGACCCCAACATCGACCGCTGGACGGTGGAGAAGTTCGACCCCTCCTGGAACGAGGGCGGCCTGCTGGAAGTCAGCTCCTTCTCCACCCTCTTCCCCCAATACCGAGGTGCCCAATCCCGCCCTCACCCTCATTCTCTTGCTGCTCGTTAGGAGCTAGTTGCAGTTTTCTAGTCACCGAATCCGTGAATTGAGGCGGCTTGTTGTTTGGGGGCGCAGAGAAGTATCTACAGGAGACATGGCCGATCGTCAAGGGCGCACTGAAGGAGTTTGGAGTCTCATGCGAGCTCAATTTGGTATGCCACTGACTTGTTATGATTGTTTGGACTTCGCAGTGTTCTTAATCTTAAGTAGTGTCATGATTCTGTGGTATTTCTCTTGGTTTGCGCATAGGTGGAGGGATCCATGACGGTTTCCACCACCAGGAAGACCAGGGACCCCTACATTATTCTTAAGGCCAGGGACCTGATAAAGCTCTTGTCGCGAAGTGTCCCTGCACCCCAAGTATGCATTGTTTCTGTTACCAAGCCTTAACTGTTATGCAATTCCGATTAATTATATGCCTTGTGGCGGCTGTATAGAAATTGTGAGGGGGGCGGTTTCCCTATCCAACTTTTGCCACCTGTGGCCTACTTCTGCCTGCACCTATTGTATGGTCACCAACACACCTTGACGCCTTGTTCAGGAGTAGTTTCATCTATAAACTTCTATTGTGTTTTCCCACAGGCAATTAAAGTGCTCAATGATGAGATGAACTGTGATATTGTCAAGATTGGTAGCATCATAAGAAACAAGGTACACTTTGTTTCATTGTTCAACTTCAGTTTTGTACCTCTTGGTTCGTTTGAAGGGATTGCTTTGATTTTATCTTGATTACCTTAATATTCTGCTAGGAGAAACTTTGCAAAGACAAGATTTGCAATTGCATTGCCAAAAGTAAAATGACGAAACCAATCACATAGGATTCTTTTTGTGATCCAGTGTATTATGTAATTATTCTTATTAAGTTTGCACTGAGAATCACTTGTTAGTATGTGGCATCAGGACTTATTTGTGCTCTGTTGCCAATGTTAATGAAGTAATCTTGTAGCTTCAGTAAACTATTTTTGGATGGTTTCAGTAAACTAACGGTGTGCTATCCACAGGAAAGATTTGTCAAAAGGAGAGAACGCCTTTTGGGCCCTAACCTGTCCACCCTTAAGGTAAATATCTCACATGGTTGCTGTCATATGGATGAATCTCTTTCAGAACAAGACACCCCTTTCTTAACATGTTTTATGTTACTACAGGCTATAGAGATTTTGACTGGCTGCTACATCTTAGTACAGGTGTGCTTCATTTCTTACCTTGCACTGCATTTAAAGTTACATTGTGGGTCCAGTTCCTTCAACTCTGTATCTTGGTGTTATTAACTGCCATTATTTGGGTATTTTCCATCATGAAAGGGAAATACTGTGGCTGCCATGGGTTCCTTTAAGGGACTGAAACAAGTCCGGAGGATTGTAGAGGATTGCATAAAGAACATAAAGCATCCAGTGTACCACATTAAGGTGATTTGTTTTGTTTTTCAGATATAATCTCTTAAGGAATGTAAAATATGATTTCTTATGGAGCGTTATTAAACTAAGCAGGAACTCCTTATTAAACGTGAGCTGGCTAAAAATCCTGCCCTAGCCACTGAAAGTTGGGACAGGTTTCTACCGAGCTTTAAGAAGTAAGGAACTTGCATCATATTTCTGCTCGGAAGTTACTATCTCTAAAAGGTACATTGTGCATCTTACACTTCATTATTTTCTGTTTTCCAGAAAGAATGTCAAGCAAAAGAAGCCCAATACTAAGGAGAAAAAACAATACACACCCTTTCCGCCGCCTCAGCAGCCTAGCAAGGTAAAGCCAATTGTTTGTTTCACTCATTGTTTCCAGGGTTGTTGTACAGTTTGCCATACTGATTTCACCAGTTCATTCATGACTTGTTATGTGGTTAGCGGTCTTGTCCTGCACCCTTGTCTTAATAGCATCAGCAGCTGTCCATCCTATGCAGATAATTCATTAATGTTATTTTCCAAGCTATTTAAATTGGGAAACTCTTACCATCACCCGGCGGATCGCAGCGGCCGCGTCCGCCACCTCCCCTGCGTTACACGTGTCCCAGCGAGAGCCTGCATACCATCCTTTGTCGAACGCGCTTCTGCAACAGGAGCTATGTTTCTGAAACATATGTAGTGTTGCAGTGGTCTACGTTTTGCAACAAAACTTCTCTTGCGAAATTTTTCTGCAACAAGACCTTGGTTGCAAAAAAATATTTTGCAACAAAAACTCAGTTGCAAAAAAATGCGACAAAACAACTGTTGCAAAAAATTTCTGCAACACGACATGTGTTGCAGAAATAATTCTGCAACAAGATCCGTGTTGCAATGGTGGGGCGCGCTCGGCCGCTTGGGCGAACGCGTAACACGCCCCATTTAAATTTGAGTGAAGCAAAACATGTAGGCAATAGATTTTTTTTCTTGTACTGTTGGGGGGTTCCAAATGTTCATTTCTGCTGGATAGTTTTATTTAGTTATGTGAAACCATTGCTTAATTTGTCAATCTGGATGTAGATTGATCTTGAACTGGAGAGTGGTGAGTATTTCATGAGTGACAAGAAGAAGTCAGCTAAGAAATGGCAAGAGAAGCTAGATAAGCAATCAGAGAAATCAGAAGAAAAGAAAAGAAAGAGAGAAGCTGCATTTGTTCCACCGAAGGTCAGATTTTCCTTCTGTGTATTTATTTATTTATCAGTGGGCTTCTCTTTCTCTTGTAGAGTTACTAAATCTTGTTATTTGTTTCAGGAGAACACTGCTGGTCTATCTGAATCTGTCAAAAGTACCAATGACAACGAGATTGCTGATATCACAAAATCCTTAAAGGTACATAGCCGTTGTTGTTTCGTGTCTGTTCTTTTAAACTTGTTTTGGCATTCGAGCTGTGTTTTTTGAGTGAGAGTATGTGCTGTTAGTCCACTATAATAGTATCAAATAATTTCATTATTCCCTATTTGCAGAAAAAGGCAAAGAAATTCAGAAATAGTGAAGCCGAGGAAAATGTGAAAATCGAGTCATATGTTGCGAGCAACGAAGAATCACACTCCAAAAAGAAGCGCAAATCGTCATCCAAGTAACCGCAATATGGGATGACATTTTTAATTGTTTCAAGTAGTTGAACTCCTGCTATTCAAGTAGGTCTTCAAGCTTCAAGCTTTAGTGGTGAAACAGACAAACCTTCAAGCTTAAGTGGTGAACATTGTAGTCTGTTTGCTGGCAACTGCCGTCTGATTACTCCAGGAGTATTGCAGCTTTCTTGCATATTCCACGGCTTCTACAGTAATTTACAAGATCAGATCCGTCAGCAGTCTCTTCAGAAACATGAGCAGTTAATGATAAGGCCTAGTGCATGAGCAGTTAATGATAAGGCCAGCACTAGGCGCCGGTGCGCTGGCCGAAAGTTTCGGCCGGTCTGCCCCCAGCCGCCCGATCTGGCCGCGCGAGGCCGTCCGATCGCAGCTCCTCTTCTACCTTTTTCTTACCTTATTGTTGTCTCCCCAGTCAGGGCCACCATGGATGCGTGACCACGAAGCGCTGCCCGCCGCTATTGCGGGCCTCGCCGTCGCCGCTTGCCGGTTGGAGCACTGGTGCCCCATGGCCCGCCCCCTCTTATGCAGCAAAAAGAAAAATCGAACCCTGCCGGTCCTGACCACCCCCAATGCCAATGACCTCGCCGGCTAGCTGCTGCTTGCCATCCTTGTTCCTGAAAAGCCGTAGTTCCAGAAGCCCACCCATGGTTGTAGCAAAAACCTCATGCTGGTGGAAGCTTCCATGCATGGTTGCCTGTTTGTAGCAAATTTGAGTGCCGGTTGTAGCTTTCCTGTTGCCGGTTCAAGCAAAAAATGTAGCTCCACCGGACCACCATTGCAGCTCTGCTGGACTGCGGTTCCAGCTCCCCTTGCCTGCTTGTAGCATGCCATGCCGGCGGCCGTGTCGTCCGCCATCACCGATGCAACAAAAATGAAAATGATCGCCGGTAGTAGCAAAACCAACAACGGTTGTAACAAAAAATCGTCATCCGTCGTCTCGCCATGACTGTTTGTAGCAAAAAGATGCAGGTTGTAGCACCCATGCTCGTCGGTTGTAGCAAAAAATCCCCATGGTCGTAACCTCGACGTCCGCTGGTTCCAACAATTTTGCGCCGAGAAGTTGTAGCACAGAGGCTCATCGGTTGTAGCAAAAAATCACATCATGGACAGTTGCAGCTCCGACGTGGTCGGGTCCGGCGAGGTAGGCAGAGCTCCGGTGGCGCGAATCCAAAGCGGATCTGGCCGAGGGCGGTCAGATCAGTTGATTCCCGTGGCGACGATGCCCTAGGAGGCCTTTGGGCGGCGGCGATTGACCATGGCACCGGGGCCTGAGAAGGAGGCAGAGAAAGGAGAGGCAGAGACGAGCAACCCGAGAAGAGAAAAAGGAGGAAGAAGGCGCACATGGGCAGGCCCCCATCCTACGTGTCGCTAGCCGAGTCGCTGGATGTGTTCACGCGTGGACGCGACCGGCCGGACGGTTTGGCCGGCGCTCCGTATCCAAACGTTTCCCTAATGATAAGTCCGTTAATTATTCTTTTTCTTCTTGAGAACACAAGGGTATCTCCAAGGACATCACCTCATATGCTCGTGGGCAGAAAATCCGCTTCAAGGGCTTACCCTACTCCCTAAGGGCATCTCTAGTGTGGTGCATCAAGGGCAGAAAATCTGCTTCAAGGGCTTACCCTACTCCCTAAGGGCATCTCTAGTGTGGTGCATCAAAACGCCCGTAAACATTCGGACACTTTCTTTACAGAAGTTTTGATGGACTGTCAGCATGCTTAAATTCGTGTAAACTGGAAGCAAAGCAGGGGGAGGTTTCCGGACGTGGACAACCGCCACGTGGGACATCATGACCCACAAAAAGAATCCCACCCGTAGCCCTGAGACTGTTGTCACCGTTGTAGCACCACTCGCCGCTCAAGCCTTGCTGGACCTTTGTGGCTCTGTCGCTCCACCTGGGTGGCAGCCTCGACTTGCTTACGCTTCCCTTCCACCCCTGGTCCGGCCACTACCCTGGTACCCTTGGCCCCTACACATTATCGTCCATGACGGACACCACATGCGGCATGTATTCGACCAAATGCTATAGCCAAAATTATTGTCGTTTATGTTGTTTAGTTTGAAGCAAACATGATGTATGCTCGGATCATTAGGTTGCATGCATTAGCAATGGAAGAATTTTCCATATGCTCTACAAAAGGCAATGTAAGAAGCTCATCATCATTCTTAAAGCAGTTGCATCACAAGACCTTTGGATTTGACAATTATTGTCGTTTATGTTGTTTAGTTTGAAGCAAACATGATGTATGCTCGGATCATTAGGTTGCATGCATTAGCAATGGAAGAATTTTCCATATGCTCTACAAAAGGCAATGTAAGAAGCTCATCATCATTCTTAAAGCAGTTGCATCATAAGACCTCTGGATTTGACACTTCCTTTGGGATGCCTGAGTCTTACAGTGACATCAACGTGTTGCAGCGGTATCCATTGTAAGGTTGTGTGTGGGAGAAGCTCCTTCGTGCAATTATACCATCAATGGTCATGACTACAACATGAGATATTGTCTTCGTGATGGTATCTATCCTTCGTGGGACCTTCGTCAAGACCATCTCTGATCTAAGGGGTGAGAAAACATCTCAGTTTGCCGAAAGACAAGGAGCTAGAAAGGACATGGAGAGGGCATTTGGAGTGCTCCAAGCCCGTTTTGCAATTGTTTGAGGACCTGCAAAAATATGGGATCTAGAGACGTTGTGGGAGGTGATGGCAGCTTGTGTGATCATGCACAACATGAATACATGATTGTGGAGCATGTGGGTGATAGAGTTCGTCACGGTCTGAAATTTGAGTAGATGGGTGATCCTATCGAATTTCCAGGGCAGAATCCGATGACATTTGATGAACATATTCTCCATCGAGCAACTCATAAGCACCGCAGAATGATATGTTGAGCATTTGTGGGTCCTTCATGGGGAGAACTAAAAAATGTGTCTGAATAAGTTGAATTCTAATTTGAACTATTTGCAGAAGTTCATGTTTGGATTGTAATATTTATATTTGAATTATTGTTGCATTGGAATATTTGCACATCATGATTATGGACCAAGAATGATATTTATCTTTAATTATTTGAGTGCTTCGGATATAGGAAAAAAACTGAGGTGGACATTTGGCGAATCACTTTGGATGGCCGGCTCCACTACCGTAGACGTGTCCGGTAATGTTTTGTTTGTCCGATCTGATGCACGGCGTTGGAGATGCCCTAAACGTCCAGATTGTCGAATCCCCCACTTTCATCCCAAATATACCAGCCCGGAGAACACTATTTGTACCCCATATCACAACAACCCAACCCTACTCTCGCCTTTCTCTCTTTCCCTCTTTCTCCACCCACTATACCCCGTGCCTAACTCCCACCTTGACCGCCTTCACCGTTTTCCCCTGCCATCTGCCCTCAGTGTCATTCCCTACCCTCGAAGCGGTTGTCGTCCTTGCCGTATGGATTTGTGCAGCATGGACGCGGCTGAGTGTGTGCGTTGCATGGATTTGTGCAACATGGACGTGACCGAGGCTGTGGAATCAACCAAGAAACCAAAGAGAGGTGCATACATGACGAATGAGGATCAATTTTTGTGCGTGGCATGAGTGGAGCTAAGAGTTGATCCAATATGTGGAGCAAAGAGGTTCAACCTATTGGAAGAACATTATGGCTTATTTTTATTAGATGAAAATTACAAGTTTTGCTCACTTGCAATTTTCATCATGTGTTTCATTCCTTTTTATGTTTCACATGTATTTCATTTGCTAGTTGAACTTGGCGATAACATTGTAGAAAAACAATGAGGGAGAGCCATTTATCTTGGCTCATTGTTGGATCAAGTTGGAAAAGGTAGATAAATGGAAGGATCTCAACATGTGAGAACTCCAATCTTGCATCCAAGAAGTAAACAATCAATGATGGCTCAAGCTCCTAACAATAAGTTGGGGTGGATGAACATGAGAGGCAAGTGTGTGTGTGTGTGAGGGGGGGGGGAGGGTGCATTATGTACCTGCATGCCAAGAACTAGGGGAAGGAAGTGGGAGAATGAGAGGGCAAAGCATGATGGGGCGGTGAGCTCGTTGTCGTCCTCATGGACGAAGATCATCTCCCACAAAAAGGTCACAAGTGAAAAGAAAAAAAGAAGAAGAAAGGATGGAGTAAAGATACAAGGGCTTCATGGAGAACCGGAGATCCAAGCAACGAAGGTGTAACTTGAGAAGGAGAGGGCAAATATGGATGCAATGAGAGAAACAATCAAGGTCGAGCAAAGTTGAGCTCACAAGGTTCACTAAGGAGTCGAGGATCATGTTGCCAACACTAGCCTCAAGGATGGCAAAGCCAAGAAGTGGTTACACATGATGCATACCAATATCAATGCACGATGAGAAAATGGCGGCCAACTTCTATTCATCTAGTTTGAGTAAAACAATGTCACTGGACTTGCCGGGAAAATTCACTTTGGTAACTTCATGCAAGAATACTCGAATTATGGTCATTAAGCTACATCAACATGCAACGACATTCATAAGATACGTTTGGGCATTGTATTCCGCTGTCATGGGACTTGTTGACCAACTTTGCGATGACATGAAAGTGCGTTATGTCGACTAGAGGAGGGGTGAATAGGCAATTTTTATGAGTTCTTCACTGAGGAATTTGCCAGTGAGGAAATTCCTTAGCGAAGAACTATTAGCAGTGGAATAAGTACTCAGAAGTAAGCATAACAGAATACAAGCATGGTCATCATGATGAAATGAAGACTAGCACAGAGTACTGAAAGCGTAATCACAAGATAACACAAGATGAAGAAAAACAGACTGAAGAAATTGAACTGAGGAAATTGAGAAAGTCTTCAGTCAAAGTCTTCAAACACAGATATGAACAAACACTCAACACAGTAATGAGGAAATGAAAGGGTTGAGGAAATAGAACCAGTTAGGTTGGTGAAGACAATGATTTGGTAGACCAGTTCCAACTGCTGTCTCAGTTATACGTCTGGTTGGAGCGGCTGAGTATTTAAACTCGAGGACACACAGTCCCGGACACCCAGTCGCTGAGCACGCAGCTTAGGACACCCAGTCCTCACCGTATTCTCCTTGAACTAAGATCACCCAGATCTTGTCCAATCACTCGTGGTAAGTCTTCAGGCGACTTCCAAACCTTCACAGACTTGGTCACTCGGCGATCCACAATTCCTCTTGGATGCTCTAGACCTTGACGCCTAACCGTCTGGAAGAAGCACAGTCTTCAAAGGTAACAAGCGTCGGATCCACGCAGGATCAATTTCTTCAGTGATGCTCGATCACTTTGGGTTTGTAGGGGTTTGGTTTTGGGTTTTCCTCACTCGATGATTTTCGCTCAAAGTCCTCGGAGGATGGGTTGCTCTCAAATGACAAGTGTCAAGTTCTCTCGGAGCAGCCAACCAGCTAGTGGTTGTAGGGGGCGGCTATTTATAGCCTAGGGAGCAGCCCGGCATGATAAGACATAAATGCCCCTCAATGATATGACCGTTAGGTGGATAAGATATTTTGGGACAGCTGGCGCGCAGCACAGCAACGGTCGGAAATTTGACTCTCAAATTCCTCAGGGCTATCATGTTCCTCACTGTGTAGGTAATTCGCACTGACGAATTCCTAACTCCTCAGTCAAAACAAATTCATCAGCGACCAGAAGAACTTCGTCTCTGTTACTGAAGAAAGTGACTGAACTGTATGAGATTTTCAAAGGCTTCACTCGAAGGGATTAGTAGGTGTAGGATTTTGAGTTGAGCATCACATGGAAATTTTTCCTTAGTATTTCCTCAACCCCCTTTAACAGTACGGTGTTTCCTATGACTCAAGAAAGAGAAAATGAAACTATGAAAATAAAAGTCTTCACGCTTCATGTTTCACAAATGAATACCAAGTCTTCAAGGTCACACCAATTTCTTCACTTTCAAAGTCTTCAAAAAGTCTTCAGAATATCAAAGTCTTCAGTTGAAGAACTTCATTTTTAGGGGTCGACTTTCTCTGTAAATATCAAACTCCTCATAGACTTATAGACCTATGTACACTCACAAACGCATTAGTCCCTTAACCTATAAGTCTTCAATACACCAAAATCACTAAGGGGCACTAGATGCACTTACAATCTCCCCCTTTTTGGTGATTGATGACAACATAGGTTAAGTTTTCAACGGGGATAAACATATGAAGTGTATACACTGATATTGAGGAATTTGATTACAAGATATAGAAGAACTCCCCCTGAAGATGTGCATAGTGAGGAATTTGCTTTTAAGGCAATGCACATTTGAAGAGTTGAATCATGGAGATCTCCCCCTATATCTTGTAATTCATACACGCATTTGATATATAATATGAAGAATTTGAAATGCATGATGAAATATGGTGCCTGATGAGATTCAGCATGCGTGCAATGTCATTGACGAGGAATAAGCATGCAAAGCATAATGCAAAGTATCAGTGCACCATCGGGTTTAAGATTACAACTCGATCCAAATAAAAGTTTCAGAAGAACGAGAGTTGTAACTTAAAAAAATGCCCTTAATATAGACCCGCTTGAAGACTAACTCAGATTTCTCCCCCTTTGTCATCAAATGACCAAAAGGATTGAAACTGAGGACTAACGCCCCTGAAGAATTTCAAGTCGATGGAGGAGCGTCAGCGTTGTCGGGGTTGTTTGTTGTAGCAGGGCCTGCCGCAGTGTCGTCCAAATCTTCATACTCATCAGTGTCACGCGATGAAGAATAAGAGCTGGCCACCAGTGGAGGAATTTTGACCCTCTTGAACTTCTTCGGAGGAGGTGCAGACTAGTCAAATTCTTCCTTGAGACCCATAGTCTTCAGTTCTTCAGCGCTATAGACATGAGTGAGGACAGCCCAGGTGCGGTTGAAGGTTTCATGAAGGTAGTATTGGTTCTTCTTCACTGCATTGTGTGTTGAGGTCATATTGTGAAGAAGTGCACCAAACTGACGCTTTACCCATTTGTGATTGCGATCAACCTTCTGATGAAGACTGAGGAGTAACTCACGGTCAGTCATCACCCTGGGTGCTGTGGCTTGAGGATTTTGCTTGGCTGAGGTATTTGCGGCAGAGTCATGTGTGGCAGAATCGTCATTGGTAGAGTAAGATGCAGCCTTGTGAAATTGACCATCCATTGGACGAATGCCTTCATCGATCACAGCAGCGGCCTTGCCTTTATCATCAGCTGATGAAACTGTCCGTTTGAGGACTTCAATGGGAGGCAAGTAGCTACCGTGTTTCAGAGTGTCAGCTTTGTAATTCAGTGAAGATCTTGCCCTGATGAATCTCATAATCCAAGGAGCATAGGGCTTCAGCTCGAATGGTGACATAGCAATATTGGCCAGAGTCCTCATGAAGAAATCATGGAAATTGACGGGAACACCATGAATGATGTTGAAAAGCATATTCTTCATGATGCCAACGACTTCTTCATCATTTGAGTCGTGGCCTTTGATAGGACTCATGGTCTTCGTCAGAATTCGATAGACAGTCCGAGGCACATACAATAGTTCCTTGACGAGGAATTTGGTTCTTGGGGCCTGCCTTGGCTTCAAAGGCTTCATCAGCACTTGCATATAGTGATTTGAAAGTTCTGGTTCGTTGTAGACACAACGAGCACCATCAAGTGGAGGACTGAGTGGTAGAGCACGAAGCAATTCAGTTGCTGGTGCCTTGTAGTGAGTATTTTCAGACATCCAGTCTAATACCCATGAGTTCACGTCTTCAACGTCTCCGGTGATGTGCAGAGTTGCATAGAATTGAAGAATAAGTTCTTCATTCCAGTCACAGATATCAATGCAGAAATTCAGAAGTCCTGCGTCGTGAAGGACACTGAGGACTGGCTCAAAGCCGGGCAGAGACTCCATGTCCACATGAGGAATATGTGCATGATCGAAGACTTTGTCTTTGTTGAAGAGCATTGAGGAAAAGAAATTGGCTTGGCTGGCAGTCCAGAAACGCCTCTTCCTTATGCGAGCAGAATCATATGGATTATAATCAGTGAAGAATACGTGCTCGGCAAAGAAATCTTCAGCCTTGAACTTCTGTTTGCTTGAGAACGGATTCTTTGACTTTGGCAGAGGGGTGTCAGTGAGTTGCATCACCACCTTAGAAATCGCGAGCTCAGGTTCTTCAGGCTGAGGAATTTCTTGTTCCTCAATAGGTACAGTCTGAGGATCAGCAGCAGCAGGTTCATCAGCACTAGTGGCTGGAATTTCTTCATGGACAGATGAAGTGGGGTGAGTTTCTTTAGAGCCCATTTGAACAGTTGGAGCAGGGGACTGAGGTATCTGTTGGATTGGGGTGAAGAGTGGAGAATTTGGATGCCGACTTTCCCAAAAGTCATCGTTCATCACTGGCGTTGTGCTTCCAATATCCACATCTTCTTCAAGTTCCTCAGCACCGGCCTCTTCAGCTGTGAACTGAGGCATAGGCGAGGAAACGATTGGGGTTGAAGGGATTGCTTCCACTTCAATTTCTTCATCAATTTGCTCTGACGAAGCAGCAGAATGATTTTCTTCATCAGATCCGCTTGGGATCTCATAGTCTTCTCCAAAAGGAACAAGGTCCTTTGATGGCATGGAGGAAATCGGAACAGCATCAATTGGATTTTCGAGTGAGCTGGTCATTGGCTTCATTTTCTTCGCAGCCGAAGAGTTTGACGCAGCTGATGCCTTCCTTTTCTTCACTGCAGCTCTCTCTGCAGCCTTGGTCTTCTTCACATCAGAGGCAGATGGAAGAATTGGAGTTGGTGTTGGCGCAGGAGGAGCTGAGGAATCTGGATGAATTTCCTCAGGCGCAACTGATGCAGTTGCCCTGACTTGTTCAGTTTCTTCAGGCGCACCACTAGTGGATGCCCTGGCAATTTCTTCAGCGGCTGGAATGGGATCATCAGCCCTGGAACTAGCATGTTCTTCAGCAGGCTGAAAGTCATCAGCGGTGCTGGCATGTTCTTCAGCAGGCTGAGCAGAGTCTGCAGCTTGAAGATTTTCTTGTTGCGATGGGGCTGCAACATTTGTGAATTTCTTCGTCAGATTGACGAATCTTACTTTAGCTCCTTGCCAATCAGCATAGTAGGCATCAAAGTCTTTGCTGAGGGCTTGAATTTCAGACTGAGCCTGGAGAAGTTCCTCAGGTGTCATTCTGACAATGTTTTTCTTCAGGAGCTTCTCCTTTCTGTATTGAGCTTTCCTGATCTCTCTTGCCTTTTCAAACTTCCATTTCTCTTCAGTGATGAAATGGGTCAACATATGACTTTGTCCAGGGGTCAGATGAAAATCAGGCATTGGGGTGTTTGGATCCTTGTGCCAGAGATCAATATAATCAAGGATTTTCCTCGGATCCAACAGCAGTGGCACAGATGTGCCTTTGGCTCTAGCGGCCTTCACCTGTCTGTCTCTGATGATTTCTGCAAGTTCATCATCAGAAGCTTCATCATCAGAAGGCACATGGAATGCGACCTGTTTCTTCTTTGGACTTGGCCGAGGACCTCGTCCAGCTGTTGCTTTGGTCTTCAACAGTGTGGGGCCTGATGAGGAAATTGGTGCAGCTGAGGAACTTGCTGAAACACCAGAGGCAATCGAGAAACCAGCAGTCCTTTGACATGTAGCCAGATGCACAGGAGCTGAGGACTTTGAAGGAGCTGTTGAGGACTTTGGTGGAGCAGTAGCAGTGTGAGGAATTTGCCGTGAGGGCACTGTTGGTGAAGCACTTGGCTTACGAGCAGGCTTCTTTGGCATGGATTTCCTCGGTTTGACCGAGGCCTCAGGAGCAGTAGCAGTGGCAGAATCCTCATTGAATTTCTTCACTGCCTCCTTGGCTTGTCTTGCCAATTTAGCTTGGCGCTTAGCCCATTCTTCAGGAAAGTCCTCATCACGTTTGATGCTTGTGGGGTCAGCTACTTGGCCAGGTGCCAATGGAGCTCTTGGACATGGAGGATTGAGGGCGAATTTCCTCATGTACTTTGGAGTCACATATCTGTATTCCCTCCATTCCCTTGCCCATCTCCCTTCAATCCTCTGAATGCGCACCTTGCGCTGATTTTTGTTTTCTTTGCCAAATTTTGCTTCATCAGGTGTGCAATAGTCAGCATAAATTTCCTCAGGGATTTCAAACGCAGTCATAACCTCAGGTTTCTTTCCTCCTTTCTGCGGCTTCTTACCGTCTGCCATATTCTTCTTTTGACGAATTTGAACAATCGAGTTCTCTGAAGAAGTATGCAGTTTTTCTTCGAGAAAGGCTGCAAATGAGTTAAGTTGATGAGAACCTAGTGATTCAGCAGCAGACATGAGTACCTGTGAACAGAGTACAGGTGCGAGGAATTCGGAGAGGTCATATGCGTTCTGAGAAGGTTTTTTGAAAAGAACAAGTTTTGAGGAATTTGACCAGATGAACCTTGAGGAATTTCACTAAGCGTTCTTGTCTTAGGTTCCAGAGTTGTACAGATCGAAGATCCACACAATTAGGGAATCTTGAAGAAAATGATTGCTTAGAGAAACAGTTCAAGATCATATGATGTGAGGTGTTCATATGTGTGAAGATTTGAAGAATAAACACCTTTGAAGATTTTCAGGAAAGTTTGAGAATCAAAGTGAGTAATAAAAGTAACTTTTAATTACCCGAAATGAAGAACACGACGAACTGAGAAGAACAGATGTGAAGCTCGTTAGGTTAGATCTCCCACGCCCTAACTTGGCAGAGGAAGACAGCTACGGCGGCGGCGGAGTGAAGATTTCCGCGATCGGCGTGAGTACGACGGCGATGAGGTCAAGGCAGCGAAGCTCTTCCTCACCGGCGACGATGGAGTAGCGGCGGCGCTAGGGTTTGAGGAGCTCGAGTGAGAGAGTAGCGATCGAGCGGAGTAAAAGAAGTGAGGATGGAGAGAGGGGTATTTATAGAGGCAGTGAAAAACTGTTCGCCCGAAGATTTAGGACGAACGTGCCCCTGACCATTCTCCTTCTCACGACATGTGTCACCCACGTACTGTGTAGTGGAGATCGTGTACGATCGTGGGTGATTAAAATAATGCATCGTGGGATGCGGAACGGTTTGAGCGGCAAAACCGAAAATTTGGATAAGATTTGTTTTAAAATTTCGTTCGCAATTTCTTCAGCTGACAAGGACACAGTGAAGATTTTGAACGAGTTTCAAATTGAACGCACATGAAGAATTTGTGAATAGATTGGGTTGAGTATAGCATAGAGGGGGAAGGGTCCGATCATATTCACTTAGTAGAAAAAACAACTTGAAGAAATAGCTATAAGTGAATGTTGTA
>NC_041385.1:465936460-465984319 GCF_002162155.2 Triticum dicoccoides | reverse complement strand
CCAATGAAGAAAAACGAAGGAAACAGTGAAGATTTTGAAAAGTTGAAGAATTTGAAAAACTGAAGAATTTCAAAACTGAGGAAAAACTCAAATTGAAGATTTTCAACTTTTTGTGGTGGCGTGACCCACCGTATAAGAATGATGATTTCAGACACCGCGTACAATTGTCGTAGGGTTCTGAGAATCAAATTCTTCATTAATTTCTTCACACTTAGAGTGTTATTCTTCATTGATTGAAGAAAAACGTTTCTTCATGTGTTGCACATCTAAGTCATCAATTTTGCATAAGTGTTAGGATGTGTGTCCTCTTCAAAGAACATTTGAAGATTCTAAGATATTTAGCTCACACCGCAACTTGCTAAATCTCTTCTCATCCAAGGGCTTAGTGAAGATATCAGCTAGCTGTTCTTCAGTCTTCACGTGCTCGATGGAGATGTCGCCCTTCAACACATGATCACGAAGAAAATGATGACGAATCTGAATGTGCTTTGTCTTCGAGTGCTGAACTGGATTGTGAGCAATCTTGATGGCACTCTCATTGTCGCAGAGGAGAGGCACATTCTTCACATTGACGCCATAGTCCTTGAGTGTTTGCTTCATCCAAAGCAGTTGAGCACAACAAGAGCCAGCAGCAATGTATTCAGCTTCCGCAGTGGACAGTGATACGCAGTTCTGTTTCTTCGAGGACCAACAGACCAAAGATCGTCTGAGGAAATGACAAGTGCCAGAAGTTGACTTGCGGTCCACATGATCACCAGCATAGTCAGAGTCAGAATATCCAACGAGATCAAAAGCAGAGCCCTTGGGGTACCATAATCCTAGTGTTGGTGTGTGAGCTAGATATCGAAGAATATGCTTCACAGCCTTATGGTGTGATTCCTTCGGTGCAGCTTGAAATCGGGCACACATGCAAACACTAAGCATTATATCTGGCCTAGATGCACATAAGTACAATAAAGAACCAATCATGGAGCGGTATACCTTGTGATCAAAGTCAATACCATTTTCATCAGTGCATAGATGGCCATTTGTGGGCATAGGAATTTTGACGCCTTTGCAATCTTGCATGCCGAATTTCCTCAGTACATCTTTGAGGTATTTCTCCTGAGATATGAATATGCCATTGCGCTGTTGACGAATTTGAAAACCTAAGAAGAATCTCAACTCTCCCATCATAGACATTTGATATTATTCACTCATCATATAGGCAAATTCATCACTATAACGTTGGTCAGTACAGCCAAAGATAATATCATCAACATATATTAGGCACACAAACAGTTCACCATCATAAGATTTATTAAAGAGAGTAGGGTCGAGTGAACCGGATGTGAAGCCATTCTTCATGAATAATTCCTTCAATGTATCATACCACGCCCGAGGGGCTTGCTTGAGGCCATAGAGGGCCTTATTAAGTCTGAAGACTTTGTCAGGATTCTTTGGATCTTCAAAACCTGGGGGTTGAGCAACATATACTTCTTCCTCAAGCTTACCATTGAGGAATGCACTTTTCACATCCATTTGATATAAGATGATATCATGATGGTTAGCATAAGCAAGTAATATGCGAATAGCCTCAAGTCTAGCAACAGGTGCAAAATTTTCATCGAAATCAATTCCTTCAACCTGTGTGTAGCCTTGAGCTACCAGTCGTGCCTTATTCCTCACCACAAGGCCATTTTCATCTTGCTTGTTGCGGTAGATCCACTTTGTGCCAATGATATTATGCTTGCGAGGATCTGGACATTTGACCAGTTCTCAGACATTGTTGAGCTCGAACTGATGTAATTCTTCTTGCATAGCTTGAATCCACTCCGGCTCCAAAAATGCTTCATCTACCTTAGTGGGCTCTGTGATAGAGACAAAAGCATAGTGCCCACAAAAGTTAGATAAATGTGAAGCTTTTGAGCGTGTGAGAGGACCTGGTGCTCTAATGTCATCGATGATCTTCTCCACTTGCACTTCTTTTGCAACACGAGGATGAGCTGGTTGTCGCTGAGGAGTTTGGTCAGCATTTTCTTCAGCACCATTTTCCTCAGCATTTTCTTCAGGTGTATCAGCTCGATGTTCATCATGAACTGGAATGAATTCTTCAGCAAATTTTTCAGTAGGAATGACATCCTCAGTTGCCTTGAACTTGATAGAATCCTCAGGTGCTGGTTCATCTAACACAGAAGGTAGGTGCTCTCTTTGCGAGCCATTAGTTTCATCGAACCGCACATCTACAGTGTCAACAATCTTGTGAAGAACAATGTTGAAGACTCTGTAGGTGTGCGAGTCCTTTCCGTAACCAAGCATAAAACCTTCATGTGCTTTCGGTGCAAATTTAGAATTGTGGTGAGGATCTCTAATCCAACATTTAGCACCGAAGACTTTGAAATAACTCACATTGGGTTTCTTGTCAGTGAGGAGTTCATAGGCCGTCTTCTTGAAGAATTTGTGAAGATATACTCTGTTGATGATGTGGCACGCAGTATCAATTGCATCAATCCAAAAACAATGAGGCGTTTTGTATTCATCAAGCATAGTGCGAGCCATCTCAACAAGAGTTCTGTTCTTGCGCTCCACGACGCCATTTTGCTGAGGAGTATAGGGAGCAGATAACTCATGAGTAATACCAAGTTCATCAAGATAGGCATCAAGGCCGGAATTCTTGAACTCAGTTCCGTTGTCACTTCTGATGTGCTTGATCTTCACACCAAAGTTGGTTGAAGCCCTCGAGGAAAAAAACGTTTGAAGACTTCCTGCACTTCATGTTTGTAAGTAACAATGTGTACCCATGTATATCGAGAGTAATCATCAACAATGACAAAACCATATAGAGATGCATCATTAGTGACTGCTGAGTAATGATTAGGTCCGAAGAGGTCCATGTGAAGCAATTCGAATGGACGAGTAGTGGTCATGATAGTCTTCGCTGAATGCTTGGCCTTGGTCATTTTTCCAGCTTCACAGGCTCCGCATAAGTGATCCTTGAGGAATTTGACATTCTCAATGCCAATGACATGCTTCTTCTTCGCAAGCATGTGCAAATTCCTCATGCCTGCATGACCAAGTCGTCGATGCCATAGCCAGCCTTCTGAAGCTTTTGCAAGTAGACACACGGCTGGTTGTGGTCCTGTAGAGAAATCAACAATATACAAATCTCCTCTCCTAAAGCCTTCAAAGACTTTGGAATTGTTAGCTTCCATAATCACAACACAGCGATACTTGCCAAAGACAACAACCATATCAAGATCACAAAGCATTAAGACTGACATGAGGTTGTATCCTAAGGACTCAACAAGCATGACTTTGTCCATGTGTTTATCCTTAGAGATCGCAACCTTACCAAGACCCAATACCTGACTTTTGCCTTTGTCAGCAAAGATGATGTGCTTCAGATGTGATGGTGATAAGGAAGCATCCATCAAAAGATTCTTGTCACCAGTCATGTGATTTGTACATCCACTATCGAGGACCCATTCAGTGGCTTTGGGTTGATCATCCTGCAGATGAATTAGTGTAACTTACAATCTCATATGCTTCATCAATGAAGAATATGATATCAAGTTCATCAGATGAATTTCATCAAGCAGTAAACAAATATAGCAGTAGGAGGACGTGTGAAAGTTTATTTCATCATGATTCGCCTGCGTCCTTTCAGGCAATTTTGTCAGGTCCCCAGCAAATTCTTCAGACGTTAAGGCACGTCTGGAGACCTGACCCTGCAGAAGAGATTAGTTCTTTTTCTTCACCACCCACATCTGAAGGGGTGGCAAAGAGTTCATCACTCTGCGAGCACCATACGAGAATGGTGGCATAGAAGCCAAACCATTTCGTTTCACATAAGAGGGGTTAGGGTAAGCATATGAATAAGCAGAGAAATTCTTCGAGGACTTATGAACATAATGGTTTGAAGAATAATGTGCATATTCATAGCCCTTAGCTCTACCCTGCGAAACAGAGTTGTTAGCACGATGATAGTCATATGAGGACTTTGATCCATTTGAGGAATTTGATCCACGTGAGGAATTTTGTCCGTATGAGGACTTGGATCCATATGAAGAATTTGGTCCATATGAAGAGTTTGATCTGGGGTTCCTGTTCTTCACAGGTGGTGTCATGAGGACATTTACCTGAAGACTTTCAACATAACTTTTGGGAACCCAGATTTTCTTCATAGGGGAATCGTTCCTGCAGTTAGTCCCAACATATCTAGCAAATACTTCACCATTCTGATTTTTGAACAGTTTATAGTTGGAGTCAAATGACTCATCAAAAGAATGAGGAGATTCACATGTAAAGCCAGATAAGTTGGATGGATCAACTGGAGGTCCCTTTGCAGCAACCCATGAGGTTTTGGGGTACTGCTCAGGCTTTCAATATGTTCCGTCAGCATTAAGTTTCCTCTCAAAGGCGATACCCTCTTTCCTAGGGTTTCTGTTGAGGATCTGCTTTTTAAGCACATCACAAAGAGTCTGATGCCCTTTGAGGCTTTTGTACATGCCTGTCATGTACAATTATTTCAGCCCTGCATCGTCAGTGATACTAGCAATGTCCTCAGATAAGGAATTAGTGATAGCAGAGGTAGGTGAAGAATTTGTAACAGTTGAAGCATTTGAACATTCAGGTGAAGAATTAGCAGATTCACGTTCAATGCACTTTAAGCATGGAGGAACAAATTCTTCCTGAGAAGCGCTGATTTGTTGAGCTAGTAATGAATCGCGCTCCTTTTGAAGATCTTCATAACTCACTCTTAGCTTCTCAAGATCTTGCTTTCTTTGAAGAAATTCATAAGAAAGTTTCTCATGATCAGATAAGAGAGTGTTATGATGACTTTGAAGGTTATCAAACCTAGACTGAAGTCTCTGAAGATTTCCAGTCAGGGCTTTAGTGCGATCCATTTCTTCACCCAACATATCATCACTTTTGTCTAGCATGTTTTAAACCTTTTCAAAAGCCCTTTATTGTTTTACAACAATCTTAGCAAGTTTAGAGTAGCTGGGCTTGAGATTCTCATCAGATTCATCTTCACTAGATTCAGAGGAGGTCTATTTGAGTACCTTTGCACCTTTTGCCATGAAGCAATAGGTGGGAGCGTAGTCATCATTATCTTCATCAGGCTTGTAGGTGGGGTCAGTTTCTTCAGTGTTGAAGATGGACTTGCTAACGAAAGCAGTAGCGAAGGCCAGACTCGCCACACCAGATTTGGATTCTTCAGACGCCTCCTCTTCCTCATGTTCCTCAGATTCAGCTTCAGAGTCCATTTCCTTGCCAATGAATGCCCGAGCCTTCTTGGAGCTGCTCTTCTTATGAGATGAAGACTTCGAGGATTTTGATGACGAAGATTTTGACGATTTCTTCTTCTTCTTCGCATCATCAGAACTGTAATCCTTGTATTTCTTCTTCTTCAATTCCTTTTCCCACTGAGGACAATCTTGAATATAATGATCAGGTTTCTTGCATTTGTGACACAGCCTTCTCTTATAGTCACTTGATGAGGAATCACTACTTCTTGAGGATTTTCCAAAGCGACCACGTCTTGAGAACTTCTGGAATTTCTTCACGAGCAGTGCTAGCTCCTGGCTCAATTCTTCAGGATCACCAAGGCTACTACCAGAATCCTCACATTCAGATTCAGACACAACCTTGGCCTTCAGGGCACGTGGTTTGCCATAGCTCGAACCATAGAGATCTCTCTTCTCAGCAAGCTGGAACTCGTGAGTATCTAGCCTTTCGAGGATATCGGCAGGATCAAGAGACTTGTAGTCAGCCCGTTCTTGTATCATCAGACCCAGAGTATCAAATGAGGAATCAAGCGATCTCAACAGTTTCTTCACCACCTCATGGTCAGTGATGTCAGTGGCACCGAGGGCTTGAAGCTCATTTGAAATGACAGTGAGGCGATCAAAGGTTTGTTGGACATTTTCATTGTCGAGTCTTTTGGACAGCCTATCCCAGATTGAAGAGATTCCGAAGAACATCAACTTGAGAGTCACGCTGAGTTGAGACTCCTTCATTCACTTTGGACAGCCTATCCCAGATAAGCTTAGCAGTTTCCAAAGCACTCACTCTTCCATACTGTCCTTTACTCAGATGGCCACATATGATATTCTTCGCTTGAGAATCAAGTTGCTTGAATCTCTTCACATTGGTAGCGTTCAGTGAGGGTGAGACAGAGGGAACACCATTTTCCACAACATACCAGAGATCGTTGTCAATTGCCTCGAGATGCATTCGCATCTTGTTTTTCCAGTAGGGGTAGTCCGTCTCATCAAAGGTAGGACACCCAGCCGAGACCTTGATCATACCTGCGGTTGACATAACTAAAACTCCAGGCGGTTAAACCAAAATCACACAGAACAAGGGAGTACCTTGCTCTGATACCAATTGAAAGTGCGTTATGTCGACTAGAGGGGGGGGGGGTGAATAGGCGATTTTTATGAATTCTTCACTGAGGAATTTGCCGGTGAGGAAATTCCTTAGTGAAGAACTATTAGCAGCGGAATAAGTACTCAGAAGTAAGCATAACAGAATACAAGCATGGTCATCATGATGAAATGAAGACTAGCACAGAGTACTGAAAGCGTAATCACAGGATAACATAAGATGAAGACAAACAGACTGAAGAAATTGAACTGAGGAAATTGAGAAAGTCTTCAGTCAAAGTCTTCAAACACAGATATGAACAAACACTCAACACAGTAATGAGGAAATGAAAGGGTTGAGGAAATAGAACCAGTTAGGTTGGTGAAGACAATGATTTGGTAGACCAGTTCCAACTGCTGTCTCAGTTGTACGTCTGGTTGGAGCGGCTGAGTATTTAAACTCGAGGACACACAGTCCCGGACACCCAGTCGCTGAGCACGCAGCTCAGGATACCCAGTCCTCACCGTATTCTCCTTGAACTAAGATCACACAGATCTTGTCCAATCACTCGTGGTAAGTCTTTAGGCGACTTCCAAACCTTCACAGACTTGGTCACTTGGCGATCCACAATTCCTCTTGGATGCTCTAGACCTTGACGCCTAACCGCCTGGAAGAAGCACAATCTTCAAAGGTAACAAGCGTCGGATCCATGCAGGATCAATTTCTTCAGTGATGCTCAATCACTTTGGGTTTGTAGGGGTTTGGTTTTGGGTTTTCCTCACTCGATGATTTTCGCTCAAAGTCCTCGGAGGATGGGTTGCTCTCAAATGACAAGTGTCAAGTTCTCTCGGAGCAGCCAACCAGCTAGTGGTTGTAGGGGGCAGCTATTTATAGCCTAGGGAGCAGCCCGACATGATAAGACATAAATGCCCCTCAATGATATGACCGTTAGGTGGATAAGATATTTTGGGACAGCTGGCGCGCAACACAGCAACGGTCGGAAATTTGACTCTCAAATTCCTCAGGGCTATCATGTTCCTCACTGTGTAGGTAATTCGCACTGACGAATTCCTAACTCCTCAGTCAGAACAAATTCATCAGCGACCAGAAGAACTTCGTCTCTATTACTGAAGAAAGTGACTGAACTGTATGAGATTTCCAAAGGCTTCACTCGAAGGGATTGGTAGGTGTAGGATTTTGAGTTGAGCATCACATGGAAATTTTTCCTTAGTATTTCCTCGACCCCCTTTAACAGTACGGTGTTTCCTATGACTCAAGAAAGAGAAAATGAAACTACGAAAACAAAAGTCTTCACGCTTCATGTTCCACAAATGAATACCAAGTCTTCAAGGTCACACCAATTTCTTCACTTTCAAAGTCTTCAGAAAGTCTTCAGAATATCAAAGTCTTCAGTTGAAGAACTTCATTTTTAGGGGTCGACTTTCTCTGTAAATATCAAACTCCTCATAGACTTATAGACCTGTGTACACTCACAAACGCATTAGTCCCTTAACCTATAAGTCTTCAATACACCAAAATCACTAAAGGGCGCTAGATGCACTTACATGACATCAATGCATATGTGTTTTCTTTGCAAAATTTGCAGGCCGAGCCAAAACTCTCTGACTAGGTTGAACTAGACTCACTCCCATCGTCTCCCATGGCCTTCCCAATCCGGTCGTCTACGGTCTTCCGATTGGTGGAGGTTGCTACACTTGGCCGTTGCGTAGGCCGACAAGACGAGGAAGGCGACAACTGCATGATGCACTTGTGCCAATGCGTGCGCTAGCCATGTCGTTTGGGGGCACCGACATCATGGTTCTTGCACTATGGCATCAAGCGGAGTAACACGGCGTGTCGACGATTGCTCCATTTATATAGGGGCTTTATGAGGGTATTTTGCTTGGTTTAACCTTGGGTTCCACCTGTTTTCGCCATTTCATGAAACCTTATTTTGTTGCTCGTTTTGCAGGCACAAACACATTTGGGAGGATTTTGAGCCGTATTTGGGTGATTTAGGAGGAAATGCACAACTTTCGCTTGGAAGGGAATTACATCATGTGTCAACATAAGAGAAGACGACACACAATATGAGCGCAACTGCTCATACCAGCGGTCATACCAGGCACCTTTGCCTTCCCCTCATCTATGTAAGCGACTCTCATAACTGGACGAGAAGGAACATAATAACAAAAGAGGGAGAACCACTGACCAAAGCAGAGGAAGAGAGATTCAAAGGAGAACTGCTTCACTTAGACCCGTTTCGGGTTTCTCTGCAACATGATCTTCCATTCCACCATCGACACCGCCACCATCTGAGGAGATTCCAACTTGCATGGCTAGGGTTTGTAAACTCTATTTGTACTTTGATACATCGATCACAATTTGTTTAACCATTTATCTTGTCGCGACAAACTATGGTAATATCGATACAATTCCCTTCATTTGATCTTTGTGTTTGGTTGTTATTCTTCTCTCATGTGCGAGCAATCCCCGCTCCCCCGAGCATGAGAGAATTAGGGAATTAATGAGATACATTTGTGCCTAATTGTTATGACAATATTTTGTGAGATTGCTTTGATGATTGGTTATTAGGTTCACTATTTGTGTCATGTTTTAATGCTTGTCGTCTAATTTAAGTGCCCAGATAACATGATACAAAGACCTACATGGGTAGACACTGGTTATTCTGTGAATCCACAACCTCCATGCGACATGATTTGGTATTAGCAAGGAGCCAAGACGAATACGAGGAGCATGAGAAGCCATGATTCTTGGAGTCTTCGTTCGATCTAACAACCTTAAGTGTCGAGCCGACCATTGTTGATGGTAATGGGAGACATGATAATAGAGTGAAAGAATCCCAACAAGAGGAATATGGCTATCAAGGGTGACTCGCCTACCGAACAGTAATATAAAGGATAACATCACAATACTAGGTTATTTCACGTTAAATTGAAGTAAGCTGACTTTACAACTAAGGAAGCAGCTTCACAACTAAGTAGTTCCACATAGTCAAATCGATTGAATGAAATAAGTGGATTGAAACATAGAAATTTGAATATGTTTCAAATGTATTCAACATTGATCTTGTTCTAAGGGCTTGGCACCAGGAATTCAAACATATATATACCAAATCAAAACGAATATATGTTTCAAAAGTTACGAGCCATTCAAAATGCCACATGAAAAATAAAATGCAAGGCTTTAGTTGGAGAGAGAGAGTATACCATGTGCATGCAACCATAAGTCATTCTCTCCTCTCACACTTATTCATTTGAGAAACTAAATAACAACTCATACATGACAAAACAATACGAATCTCTAGGAACGAATGAATGTTGGATTTTTGCAGTTACATACCCTTGTCGCTAGAATTTTTCATTTCCGGCCATGTTGCCTTCTTGCCCTGCTCATGGCGTGCTACAGTCCACCGCCCCCGATCTCGACCAGCCGTCCTACACGTCCTTACCTGTTGGCCACTCCAGGCACCAGCTCCAATCTCGCCGAGTCACCGTTCCTCCTGGGCCATTGTGCTGCTGCTGCCAGCCACCAACCCCTGCCTTCATGGGTCCTAACTGATTCCCTTCTAGCCTTCGCTTCAGCCGCCGTGTTGAGCTGCTGCTACTCCGGCCGGGTAGTTCAATAGTAGGTAATTTTCCTTACTGAGACCGGACTAAAATTGATGCATCAAATATTTGATGATCTAAACACTGAGTTTGAATTACAAAGAACTTATGTGTATGTATTGATTTCAACATTGAACTAAAATTTGATCACAAAGATAGATTTAGGTATTTTGAGATTACTCCTAATTTGTTGGTGTCGGAGAAAAATTATTCCGGTTTTGCACCAATACCGGACAATTTAGTTTAATACCACCAAACAATTAGACTGTATTTAATGCCACCAAACAATACAATTCCCACTCAATCCACCTTTCACATCAAATAGACCTTGGTCCCGCTTTATAAATAAAGCTCAACCCACCACAGTTTCTACGGTATAATTGAAGAGTGCCACTGTTCTAGCACTAGTGACTAACTAGTGACTAGTGAGTGGGTGTGAACTGAGGCCCCTGCCCGCGCTGCAGCTCTGCAAGATGACCGCGAGGTCGGCGAGGTGCATGCTGCTGCTGCTTGCCCTGGTGGCGGCGTTCCATGGCCACGGGGGAGGAGCATGCGTCCGTGCCACGAAGGAGCCTGGCCGCCTGCGCTGGCTGGGTGGGCTGAGCCGGGCGTCGTTTCCCAAGGGATTCGTGTTCGGGACGGCGACGTCGGCGTACCAGGTGGAGGGCATGGCCACAGGAGGCGGCCGCGGACCTTCCATCTGGGACGCCTTCGCGCATAAGCCAGGTGCTGCTTATTACCTCTTCCTCTTTACTTCACTTGTGCCGCCCTTAAGCTCAACTCCGTTTTTTTTGTTTTGTTTTTATTTCTGACGTCAGTTTCATATTCCGTGCTGCAATAAACAGGAAAAGTTGTGGGAAATCAAAATGCCGACGTTACAACAGATCAATATCATCGCTACAAGGTACGACGTCTGAAGCAAACAGAAACATACATGAGTAATCAATCTTTCACGTTTAATCCTTTTATTACATATGCTGGGACAGGAAGATGTTAATCTCATGAAAGGATTGAATTTCGACGCCTACCGGTTTTCCATCTCATGGTCCAGGATCTTTCCGGGTACACTCCAACTTCCATATTTCTCTGACTGAACGCAAGCTGTTGATTGACACCACTGATTCGTCATTTATTTCTGTAGACGGTGAAGGAAAAGTTAACGAAGAAGGTGTGGCGTACTACAACAATCTGATAGATTACCTGCTTCAGAAAGGTACAGCTAGCATAGCTAGGCGTTCATTTCAACCTGTGAAACTTCCATGGGAACCTAAATAAATACATCGATATCTGAATGTTTCCATGAAAACTAAGCAGGCATTACTCCTTATGTCAACCTTTACCACTATGATCTCCCTCTAGCACTTGAGAAGAAGTATGGAGGCTGGTTAAATGCAAAGACAGTGTAAGTCAAACTAGCAATCCATCTTTCTATTTACTAATGTGTTAGATTTACATTCCCATTCAGAGTATTTCTAGACTTATAGTTTGGATTTAGAAGCATACAGGAAAAATTGTTTAGACAAATTTAACAGTTACTCTTTTTACATACATAATTTTCTATTAAATGTGACTTCACATATTCGAGAAATGAACATTAGGATGCAGAAGTTTTTGTATGTTTACTCAAAAAGTAAATCGTACAACACACAATCACTTTATTTTTCTATGTCGAAGCAGCATGCGATGATTATCTTCGTAATATTTGTTCTGTAGGGAACTATTGCAGATTACGCTAACTTTTGTTTCAAGACCTCTTTTTTTCTTCATCTGTAGGGAACTATTTGCAGATTACGCAGACTTTTGTTTTAAGACCTTTGGCGACCGTGTAACGCACTGGTTTACATTCAACGAACCAAGTAGAGTAGCGATTGGTGGTTATGATATAGCGACGACTCCTCCCCAAAGGTGCACCAAATGCTCTGCTGGTGGGAACTCAGCAACAGAGCCTTACATTGTTGGTCATAATTTTCTCTTAGCACATGGTTATGCAGTTGCAAGATACCGGAACATTTATCAGATATTTTTCTAGTTGAGCTATAAGAGCATATTATAATATAATCAGCCTTAGGGAGTTTAGTTTGATTTAAATTTCACTTACAAAATCATTATCGAATTAATTTTGTCTTGGCGCATGGTCAATGTGCATTAATTGTGTCCAACAAGATTGTTTTTGTGATTGTGTATATATCCATGAATGTATAAGCATTATTGCTTCCCCAACTCTCTGGGCATGTTAGTGACAAATAATCTCGAGATATCAGATTTGTATGATTTGTCGTGAGCATTGATCATTCCGTCTAGATTGGTGATAGAATAGTAGAAACAAAATGTAGGCAGCTCAGCAAGGGAAGGTTGGAATAGTTCTGGACGTCAGTTTTTTTATTTTTTTAGAAAAGGAGGATGACCCCCGGCCTCTGCATCTGGACGATGCATACGGCCACTTTATTAATTATTCTCACAAGACCTTACAAAGTGATACAACAGTAAGACTAAAGCCACCGTCTAAGCAACAGACTGTCGCTACACCTATCCAGCTGATGAAGGGGCGCAGATAGCCTAGGCCTAATACCAAACAGACATCGCAGCCAAGCCTAACATCTAAGACCTGAGACCCCAACCTAGCCACTTGCCGGGTCTGGGGCACACACTGGTCCGGCGTGCTCTTAGAGGCCGCCGCCGCCAACTGCCACCGCTCCATCTTCAGAACTGTACTGAAGCATCAACCTTGCTCGGTCTAGCTATCGTCGACGCCACCACGGCACCCAATGACACCTCCTCCCTGCGCGCAAACAGCTGAGCACGTCGCGGTCGCCACTGATACACCTCAGCGCCATGCTGCCAAGTACCACCAGCCGACACAGCTTGAAGTCCTTGGAAGATCTGTCGTACGTAGCACCTGCCGACCAGGCATGACAAAGCGTAGCACCTGTCGGTCAGGCATGACTTGACATCTCCACCGAAGCTCCGTGCAAGACGAAGCCGCTCCACCTCCTACCTCTGACTTCCGGCGCTGCTCCACAAACGATGCTCCCAAGAGAGAAACGACACCGCAGTGCCGCCATCATCCGATCTGGAAAACCAGATCATAGGGTTTCCCCCGGAGCAGCACGAGTGGGTTGACAGTAGTTACAGAACGATGCCTTCATCAAGGTAACCATCGTCCGCCATCGTCCGCCATCGGCTCGGTTTTCACCGGCAACTATGTCTCTCCGACTCGTAGCCGGGACTAGATTACAGATCTCGAGATCCGATCATCTAGTCTCAGGTCGACCACCTCCGACGTAGGAGATGACCACCACCGCCATAATCCTCGTGATGCGGTGCAGACCCGGAGTGCTTCAGCGAGCCGTCGCCGAATCCGATGAGATGCAGCGGCTTGAGGACGTAACGGCAGCCCGGGACGCGCCCCGGCCGCCGCTGCCGCCATCTCGTACTACTCCCGCCGGGTGCAGCCAAACCCCCCGTCGTGCCCCGGCCGCCGCTGCCCGCCATCCTCGTCGGGAGGGAGATCCAAATCAGGCCGCCACCGCCTCAGATCTCAGGACGTCAGAGGAGGTCCGTCGCCGCCGCACCACGGGGCCTTCGCCCAGCGACGTTGCCGGCGGCGGCGGAGGGAGGGGGGTGCACGGGGAGTCGAGGGGAGATCAGGATGTGGCCGCCCGGTGCGGCCCGGCGGCGGCCGCACGGGGTTCTGGACGTCAGTTGGTACGAGGCTCTTAGCAACTCAACTGAAGACCAAGCTGCAGCTCAAAGAGCCATGGACTTCCTTGTTGGTTGGTACGGCCATACTAGTATCATGCTCATGCATTTGACAATGAGTTTTATTTAGATAAAAAATATATATCAATGACAGTTGCATTGGATGCAGGTTTCTTGATCCACTAATAAATGGACAGTACCCACAGATAATGCAAGACCTTGTGAAAGAGAGGTTGCCCAGGTTCACTCCTGATGAAGCAAAAGTGGTCAAGGGCTCAGCGGACTGGATCGGAGTCAATCAATACACAACTGAATTCGTAAAGGGGCAGAAATTGGTGCTGCAGAGGCCGACTAGCTACTCAGCCGATTTGCAGGTTACTTATTCATGTGAGTTTCCTTCCTGTCCTAAGCTGCAGGTTTTACTTTACATCAGTACATATTATTGCGCTTCATCCTTAATTTATAGCCGAAACTTTGCAGTTGAGCGAAATGGCAAACCGATTGGACCAAGGGTATGAAGCTCCTAGCTGAAACCTTTCTCAGCTTTATTTCTCCGACCATAAGTTGGAAATTAACATGATAAGTCTTGTGGGTGCGTGAATTGTACGTTACAGGCGAGTTCTAAATGGCTTTATATCGTCCCGAGGGGGATGTACGGATGCGTGCACTACATCAGCCAGAAGTATGGAAATCCACCGATGCTCATAACTAAAAACGGTACTGGAGTCCCATATCTCTTTGTTCCGTTTCATGCCTCTCAAGCATCTTGTCATGCATATGTGCTAATGTCGTCGTCATCGTCAACAACAACAACAAAAAAAAATCCTAGATGAAAACATAACAGAAAAGTTGGAAAAACTCTTTGTGTTGCCAGGAATGGATCAACCAGGGAACCTCACCCGTGATCAGTACTTGCGGGATGCCACAAGGGTTCGGTACTACCGGAGTTACCTCTGCGAGCTGAAGAAAGCCATCGACGGCGGCGCCAACGTTCTTGGCTACTTTGCGTGGTCCCTCCTGGACAACTTCGAGTGGATGTATGGCTACATATCCAAGTTCGGCATCGTGTACGTCAACTTCAACAGCCCCACCCTAGAACGGCACCCCAAGGCGTCGGCCTACTGGTTCAGAGATCTGCTGCAACACTGATGTAGCTACTGCCTCTGAATTTACCTGATGTTGTCATCATTATGTTGAGTGTCTGCCTACTGTTTTTCGGAACCATAATTCAGAGACATGACTGTTCTAGAGTTATCTAATGGATATAAAGGATGGCAAAATGATTCAGCATTTAATTCGGGTTTGTTGCACGGATTTTGAGCTGTCTCTAGATCATTTTACCTTGATATGTGATATCTATCTATCTACCTATACTAATCAGAGACTGCCAAAAAATTCCAACGTTAATCACAAAATACAAGCCGTAGAGTAAAAAAACAGATCTCTCACTCAATCTCTCTCTCTCAATCTCTGCCGTCTCAATCTCTCTCTCTCTCTCTCTCAACCTCACATGTCTCAATTTCTCTCTCTCTCTAAAGCTTCCACGTCTCAATCACTCTCTCTAAAGCTCTTACGTCTCAATCTCTTGAACTTGAAGCAATTGTAGTATCATTCTTGATCTCTCATGTCTCTCTCTCAAACTCTCTCATGTCTCTTTTCCTCCCCACATGGAATACAGATCGATCCGTGTCCATATCAAATTCGAGCAAGGAAGTTGGGGCATGTACCCCGTGCGTCTAGATCAGGTTCGTCCTCTCACACAAACTTGTTTTGAATTTGGTTCTTTGCCAGTTTATAATTGGATTGGCCATATCTTTTCCACTGTACCTGGACTCAGGAGCACAATGATTCAAGGTCTAGGACAAGGCATAGTTGTGTTGACAAAAAAACGCTGAACAAAGGCATTCAAAAGTACGGTATATCAAGGACTAAAAGTGTAACACCCCGGCCAAAGCCACCGGTTCCCGGCCGTTACGCCTGGAGGGATCTAGACTGGCCCCACAGATCAACACTAGTCTTTTTTGCGGACTTTGTGCTTACTCGTGCACATCCGGAACCAACTTCCCGGTCGGTCACCCATTCTAAAATTACTGCAAGCCAAGCATGCTTAACTTTGGAGTTTTTTTCGAATGGACTCCCGAAAAAGAAGGAGTCGCCCTCGTCGGCCCATCAGGAACGTTCCCTCTTGGCACACGTATGCGCATCCAGTCTGGCATATGTGCCATGCCATGTGCCACAATGGGCCACACGTGCCAAGAGCCACATGTCCGCGCACCTGATCGCGCATGCCCGTGTAAACATGAGGGTCGTCTCTGATACCAATTGTAACGCCCCGGCCATAACCACCGGTTCCCGGCCGTTAGGCCTGGAGGGATCTAGACTGGCCCCACGAACCAACACTGGTCTTTTCTGCACACTTTGTCCTCTCACTCGTGCGCACCCGGGACCAAACTTCTCGGTCGGCCACCCATGGTCCCGGTCGGTCACCCATCCTAGAATTACTCCAAACTAAGCACGCTTAACTTTAAAGTGAAGAAAGGGCGGGTGTTAATCCTCGGCGATGAATGCCGGAGATTAACTATACCCTCTCGGGCTGCGAGTTGGATGGCTTGGGGCTCGTCGGAGGTCGTCCTCCCGGTGAACCGATAGGGACGTTCTGATGTGGTGCCCCTCCCGTAGATGTGAACCGTGGCCTAGAAGTGATGGATGGAATCACTTGTGTGTTCCTGGTACACAATATCTTCTGGGGGTTCGTCTATGCCAAAAGCACGATGAGTGAGATTGGCGAGGATGGCTATGAAATCTCCAAGCTCGGATGCGGTTGCGGGCGATGGGACCAGGCATCTTGGTGGTTTGGAAATCAGGTCGCGAGTGAAGATTGTGATGTGCTGAGTTTGGGGTGAGGCTTCCCTTATAAGCCAGCAGAGTCTTCCATCGCACGCTTGTGGATGGGACAACTCAGGTGTCAGCCACATGCGCACGACCTATGGGTTAGGATGATAGGTTGGGCATCGACTGTCAGAAAGATGTCGGCTGGCCACAGTGCCGTTATGAGATAGGATGAGCTTTACTGTGGATAAGAAATGATATGGCCGGTGTGGAAACCTAGGGATAGCGACCAAGATAAGATAGGATTAGCCAGTGGTCAGGCTGGCTCTGATACCAAGGTTGTCGGGGCCGGTTTCCCGGACATAAAATCCTAGTAAATTACCCCTGTGTCATCACTAGCCCCAGGATTACTGTTCGCTGGTGGACACTTCCTTGATACAAAATTCCAAGCAATTACAAGAAATTGAGTACAAGACCGTAAAGGTCCAATGAATATAACAAGGATCTCTAGTGGTGGATGACAGAAGTGACTCGTGGATCTTCAACGTTGATGGGACTTCATTCCCACAGGAACAACTGACCTGGGTAACTCCTATCTCGCGTGGCTGCTATCTTCGAAACCTAGGTTGTGGGGGTGTCTTCGTAGTACTCCTCTCTGAATCATGATCTGGCCAAGACAATAGCCAGGAACAAGCCAGTGAGTACGTTTGAATGTACTCGCAAACATGATGAATAAAAGATATACCGAATCCATATGCTCATGAGGAGTTAAATTATATGCATGTGCTGACTGAAAATTTAAGCATGGCATGATAAATATTCACACGGTGCAGAAGGATAAATAAATCATGTTAGCAGTAAATCAAGAAAATGAAATGGAACATCGAGCGTTGGACCGCCCGAGGGATTTGAAGAAAAATGCCAAGTGGGTGTCTGAAAGCGATGCCTCGAGAGGTCTTGAAAAGAAATGCCAAACGGGTGTCTAAAAGTGACGCCTCGAGAGGCCTGATAACCCACAAGTATAGGGGATCGCAACAGTTTTTGAGGGTAGAGTATTCAACCCAAATTTATTGATTCGACACAAGGGGAGCCAAAGAATATTCTCAAGTATTAGCAGCTGAGTTGTCAATTCAACCACATCTGAAATACTTAATATCTCCAGCAAAGTATTTAGTAGAAAAGTAGTATGGAAGTAATGGTAACGGTGGCAAAAGTAACAGTAGCAACTTTATAGTAATCGTAACAGTGGCAATGGAGAAGTAACTAAGCAAAGATCAATATGTGAAAAGCTCGTAGGCAATGGATCAATGATGGATAATTATGTCGGATGCAATTCATCATGCAACATTTATAACATAGGGTGGCACAGAACTAGCTCCAGTTCATCAATGTAATGTAGGCATGTATTCCGAATATAGTCATACGTGCTTATGGAAAAGAACTTGCATGTCATCTTTTGTCCTACCCTCCCGTGGCAGCGGGGTCCTATTGAAAAGTAAGGGATATTAAAGCCTCCTTTTAATAGAGTACCGGACCAAAGCATCATCACTTAGTGAATACATGAACTCCTCAAACTACGGTCATCACCGGGAGTGGTCCCGATTATTGTCACTTTGGGGTTGTCGGATCATAACACATAGTAGGTGACTATTGACTTGCAAGATAGGATAAAGAACTCACATATATTCATGAAAACATAATAGGTTCAGATCTGAAATCATGGCACTCGGGTCCTAGTGACAAGCATTAAGCATGGCAAAGTCATAGCAACATCAATCTTAGAACATAATGGATACTAGGGATCAAACCCTAACAAAACTAACTCGATTACATGGTAAATCTCATCCAACCCATCACCCTCTAGCAAGCCTATGATGGGATTACTCACGCACGGCGGTGAGCATCATAAAATTGGTGATGGAGGATGGTTGATGATGACGATGGCGACGGATTCCCCTCTCCCGAGCCCCGAACGGACTCCAGATCAGCCCTCCAGAGGAAGATTAGGGCTTGGCGGCGGCTTCATATCGTAAAGCGCGATGAATCCTTCTCTCTAGTTTTTTTCTCCCCGAACTTGAATATATGGAGTTGGAGTTGAGGTCGGTGGAGGTCCAGGGGGCCCACGAGGCAGGGGGCGCACCCCGGGGGGTGGGCGCACCCTGCACCCTCATGGACAAGGTGTGGGCCCCCTTACGTTGATTCTTTCGCCAATATTTTTTATTAATTCCAAAACATGTCTCCGTGGATTTTCAGGTCATTCCGAGAACTTTTATTTCTGCACAAAAATAACACCATGGCAATTCTGCTGAAAACAGCGTCAGTCTGGGTTAGTTCCATTCAAATCATGCAAGTTAGAGTCCAAAACAAGGGAAAAAGTGTTTGTAAAAGTAGATACGTTGGAGACATATCAAGTCCCCCAAGCTTAAACTTTTGCTTGTCCTCAAGCAATTCAGTTTACAAACTGAAAGTGATAAAGAAAAACTTTTACAAACTCTGTTTGATCTTTTTGTTGCAAATATGTAAAGCCAGCATTCAAGTTTCAGCAAAGATTATGAACTAACCATATTCACAATAACACTTAGGTGTCATGTTTACTCATATCAATGGCATAATCAACTAGCGAGCAATAATAATAAATCTCAGATGACAACACTTTCTCAAAACAATCATAATATGATATAACAAGATGATATCTCGTTAGCCCTTTCTGAGACCGCAAAACATAAATGCAGAGCACCCCTGAAGATCAAGGACTGACTAAACATTGTAATTCATGGAAAAAAAGATCCAGTCACAGTCATACTCAATGTAAATTAATAGCCACATACAAATGACAATGGTGCTCTCCAACTAGTGCTTTTTAATAAGAGGATGATGACTCAACATAAAAGTAAATAGATAGGCCCTTCACAGAGGGAAGCAGGGATTTGCAGAGGTGCCAGAGCTCGAGTTTTGAAATAGAGATAAATAATATTTTGAGTGGCATACTTTCATTGTCAACATAACAACCAAGAGATCTCGATATCTTCCATGCTACATACTTTATAAGCGGTTCCCAAACAGAATGGTAAATTTTATACCCCCCCTCCACCAACGAGCATGAATCCATGGCTGGCCCGAAACAACGAGTACCGTCCAAGTAACAACAAACCTGGGGAGTTTTGTTTGCAATTATTTTGATTTGATTTGAGCATGGGACTGGGCATCCCGGTTACCGGCCATTTTCTCGTGAATGATGAGCGGAGTCCACTCATCGTGAGAATAACCCACCTAGCATGGAAGATATAGACATCCCTAGTTGATACATGAGCTATTCGAGCATAGAAAACAGAATTTCATTTGAAGGTTTAGAGTTTGGCACATGCAAATTTACTTGGAAAGGTAGGTAAATACCGCATATAGGAAGGTATGGTGGACTCATATGGAATAATTTTGGGGTTTATGGAAGTGGATGCACAGACAGTATTCCCACTTAGTACAAGTGAAGGCTATAAAAAGACTAGGAAACGACCAACTAGAGAGCGACAACAGTCATGAACATGCATTAAGATTAACAAACAATGAGTGCAAGCATGAGTAGGATATAAATCACCATGAACATAATATCGTGGAGGCTATGTTGATTTTGTTTCAACTACATGCGTGAACATGTGCCAAGTCAAGTCACTCGAATCATTCAAAGGAGGATACCACCCTATCATACCACATCACAACCATTTTAATAGCATGTTGACACACAAGGCAAAACATTATAAACTCCTAGCTAATTAAGCATGGCATGAGAAACTATAATCTCTAATTGTTATTGCAAGCATGTTTCATTCATAACAGGCTAAATCAGGAATGATGAACTAATCATATTTACAAAAACAAGATAGGTCGAGTTCATACCAGCTCCTCTTATCTCAATCATTTCATCATATATCGTCATTATTGCCTTTCACTTGCACGACCGAACAGTGTGGATAATAATAGTGCACGTGCATTGGACTAAGCTGGAATATGCAAGCATTTAATTCAAAGGAGAAGACGAGGTAATATGGGCTCTTAGTTAGATCAACAGTAACACATATGAGAGCCACTCAACATTTTCATCATGGTCTTCTCCTCTCGAACCCCAAAGAAAAGAAAAGAAATAAAACTATTTACACGGGTAAGCTCCCAACAAGCAAAAGAAGAACGGGAAATCTTTTTGGGTTTTCTTTTAATATTACTACTAATCCAATTATATATGTTTGGTGCTGTATATGTTAGTATATTTTTCTACAAACTTATTGAAAGTATGTAAAGTTTGACTTTAGACAAACCTAATATGTGGAGTAAATAAAACAGAGGGGGTATGTAGACGTAGTTTAGAGTGTACATTCACTAATTTTGTTCCGTATGTAGAGAACAGTCCCCCAAAGAACAGTCCCCGGAAGTTTGTTGCGAAGAACAGTCCCCGGAAGTTGTTGCGAGGGAGAATGCATGCCAATCTCCTTCGCAACAACTTGAAGCATGGAGATGGCTCTATCTACAGAGGCAAATCTATGTCTTCCACACCCCTTCACAATCATAAACGGTTATTGGACTAAAATCTTCCATAATCTACAAGCATGGAATGTAAACTAGCTAAAGGCTACAACTAATTCTTTTGGTTTTTCTTAAGGTTTTTCAAACACACAAGAAGAAAGCAGGAAAAGAAAATAAACTAGCATGGATAGTACAATGAAAAAGTATGAACATCGACAACTGGAATGATTGTGTGAACATGAATGTAATGTCGGTGAGAAATACGTACTCCCCCAAGCTTAGGCTTTTGGCCTAAGTTGGCCTATGCCCATGGCTGGCCTGGCGGATATCCAAAGTCGTAGTCGGGGTTGTACCGTGATGCAGCAGCTACTGCCTGCAGAGCTGCTGCTTGGAGGCGAGCTGCCTCCGTCCTCCTCTCATATTCATTCGCCTCCTCCCTGGTTATAAAATATCTCCTTTTGCCTGGAAGTTAAAGAAAGTAGGAGCACTGAGGGTAATGTGGACAGTACACCGTCTTTCAAAGATTAGTCGGTACTGGAGAAACTGCTCGTTCCTCTCAAGAAAATGATGGCGAACCATAGGACTATAATCTATATAAGCGGGTGGCAACTCAATATCATTTCCATTTATGGGCGCACCAAGATAATTAGCTACGCGAGTTGCATAAATTCCACCAAACAAATCTCCACTTTTACCATTAAGGTGTAACCTCCGTGCAACAATGCCCCCCAAGTTATATTGTTTATCACCTAATACCGCACTCTTGAGGACGCTAAGATCTAGAACACACATGTGACAAACCTCATCTTTACCGTTAATGCACCTACCTATAAAGAGAGCAAAGTAATGTATATAAGAGAAATGAGTGCTCCCTATGGTAGCTTGTGCGATTTCTCTAGTTTCTCCCACAGTGATACTAGCAAGAAAGTATTTATATTCAGATTTGCGAGGTTCACTAACATTGCCCCACTGCGGGATTTTACAAGAAGTATTAAAATCTTCAAGGTCCATGGTGATTTATCATAGAGATCAAATAAAACTGTGTGAGTATTGCGCGTGGATGAAAATTTAAACCTCCTCACAAAGGAATAAGTGAGGTAGTAGTACTGTCGGCACTTACCTGACATGAAGTCCTCAAGATCAGCATTGCATACATACACATCAAATTCATCCTTGAAGCCTTCTTGGACCATAAATTCTTCTGACGACCATTCACAAGGCCGCACTTGAGCTTCCCTTGGTGGTTCAGAGTCCGGCTCACGTATTGCGAGCCTTGGTTCTTGCTTCCTTGAAGAACCACCTTGATACATTTTCTAAACATCATCCTTCCTCTATAAAATTTCTGAAATTTTTAGTGACTCAAAATAAAAGTGAACCAAACTCAACAAGATTAATAGCAACTACTCCCACAAGTGCCTAGAGGCTATATCATGCATTAAAACTACTTTGGACCATATAAATTTGACATCCAAGCTCAAGAACAAGGTCTCCTCAGCAACAAAAAATTTCAATAAATAAAGCACTAGAACAAAAACTAATTGGACAATTGGAGGAGTCACATACCGAAGAACAATTCCCCAAAGCAGTTTTGTGAATGGAGCTTTGAGCAAGGAGATCGAAAATGGCAACAAAACGAGCTAGAACACGAGTTTGAGCTACGAGATGACTTTTTCTGGAGGAAGACGAAGTGTGTGGGTGCTGGAATAAGTGGAGGGGGGCCAAGTGGGGTCCACGAGGCAGGGGGCGCGTCCTGTGCTCTCATTGCCAAATGGTGGGTCCCCCTGGTGTGTTCTAAGTGCCAAAAATTCTTAAATATTCTACAAAAAATCATACTTCATTTTCAGGGAATTTGGAGAACTTTTATTTTTGGGATATTTTTTATTTCATGGATAATTCAGAAAACAGACAGAAAATACTATTTTTGCTTTATTTAATCAAACTAACAGAAAGTAAAAGGAGGGTACAGAGAGTTGTGCTTTCTAACTTCATCCATCTCATGCTCATCAAAAGGAATCCACTAACAAGGTTGATCAAGTCTTGTTAACAAACTTCTTCCAAATAACATGAAAGTGGAGAATTTTTTAATAACACTAGGTTACTTCAATGGGGATATGCATGTCCCCAACAATAAGAATATCATATCTCTTTTTGACAGTAGGAAGAGAAAATTCAAAACCTCCAATAGTAATCGTTGAAATTTTTCCAATAGAATTTATACTATGAACATGAGGTTGTTTCTTTGGAAAGTGTACCGTATGCTTATTACCATTAACATGAAAATTGACATTGCCTTTGTTGCAATCAAGAACAGCTCCTGCAGTATTCAAAAAGGGTCTAACAAGGATGATCAACATACTGTTGTCCTCGGGAATATCAAGAATGACAAAGTCCGTTAAGATAGTAACGTTTGCAATCACAACAGGCACATCCTCACAAATACCGACTAGTATAGCGGTTGATTTATCGACCATTTGCAAAGAGATTTTAGTAGGTGTCAACTTATTCAAATCAAGTCTACGATATAAAGAGAGAGGCATAACACTAACACTAGCTCCAAGATCATATAAAGCAGTTTTAACATAGTTTCTTTTAATGGAGCATGGTATAGTTGGTACTCATGGATCTCCAAGTTTCTTTTGTATTCCACCCTTAAAAGTATAATTAGCAAGCATGGTGGAAATTTCAGCTTCTGGTATCTTTCTTTTATTTGTAACAATATCTTTCATATACTTGGCATAAGGATTCATTTTAAGCATATCAGTCAAACGCATACGTAAAAAGATAGGTCTAATCATTTCAGCAAAGCGCTCAAAATCCTCATCATCCTTTTCTCTTGGATGGCCTAGGAGGAAAAGGCATGGGTTTCTGAACCCATGGTTCTCTTTCTTTACCGTGCTTCCTAGCAACGAAGTCTCTCTTATCATAACGTTGATTCTTTGATTGTGGGTTATCAAGATTAACAGCAGGTTCAATCTGTTGGGGAACGTAGTAATTTCAAAAAAATTCCTACGCCCACGCAAGATCATGGTGATGCATAGCAACGAGAGGGGAGAGTAATGTCCACGTACCCTCGTAGGCCGTAAGCGGAAGCATTATGACAACGCGGTTGATGTAGTCGTACGTCTTCACGATCCAACCGATCCAAGTATCGAACGTACGGCACCTCCGAGTTCAGCACACGTTTAGCTCGATGACGATCCCCGGACTTCGATCCAGCAAAGTGTCGGGGATGAGTTCCGTCAGCACGACGGCATGGTGACGATGATGATGTTCTACTGACGCAGGGCTTCGCCTAAACTCCGCGACGATATGACCGAGGTGGAATATGGTGGAGGGGGGCACCGCACACGGCTAAGGAACGATCACGTAGATCAACTTGTGCGTTCTAGGGTGCCCCCTGCCCCCGTATATAAAGAAGCAAGGGGGAGGGGGTGGCTGGCCTAGGAGGGGTCGCGCCAAGGGGAGTCCTACTCCCACCGGGGAGTAGGACTCCCTCCTTTCTTGTTGGAGTAGGAGAAGGGGGGAAAGAGGGGGAGAGGAGGAAGGAAAAGGGGGCTGCACCCCTTGTCCAATTCGGACCAGAGGGGGGCTGCGCGCCTCCTTCCTTTCGGCCTCTCTCCTCTATTCCCGTATGGCCCAATAAGGCCCATATACTCCCCGGCGAATTCCCGTAACTCTCCGGTACTCCGAAAAAATACCCGAATCACTCGGAACCTTTCCGAAGTCTGAATATAGTCGTCCAATATATCGATCTTTACGTCTCGACCATTTCGAGACTCCTCGTCATGTCCCCGATCTCATCCGGGACTCCGAACTCCTTCGGTACATCAAAACATATAAACTCATAATATAACTGTCATCAAAACCTTAAGCGTGCGGACCCTACGGATTCGAGAACAATGTAGACATGACCGAAACACGTTTCCGGTCAATAACCAATAGCGGAACCTGGATGCTCATATTGGCTCCCACATATTCTACGAAGATCTTTATCGGTCAAACCGCATAACAACATACGTTTTTCCCTTTGTCATCGGCATGTTACTTGCCCGAGATTCGATCGTCGGTATCTAATACCTAGTTCAATCTCGTTACCGGCAAGTCTCTTTACTCGTTACGTAATGCATCATTCTGTAACTAACTCATTAGCTACATTGCTTGCAAGGCTTATAGTGATGTGCATTACCGAGAGGGCCCAGAGATACCTCTCCGACAATCGGAGTGACAAAACCTAATCTCGAAATACGCCAACCCAACATGTACCTTTGGAGACACCTGTAGTACTCCTTTATAATCACCCAGTTACGTTGTGACGTTTGGTAGCACCCAAAGTGTTCCTCCGGTAAACGGGAGTTGCATAATCTCATAGTTATAGGAACATGTATAAGTCATGAAGAAAGCAATAGCAATATACTAAACGATCAAGTGCTAGGCTAACGGAATGGATCATGTCAATCACATCATTCTCCTAATGATGTGATCCCATCAATCAAATGGCAACACATGTCTATGGTTAGGAAACATAACCATCTTTGATTAACGAGCTAGTCAAGTAGAGGCATACTAGTGACTATATGTTTGTCTATGTATTCACACATGTATTATGTTTCCGGTTAATACAATTCTAGCATGAATAATAAACATTTATCATGATATGAGGAAATAAATAATAACTTTATTATTGCCTCTAGGGCATATTTCCTTCACAATCTCTACATCATTTTTATTACTAGGTTGAGCATCAACATGAACATCATCATTAACATTATCACTAGGCTCATGTTCATTACCAGATTGTGTTTCAGCATCAGAAATAGACATATCATTGGGATTCTTAGGTGTATCAATAACGGGTTCACTAGAAGCATGCAAAGTCCTATCATTTTTCTTTTTCTTCTTATTAGAAGGACTAGGTGCATCAACATTAGTTCTCTGAGAATCTTGTTCAACTCTCTTAGGATGGCCCTTAGGATACAAAAGTTCCTGGGTCATTTTACCACCTCTATTCATAACTCTAACAACATTATCATTGTTCTTATTATTTAATTCATTGAGCAAATCATCTTGTGCCTTAAGTACTTGTTCTATTTGAGTGGTAACCATGGATGCATGTTTACTAATAAGCTTAAGGTCACCCTTAACTCTAGACATATAATCACTCAAGTGTTCTATCATATAAGCATTGCGTTTCACTTGTCTACCAACATAAGCATTGAAGTTCTCTTGTTTAACAATAAAATTATCAAACTCATCCAAGCATTGACTAGCAGACTTATTACGAGGAATATCACCTTCATCAAATCTATAGAGAAAATTTATCTTTACTACATGTGTCGGGTTATTAAGACCATGTATTTCTTCAATAGGGGGTAAATTCTTAACATCTTCAGCTTTAATACCTTTTTCTTTCATAAATTTCTTTGCCTCTTGCATATCTTTAGGACTGAGAAATAGAATACCCCTTTTCTTCGGTGTAGGCTTAGCAGTTGGTTCAGGAAGTGTCCAATCATTATCATTACTCCAGATATTATTCTATAGCAATTCAGCTTCCTCAATAGTTCTTTCCTTGAAAACATAACCATCACAACTATCCAGGTGGTCTCTGGAAGCATCGGTTAGCCCATTATAAAAGATATCAAGTATTTCATTTTTCTTGAGAGGATGATCAGGCAAAGCATTCAGTAATCGGAGAAGCCTCCCCCAAGCTTGTGGGAGACTCTCCTTTTCTATTTGCACAAAATTAAATATTTCCCTTAAGGCAGCTTGTTTCTTATGAGCAAAAAAATATTTTGCAGAGAGGTAATAAATCATATCCCGGGGACTACGCACACAACCAGGAGAAAGAGAATTAAACCATATCTTAGCATCACCCTTTAATGAGAAAGGAAACAATTTAAGGATATAGTAATAGCGAATTTTTTCCTCATGAGTAAATAGGGTGGCTATATCATTCAATTTAGTAAGATGTGTCACAACAGTTTTAGATTCATAGCCATAAAAAGGATCAGATTCAACCAAAGTAATTAACTCAGGATCGACAGAGAAATCATAATCCTTATCGGTAACACAGATAGGTGAAGTAGCAAAAGCAGGGTCATATTGCATTCTAGCATTCAAAGACTTTTCTTTCAGCTTAGCTAACCGTTTCTTAAGATCGTATCTATCATTGCAAGCAAGGAAGTCTCTAGCAGTTTCTTCATCCATAACATAATCCTTAGGTACAACAGGCAATTCATATCTAGGGGGAGAATCTTCATCATCACTTTCATCAATATTATCAGTTTCAATAATTTCATTCTCTCTAACCCTAGCAACTTGTTCATCAAGAAATTCACCTAATGGCACAATATTATCAAGCAGAGAAGTAGTTTCATCATAAGCATCATGCATAGCAGAAGTGGCATCATCAATAAGATGCGATATATCAGAATCAATAGCAGGTATAGGTGTAGGTGTCGCAAATTTACTCATTACAGAAGGTGAATCAAGTGCAGAGCTAGAAGGCAGTTCCTTACCTCCCCTCGTAGTTGAGGGAAAAATCTTGGTTATTTCATCTTTCAAGTTCCTCATAGTGATCAATAGATATAAATCCCAAGTGACTCAAAGAATAGAGCTATGCTCCCCGGCAACAGCGCCAGAAAAAGGTCTTGATAACCCACAAGTATAGGGGATCACAACAGTTTTCGAGGGTAGATTATTCAACCCAAATTTATTGATTCGACAGAAGGGGAGCCAAAGAATATTCTCAAGTATTAGCAGCTGAGTTTTCAATTCAACCACACCCGAAAGACTTAATATCTGCAGAATGTATTTAGTAGCAAAGTAGTATGGAAGTAATGGTAACGGTGGCAAAAGTAACAATAGCAACTTTATAGTAATAGTAAAAGTGGCAACGAAGAAGTAACTAAGCAAAGATCAATATGTGAAAAGCTCGTAGGCAATGGATCAATGATGGATAATTTTGTCGGATGCAATTCATCATGCAACAGTTATAACATAGGGTGACACAGAACTAGCTCCAGTTCATCAATGTAATGTAGGCACGTATTCCGAATATAGTCATACGTGCTTATGGAAAAGAACTTGCATGACATCTTTTGTCCTACCCTCCCGTGGCAGCGGGGTCCTATTGGAAACTAAGGGATATTAAGGCCTCCTTTTAATAGAGTACCAGACCAAATCATTAGCACTTAGTGAATACACGAACTCCTCAAACTACGCTCATCATCGGGAGTGGTCCCGATTATTGTCACTTCGGGGTTGCTGGATCATAACACATAGTAGGTGACTATTGACTTGCAAGATAGGATAAAGAACTCACATATATTCATGATAACATAATAGGTTCAGATCTGAAATTGGTGATGGAGGATGGTTGATGATGATGATGGTGACGGATTCCCCTCTATGGAGCCCCGAGCGGACTCCAGACCAGCCTCCCGAGGAAGATTTGGGCTTGGCGGTGGCTCCGTATCGTAAAACACGATGAATCCTTCTCTCTGATTTTTCTCCCAGAATGTGAATATATGGAGTTGGAGTTGAGGTCAGTGTAGGTCCAGGGGGCCCACGAGGCAGGGGGGCACGCCCTGCACCCTCGTGGACAGGGTGTGGGCCCCCTTACGTTGATTCTTTCACCAATATTTTTTATTAATTCCAAAACGTGTCTCCATGGATTTTCAGGTCATTCCAAGAACTTTTATTTCTGCACAAAAATAATAGCATGGCAATTCTGCTGAAAACATCGTCAGTCTGGGTTAGTTCCATTCAAATCATGCAAGTTAGAGTCCAAAACAAGGGCAAAAGTGTTTGGAAAAGTAGATACGTTGGATACGTATCAAGGTCGTTAAAATAAATGCCACAGTCGGGTTTATGAAGCAACGCCTCATAGAGGGCTTATACGACAATAATAACACAGGTATCCAGGTGGACTACCCATCCCAAGTGATACTCAGAAACTAAAATGGAAATGACTATCCCGGGTAGTCTAGCCATCCCAAGAGATACTCAAGGTTGCTCATAAGAGGAAAAGGTTAGTCCACAAAATTATTCATTTCAATAATAATATTCATAATAGCACCAGTAGTAACAATAATTATCCTGCAAAATGAACCATGATCAATTTAATTATTCCCTCCGGAGAGTGACACTAAGACCGACACTTGACCAACCCAGACTGTAGTCCTTAACTGCGGACATGGCTATTCGAATAGGTCTTACACTCTGCACATGTTGTACTCTTTACCCACGTGTATAGGATTTCTCTAGCCAACACCGAGAGGCTAACTAATTCCCATTACAGCCTTTGGGCTGAAAACACACCTGACCAGAACACACCAGATTAACTTTCCGGATGCCAGGAATCACCGGAAGCATCGTTCAAGAGAAATTCCAAGGCGGGGAGACCATCATCTTGAGTAGCATGGGATCATTATTAACACACGTGGATTACAAGGGGTGCCCCCTCTCGGCCAGCCGGATACACCCATGCCCCCTGACTCGCATTGCAACCGGTACCTGGAAACCTTCATCGCGGCCTCTCTGTATGGTGTGTGCAGGGAAAGGGGTTAACAACTTACTAAACCATACCCTACTTGTGGCAGGGGCAAGTGGTAGCACGAAATCAGTATGGGGGTTATCGGAGCAAGAGTCGATCTATGGTCAACTTAGGAAGCTTAAGTTTTCCTACAGTGATTAGCGCAATATAAATCCTTGGAAGTACCCAACAGGGTCACCACCTGGTATGTCCCAACATACCCTCACTGATCATTCTCGTCACAAGGAGATTTTAGTCTCACGGTCACTTTTCTCGTGACCGATTCTTCCTGCAAATTAGCCTGGACCAACACCGGCATATGTGGCATGTGACAATAACCATACTCACTTGTGCTTCATGTTTAAATGAAGATAAAATACCATCAAAGTGATCACGCATGTATGACTAGTAATATGCAAATTCTATATGAGTTAAACAAATTCATAACTCAGTTTTACTTGCAAACAAACACCTACGCATTCACCATATCATGTGTTCAAGATGCTTTCCTTAAGCATGCAGAAAGATTGGGCGCATTCCAAAACTTTGAGAATCTCCCCTTCGTTTTCCTCTTCTCAAAATATTACAGTTACCACATAGAGCCAAAACAGTGCTAAAAAGTTATTTGGAAATTTTTGAAATAAATACTAAAATAAACTAGATGGAATTTGAAAAATAACAGAAAACGAATCAAGTCATTTGGAGTTGTGGTTTAAAAATTAGAGGCAGTCAAAGTTAGGGTCAAATCTGAATTTGAATTAAAACGGAAAAAGAAAACGGTTCAGCCAGAATTACGCTTTCCGGAGGTGGAGATGTACTTTTAGAAATACGCATTCACTTAGCGACCACTCGGTGGGGTTTCGGTCACTGATAGTGGGCCTGCCTGGCCCACTGGTCAGGTTTGACCGGTCTTCGCGCACGCCTCCCTCTCCAGCAGAATAGAGGCGGGCTGCGGCGATCCTCGCCGGTGAACGGTGGCTCCCCTCAGAGTTCTGAGCACACGGGGGTGCTCAGGGTGTCGTGGCTATCCTTCCGGTGCTCGCCATGGTTGTAGGGGTGGACAGAGTCGCCGGCGGCGAGCTCACCCGAGGAGCTCCGGCGGAGACGAATTGGGTGTTTCGACTACGGTGGCTCCCAAGCAAAATTGATCACGGGGATGGGTCAGTGGGTGCTCAAGGAGGATAGGGGTGGAGAAATATAGGAGAGGGAGGGCCGGACGGCATCGGAACCATCCAGACAGTGGCGGCGGCGCCAGCTGCCGGAGAAGAAGACGACAAGCGTCTCCGGTCGTTTTGCTGCTACGGGAGGATCAACATGGGAGAGGGAGAGTGAGGTGATGCTGGTCGAGGGCCTGGGGTGGATTTTATAGCCCTTCGAGGTCAGTTCCCACGGTGTCCAGGGGATAAGCACGGCGGTGGCGATCATTACAGCGACGATCATTACGACGGCAGTCGTGGCCAATGGAGGTAGGCGATGGTGCTGGCGGCTGCATTTATACCTAGGGGAAAAGGTAAGTGGCTCGGGGCGCGCCAGGCGGGTTTGGCGGAGACATGGCCGAGCAAGACTCGTCGGGCGGCGTTCTTGGTCGTCATGGATGGCGGTGGCCGGCGCTAGAGGCCAAGCGAGGGTGTTGGTGAGCTTCCAGGTGGTCAGGCTGATCCGTAGGAGGATCAGGACGAGAGGTGGAGGCAACAGAGCGGCGGCAAGAGCTCTATGCCACTGGCTGTAGTACAGGCACTCTGGCCACGCTCTGGACGTGCATGTTGAGTGTTCGACAAAATGCCAGGGCTACCTAGACGGCTCTTCTGTTGTTGAGATTCTGTGGACTGGCTGCTCTTGGTCTTGTGGAGATGATGGACATGTCTGTTTGGCCAAATGACCAAGTGTCCATTGCAGTTTAGGAAGTGACAACATTTCTGTCATGCCCACCAGGTGTTTGATGAAATGACAGGGCTAGCTAGGGGACTTTGTTGGATTCCAAACTTGGCAGGATGGGGTCTCTTTAGATGATAGATATGATGCCGGAGTTAGTTTGGCAAGAAGAGAAACTTGTTTGTGCAAATTTTACCAGAATACAGTTCCGGACATAAACTACACAGGAGTATTAGGTGTACTTAAAAGATGCAAATGGATCTGATATTCTAGGCTTAAGGTTTTGGTTGGAAGGACTACAAGATGGAAAACTTTCAGAATTATTGGAGCTAGGAATATTGGGGTTGTAGTTGTAACTTAGGAATGGGCCAGAATTGAAAAGAGAGTGCTTCACTCAAAATTTTCAAAGGATTAAGTTGGGGTTTTGCATAAGAGTGATATATAGGCATCACCCAACCTCTCATAAATTTTGTGGGATTTTGAAAGAATTATTTAAAAGGGTCTTAGTGCAATAGAAGCATTTCAGATATTGAAAATGCTATTAAAAGAATTATTTGTGGCAAATTTTATTATGAGAATATTTCCTACTTTTATTTAAAATACAAACGGAAAGGTTTAAGAAAGCTACCAAAGCCCATAATATTTTACAAAGATTCTATATAAAGGGAAGAATTTTGGAAAACAGAAAACAGAAAAGGCTCTGAAGTTAATAAATGACCTCATATAGCTCAAAATTTTATTTGTGGCCAAATTTTACTTAACAGAAATATGATTAAAATTTTGGGGTGTTACACTATTGTACCTGCTATGCCTCGGGTTGGTGTTTTTGAAGTGATCGCTGATGCATGATTTATTTGTCTATGATAGTCATTGCTATGTTCCCAATATAATATTGACATTCTCTCTAAACCTTTGGCAATGGGAATTTGGACTCTACAAAAATATTTCTTCTTTCTTGACCTCCATGCAGTGGAACTAAGAGGATTGCAGGTATTACTCCCATGCTAGCTAACTTTTGCAAACTTGCAAGATGAACATGGATATCTCTTTTGGACTTTGGCTTTCAATGTGTGCTTAGAGTTAGCAACAATGAGCTTAGATAGTCAACCTTCTTACTCGAGGACGAGCAAGGTTTAATCTTGGGGAGGTTGATGGCTCCATATTTTATGCTTCTTTGGAGCTCATTTGTTGCACATTATCTTTGTATATCAAGTCATATCATGTTCCATTGAGCCAATTATATGTCCATATGCATGATTTCTAGTTTTTATCCTTTTCACCATGAGCATTGCATAATATTTATTCTTAGTTGGTTCTTATTAGTTTTCTTTATCTTTGTGTGACTTGTAGGTTAGATGGATTTCCCAAGTACTTAGCACGATGAAAGGAGTTCAAACAGTGGACATCCAAGACCCAGACCTAGCCATTTTGAAGGTGGAAAAAGTCATTTTTCCAAAGTGCTCCAAATCAAGATCTAAAATCAGAAGTATATCGGCATCGTTCATACGAATCCAACAAGACCAAGAACGTCAAATTACCAGTTCATATGAAGAAATGGCGATCGTTTTACCGAAGGGAGGCAGTAGAAGAAATCGATATGAAAGACAACATTCCATGCGACCACCTATAGGGGAACAAAGCATGAAAATCAAAAAATTTCCTACAAACACCCAAGATCTATCTAGGAGAAGCATAACAACGAGAGGGGAGAGTGTGTCTACGTACCCTCGTAGATCGAAAGCGGAAGCATATATAACACGGTTGATGTAGTCGTACTCTTCGCGGTCCGATCACGATCCAGCCGATCTACTGCCGAACGGACGACACCTCCGAGTTTAGCACATGTTTGGCTCGATGACTTATCCTCCTCCTTGATCCGGCATGAGAAGGCGGAGAAGTAGATGGGATCACAACTAGCATGACGGCATGGTGGTGATGGTGGTGGTGGAGTAACGACAACACTTTGCTAAGCGAAGAACCGTGGACGAGAACTATGCTGGGAGGGAGAGAGGGGGCAGCAGCTAAGGCCAATGTGTTGGGCTGCCTAGCTGCGCCCCTCCTCTATATTTATATGCGTGGGAGGGCTAGGAGTCCATCCCTACTTCTAATAGGAGTTGGCACCAAGGGGGAGAAGACTTGGACTCCAAGTCCAATCCTATTCCTACTAGGACTCTCCTTTTTTCCCTTCCCTAGACACATGGGCTTTTGAGGACTTGGTGCGCCTAGCCAAATAAGGCCAGGGCACCTCCCCTCAGCCCATGCCAGCCCTTGGGACGTGGTGGATCACTTGTGGACATACAAACCCCTCCGAAATCCTCTGGAACCTTTTGGAAGCTTCCTGGTACAATACCGAAAAAACAGCACCTTTTTCCGGAACCAAAAATATGACTTCCCATATATAAATCTTTACCTCCACTACAAAAAAATACACTTCCGTGATGATACGTGTTTGTCACAGTAGGTCGCGTTTTTTGTCATGCATGTACATCCATGACAAATTTATGACAGAATCAAGATAGTCATACCTGTGTTGTTGTAGAAGTGTTCCATGACATTACCAAAATTATCATCACGGAAGTGTCCACTTCCATGACGATAAATCGCGCGTCACAGAAGTGCTTTCGTCAAGGGTGACCGACACGTGGCATCCACCGTAACGGAACGCCGTTAAGCTATCGGGTCGGGTTTTGGATCCGATAACCCGTTAACAGCCCCGACCAATGGGAAATTTCCACGTGTAAAATTCTTATTGGCCGGACGAAACACATGTCAGCTCGTCAGTGGGTCAGATAGGCGCCTATGATATGTCGACACGTGCCACGGCCCACCACTGGCCCATTTAGCTTACAAAGCCGACCCGTTTGACTTGGTCAAAAGTTAACGGGCTGGCCCATGAAAAGCCTGTTAACGGTCTCTTCGCAAATAGCCCATTTTACGGCCCGTTGGGCACTAAAAGAAATCGGCCCAACAACGTCATGTGGGCTGTCGAATATAACACTAGCCCATTTCACTTTCGGCCCATGTATGGCCCACGACGTCTTTCGGCCCATATGAGGCCTTCGTATCTTTTGGCCCTTCACAGGCCCACGGTAACTCTCGCCCATAATGAACGGTAATTTTCTTTGTACCCGTTAACGACATGTGATTTACATGGGCCGTTTCCAGCCCGTGTTAGCTTTCGGCCTATTGACGGCCCATACGTTGTTGGGCTCCTTTTCAGCCCTCGATTACTTCCGGCCCGTTACTAGCCTACTCCCATAATGGGCCAAATTGGGCCCATGGCAAGAGTCGGCCCGTTACTGGCATGTTCCACAAATGGGCCAAATTCGGCCCATGGCAAGAGTCGGCCCGTTACTGGCATGTTACCCTAATGGGCCAAATTCGGCCCATGGCAAGAGTCGGCCCGTTTCTGGCTAGCCCGTCCTATATTCTGGCCCATTAACGACCCGTATGCCTGTGACAAAATTAAGCTTTTGCAGTCCTACGTCCTGTTAACGGCCCGTTACCGTGCTGGGCCGATACCAATTACGCCCGATTACGGCCCATGTAGACCCATTTATCCGACGGCCCGAGGCCCATCGATTACAGGCCCATTTATCGACGGCCCGAGGCCCACCGATTACAGGCCCATTTATCAACGGCCAGTAGGAGACCCATGGATCCTACGGCCCGTATATGGCCCATGGGTAGTTGCGGCCACTAGCAAACCAGGGAAAAAGAAGATTAGGAAATAAATAAGGCCGAAACTAATGCTAGGCTATTAAGGCGATTGCACAGATTACATCCACTCGGCATCAAAGATCGCCACCAGTGCAAATATAGGGAACACCCTACACTATGCAAAAATGGCTTGCTGTTTTCTTCAGCTGGTGGCTGCACGTTAAGAATAAATTTTGTATCGCACCAAAACAAATTACAACTATATAACAAAAGGAAGGTTGGCATAAAACTTAACAGTCTAGCAGATAAATGCACCACCAGAAGTTCATAAGCTCGGTTCATTTGACCTGACTGTTACGTTTTCATGCTGTATTGTCCGATGGAGCACCATAACCCTCGCCTTCATTTCCCCTAGGCTCCTGAACAACATAGCAAATGTCTGATAGTCTGGTTTCAAAACCATGCATATCTTGACGACATTGAGCAATGTTTTTCCTTGTTTCACAAAGGGCCTCTGTTAGGGAATGGACTTGTGTCTGGAGCGCAGATACAACATTGCTTTGAGCTTGCATATCTTGATCATGAGGCAGTTTGGACGATATTGCCTTAACAACTGACCCAGTATTACGCAGGAACGTGCTTTTGGCACTGTTAGTGGACATGTACTGACCCACTGCAGCAAGAGCTGACATTGCGGTTATAGTTGCCTCGCCACCTTCAGAAGGTGGCGGTTCCACCATTTTTTCCATAGCTTGCTGAAAAGTTGAGGTTTTACATTAGTAGTACCAGAACAGAAGATATTAAGGAGGCAGCAAAACCAAACAAAATAGCTTTGGTCTATATACAGAACTTATTCTGGTGAACCCATGTAAAATATTAGTTGTATTTTATTGCAAAGTACATAATAAAACCAGGTTCCAAACATATGACCATGTACAATCGCTAATGTATTGTCTATTTCTTCACATTGTATTGAGGGCTAAGGATAAAGAGACGAAGTTTATAATACGGTAAGAATAGTATGACATCATTCATATCACAAAACAACTAAGAAAAGACAAACATGCAATTGTAACGTTGTGTGGGCAAGTCCAGCACGGAACTAGATTACGGGTCAAGATCAAAGGAACATCACTCCTCCCTTTTAAACCTTGTAAGGTGCAACGATACGCTAAGACAATTGTGTATAAAATTGAAAAGAGTAATAGACATTGGCTGCAAACCATGCAGTTAAAGGCACAAGTCAAAGTAAGTAGTAGTTAAAAGGCATGAGGATTAAGGACTGATACGTCTCCAATGTATCTATAATTTTTGATCGCTCCATGCTACTTTATCTACTGTTTTAGGCAATATTGAGCTTTATTATCCACTTATATATTATTTTTGGGACTAACCAATTAACCAGAGGCCCAGCCCAGATTTCCTGTTTTATGCCTATTTCAGTGTTTCGAGGAAAAGGAATATTAGACGGAGTCAAAACGGAACGAAATCAACTGGAGAAGTTAATTTTGGAAGGAAACCAACCTGATGGGCTTGGAGTGCACGCCAGGGGAGTCCCGGGCTGCCCACGAGGGTGGGAGGACGCGCCCCCTGGGCGCGCCCCCCTACCTCGTGAGCAACCTGGAGGTCCACCGACGTACCCCCCTGCACCCATATATACCTACGTACCCTAAAACTTCCAGAACAGAAAATAGATCGGGAGTTCCACCGCCGCAAGCCTTTGTAGCCACCAAAAACCAATCGGGACCCTGTTCCGGCACCCTGCCGGAGGGGGATCCCATCACCGGAGGCCATCTTCATCATCCCGGTGCTATCCATGATGAGGAGGGAGTAGTTCACCCTCGGGGCTGAGGGTATGTACCAGTAGCTATGTGTTTGATCTCTCTCTCTCGTGTTCTCTCTCGTGTTCCTCTATGGCATGATCTTGATGTATCCTGAGCTTTGCCATTGTAGTTGGATCTTATGATGTTCCTCCCCCTCTACTCTCTTGTGATGAATTGAGTTTCCCCTTTGAAGTTATCTTATCGGATTGAGTCTTTTATGAGAACACTTGATGTATGTCTTGCGTGGGATAACCGTGGTGACAATGGGTTATTCTATTGATCCACTTGATGTATGTTTTGGTGATCAACTTGCGGGTTTCGTGACACTTGGGAACCTATGCATAGGGGTTGGCACACGTTCTTGACTCTCCGGTAGTAGCTTTGGGGCACTCTTTGAAGTACTTTTATGTTGGTTGGATGAATCTGAGATTGTGTGATGCATATCGTATAATCATGCCCACGGATACTTGAGGTGACAATGGAGTATCTAGGTGACATTAGGGTTTTGGTTGATTTGTGTCTTAAGGTGTTATTCTAGTACGAACTCTTTTATAGATCGATCCGAAAGAATAGCTTTGTGGTGGTTTCGTACCCGACCATAATCTCTACGTCTGTTCTCCGCTATTAGTGGCTTTGGAGTGACTCTTTGTTGCATGTTGAGGGCTTGTCATATGTTCTATCTATGTTATTATTGTTGAGAGAACTTACACTAGTGAAAGTATGAACCCTAGGCCTTGTTTCCTATCATTGCTATACCGTTTACGCTCACTTTTACCGCTCGTTACCTTGCTGTTTTTATTATTTCAGATTACAAAAACCTATATCTACTATCTATTTTGCACTTGTATCTTCATCTCTTCGCCGAACTAGTGCACCTATACAATTTACTATTGTATTGGGTGTGTTGGGGACACAAGAGACTCTTTGTTATTTGGTTGCAGGGTTGTTTGAGAGAGACCATCTTCATCCTACGCCTCCTACGGATTGATATACCTTAGGTCATCCACTTGAGGGAAATTTGCTACTGTCCTAGAAACCTATGCACTTGCAGGCCCAACAACGTCTACAAGAAGAAGGTTGTGTAGTAGACATCAAGCTCTTTTCTGGCGCCGTTGCCGGGGAGGCTAGGTAAGTGAAGGTATATCTTTAGATCTTGCAATTGAATCTTTTTGTTTCTTGTTTTAGCACTAGTTTAGTTTATAAAAGAAAACTACAAAAAAATGGAGTTGAGTTTGTCTCATACGCTTCACCTTTTTAATATCTTTCGTGAGTATGATGGAAAGGATAATTGTGCTCAAGTGCTAGGAGAAGAAATCTATAAAATGTTTGGCACTAAATCTTTGAATGATGAGCATGATTGCAATGTTGTTAGTATGAATTCGTTGAATATCCATGATGCTAATGATGTGCAAAGCCACAAGCTTGGGGAAGCTATGATTGATGGAGATGATATTTTTTGTCCCCCAAGCTTTGATGAGCAAATTTATTATGATGAAAGCATGCCTCCTATCTATGATGATTATTGTGATGATACGTATGCTATAAAGAAGAAATTTGCTTATGTTGAGAGTAGTAAATTTTCTATGCTTGTAGATCATGAAAAGAATGCTTTAGGTGCTGGTTATATTGTTGAATTCATTCATGATGCTACTGAAAATTATTATGAGGGAGGAACATATGCTTGTAGGAATTGCAATAATATCAAGTTTCCTCTCTATGTGTTAAAAATCTTGAAGCTATGCTTGTTTTACCTTCCTATGCTCGTTGATTATTGTTCCCATAAGTTGTTTGCTCACAAAATCCCTATGCATAGGAAGTGGGTTAGGCTTAAATGTGCTAGTCATATGCTTCATGATGCTCCCGTTATGTTTCAATTCTTATCTTTTATGTGAGCATCATTGTCATCATCATGCCTAGCTAAAAAGGCATTAAAGAAAAGCGCTTGTTGGGAGACAACCCAATATTTATCTTTACTGTTTTTGTGTGTCCACATGATTATGCTACTGTAGTAATCATGTTTTATAGCTTTTGTTTCAATAAAGTGCCAAGTAGAACCTTTGGGAAGACTTGGGTGAAGTTTATGTGATCTTGCTGTGAAAAACAGAAACTTTAGCGCTCACGAGATTAGCTTCCATTTTTTACTGGAGAGTGATTTTAGGTTGATTCTTTTTTCAGATGATTAATAGACAAATTTCTCAGGTCCAGAAATTTATTTCATAATTTTTGGGGTTCCAGAAGTATACGTTTTATACAGATCACTACAGACTGTTCTGTTTTTGACAGATTCTGTTTTCTATGTGTTGTTTGCTTATTTTGATGCATCTATGGCTAGTATTAAGTGGTATGAACCATAGAGAAGTTAGAATACAGTAGATATTACACTAATATGAATTTAGAATAAGTTCATTACAGTACCTAAGTGGTGGTTTTATTTTCTTATACTAACGGAGCTTACGAGTTTTGTGTGGTTGAAGTTTTCATGTTTTGGGTAAGGATTCGATGGACTATGAAATAAGGAATGGCAAGAGCCTAATCTTGGGGATGCCCAAGGCACCCCAAGGTAATATTCAAGGACAACCAAGCAACTAAGCTTGGGGATGCCCCGGAAGGCATCCCCTCTTTCGTCTTCGTCTATCGGTAACTTTACTTGAAGCTATATTTTTATTCGCCACATGATATGTGTTTTGCTTGGAGCGTCAATTTATTTTGTTAGTTTTTGCTTGATGTTAGTTAGAATAGTGTTTTGCCTCTTTAGTTTCAAAAAAAGTCAAGGATAGCCTTTGCCATGCTTATTTTGCTAGTTTGCATGTTGCTGTTTGAAAACAGAAAGTTTACCGCTGTTGAAAAAATTCCCTAGAAAAGTCAGAGCATGGTATAACGTTGAATCTTTTTGCATATTGAGCTATGATAAATTTATTACAGTGGTAATTTTATTTCATAATTTTTGGAGTCAGGGAAGTATTGATACTCTTGCATTCTTTACAGACTGTACTGTTTTGGCAGATTGCTGTTATGGTTGCATTGTTTGCATATGTTTGCTTGTTTAATGATTCTATTTGATGATAGGAGTATTAAATATGCAGAGGGATTTAGTATTCAATGTTTAATAATAATGTTAGTGATTTGTTACAGTAGAATATGATAATGTTTTGCATTGGTTTATACTAACCTATCTCACAAGTTCTTGTTGAGTTTGTTGTGAATGAAGCTTTTGATAAAAAGAGAAACCATGATATGAGAGGAATTAAGGAGACACAAAAGATCAAGCTTGGGGATGCCCAAGGCACCCCAAGATAATATTTCAAGAAGTCTCAAGCATCTAAGCTTGGGGATGCCCCGGTAGGCATCCCACCTTTCTTCTTCAAGAACTATCGCTTAGTATCGGTTGAGCTTAAGTTTTTGCTTCTTCACATGAATTGTGCTATCCTTGCATTGTAGTTTCATTTAGCTTTGCTTGCTGTTTGAATAAAGTATCAAGATTTGAAATTCTTTAATGAGAGAGAGCCTTACACAAATTGGAATTTGCTAGAATACTCTATGTGCTTCACTTATATCTTTTGAGCTTGATAATTTTTGCTCTAGTGCTTCACTTATATCTTTTAGAGCATGGTGGTGGTTTTGTTTTGAAGAAACTATTGATCTCTCATGCTTCACTTAGATTATTTTGAGAGTCGTTAGTAGCTCGGTAGTTTGCTTAATGTTAATATACTTGGTATTCAAGATATGTGAAACTTTCTTTTGAGTGCGCTGAATACTAAGATAAGTTTGATGCTTGATAATTGTTTTGAGATATGGAGGTGATAATATCAAAGTCATGCTAGTTGAGTAATTATGAATTTGAGAAATGCTTGTGTTGAAGTTTGCAAGTCCCGTAGCATGCACGTATGGTTAAAGTTGTGTAACAAATTTGAAACATGAAGTGTACCTGGCTTGTGCATCCTTATGAGTGGCGGTCGGGGACGAGCGATGGTCTTTTCCTACCAATCTATCCCCCTAGGAGCATGCGCGTAGTACTTGATTTTTGATGACTTCTAAATTTTTGCAATAAGTATATGAGTTCTTTTGACTAATGTCGAGTCCATGGATTATATGCACTCTCACCTTTCCGCCATTGCTAGCCTCTTCGGTACCGTGCATTGCCCTTTCTCACCTTGAGAGTTGGTGCAAACTTCGCCGGTGCATCCAAACCCCGTGATACGATACACTCTATCACACATAAACCTCCTTATATCTTCCTCAAACCAGCCACCATACCTACCTATTATGGCATTTCCATAGCCATTCCGAGATATATTGCCATGCAACTTCCATCATCATCATCATGACATACATTACTTTTGTCATATTGCCATTGCATGATCATGTAGTTGACATCGTATTTGTGGCAAAGCCACCATGCATTATTTCATACATGTCACTCTTGATTCATTGCACCGTCCCGGTACACCACCGGAGGCGTTCATATAGAGTCATATCTTGTTCTAAGTTTTGAGTTGTAATCCTTATGTTGTAATCAATAGAAGTGTGATGATCATCATTATTAGAGCATTGCCCAAATAAAAAAAAGAAGAAAGGCCAAAAGAAAAAAGAAAGGCCAAAAAAAATAAAAAATATAAAAAAGGGGGCAATGCTACTATCTCTTTTTTCCACACTTGTGCTTCAAAGTAGCACCTTGTTCTTCATGTAGTGAGTCTCATATATTGTGCTTCAAAGTAGCACCTTGTTCTTCATGTAGTGAGTCTCATAAGTTGTCTTTTTATACTAGTGGGAATTTTTCATTATAGAACTTGGCTTGTATATTCCTACGATGGGCTTCCTCAAATGCCCTAGGTCTTCATGAGCAAGCAAGTTGGATGCACACCCACTAGTTTTCTTTTGTTGAGCATTCATAGCTCTAGTGCATCCGTTGCATCCATTGCATGGCAATCCCTACTCCTCATGTTGACATCAGTTGATGGGCATCTCCATAGCCCATTGATTATCCTCGTCAATGTGAGACTTTCTCCATTTTTGTCTTCTCCACACAATCCCCATCATCATATTCTATTCCACCCATAGTGCTATATCCATGGCTCACGCTCATGTATTGCGTGAAGGTTGAAAAAGTTTGAGATTATTTAAGTATGAAACAATTGCTTGGCTTGTCATCGGAGGTATAGAAGTTGGGAACATCTTTGTGTGACGAAAATGAAGCATAGCCTAACTATATGATTTTGTAGGGATGAACTTTCTTTTGCCATGCTATTTTGAGAAGACATGATTGCTTTGATTAGTATGCTTGAAGTATTATTATTTTTGTGTCAATATGAACTTTTGTCTTGAATCTTTCGGATCTGAATATTCATACCACAATTAAGAAGACTTACATTGAAATTATGCCAAAGTATCACTCCGCATCAAAAATACCTTTTTATCATTTACCTACTCGAGGACGAGCATGAATTAAGCTTGGGGATGCTTGATACGTCTCCAACGTATCTATAACTTTTGATTGCTCCATGCTACTTTATCTAATGTTTTAGGCAATATTGGGCTTTATTGTCCACTTTTATATTATTTTTGGGACTAACCTATTAAACGGAGGCCCAACCCAGATTTGCTGTTTTATGCCTATTTCAGTGTTTCGAGGAAAAGGAATATCAGACGGAGTCAAAACGGAACGAAATCAACTAGAGAAGTTAATTTTGGAAGGAAACCAACCTGATGGGCTTGGAGTGCACGCCAGGGGAGTCCTGGGCTGCCCACAAGGGTGGGAGGGCGCGCCCCCCTACCTCGTGAGCAACCGGAGGTCCATCGACGTACCCCCCATGCACCCATATATACCTACGTACCCTAAAACTTCCAGAATAGAAAATAGATCGGGAGTTCCGCCGCCGCAAGCCTTTGTAGCCACCAAAAACCAATCGGGACCCTGTTCCGGCACCCTGCTGGAGGGGGATCCCATCACCGGAGGCCATCTTCATCATCCCGGCGCTATCCATGACGAGGAGGGAGTAGTTCACCCTCGGGGCTGAGGGTATGTACTAGTAGCTATGTGTTTGATCTCTCTCTCTCGTGTTCTCTCTCGTGTTCCTCTATGGCACGATCTTGATGTATCCCGAGCTTTGCTATTGTAGTTGGATCTTATGATGTTCCTCCCCCTCTACTCTCTTGTGATGAATTGAGTTTCCCCTTTGAAGTTATCTTATCGGATTGAGTCTTTTATGAGAACACTTGATGTATGTCTTGCGTGGGATAACCGTGGTGACGATGGGTTATTCTATTGATCCACTTGATGTATGTTTTGGTGATCAACTTGCGGGTTTCGTGACACTTGGGAACCTATGCATAGGGGTTGGCACACGTTCTTGACTCTCCGGTAGTAGCTTTGGGGCACTCTTTGAAGTACTTTTATGTTGGTTGGATGAATCTGAGACTGTGTGATGCATATCGTATAATCATGCCCATGGATACTTGAGGTGACAATGGAGTATCTAGGTGACATTAGGGTTTTGGTTGATTTGTGTCTTAAGGTGTTATTCTAGTACGAACTCTTTTATAGATCGATCCGAAAGAATAGCTTTGTGGTGGTTTCGTACCCGACCATAATCTCTACGTCTGTTCTCCGCTATTAGTGGCTTTGGAGTGACTCTTTGTTGCATGTTGAGGTCTTGTCATATGTTCTATCTATGTTATTATTGTTGAGAGAACTTACACTAGTGAAAGTATGAACCCTAGGCCTTGTTTCCTATCATTGCTATACCGTTTACGCTCACTTTTACCGCTCGTTACCTTGCTGTTTTTATTATTTCAGATTACAAAAACCTATATCTACTATTTATTTTGCACTTGTATCTTCATCTCTTCGCCGAACTAGTGCACCTATACAATTTACTATTGTATTGGGTATGTTGGGGACACAAGAGACTCTTTGTTATTTGGTTGCAGGGTTGTTTGAGAGAGACCATCTTCATCCTACGCCTCCTACGGATTGATAAACCTTAGGTCATCCACTTGAGGGAAATTTGCTACTGTCCTACAAACCTGTGCACTTGCAGGCCCAACAACGTCTACAAGAAGAAGGTTGTGTAGTAGACATCAAGGACTTACAACAGCGGCTTTGACTGGTATAGTCATGCCCTTCTTCTTGCTGGTGTGACAGTCCTTGAAGATTTCCACATCATTTGGTTTAGGTACTTTTTGGTCCTTGCAGGCTTTCCTCTGCATTTCGAACAAGTCAATATAGATCTGATAATATGGTACAGCGAAAAGAGTGAAACAACAGCTAATTACAAGAGCCTCGCAGTGTGCAATATAGCTACGAGATCCTGTCGTCTGTTGGAATTTCACTTTCGTACGGTTGGCCTTGTTCTTTGAACAGTTCACCTATAAGAAGATAGATTTGTGTGGCACATGCGCTAATAGGACTTCAACATGTGATCTGATCACATATATATAATGTACCTGATACTTCGGATCAGACCAGTGTTTAACAAGGCCCCTCCAGTCTTCATCTGATATATTTTGCACTGGAGATGTTTGGGAAAGTTCACTGTTAGCCTTGCCTTCAAAGTGAGTTTTCCTCAAGTTATACCGATACTATCGCAGATCAGACTTGAAAACATGGGTGCAAGCTTGTCTGGTTGCATCATCTTGGCTATCGAACTTGAACCTCATCTATTGAAAATTATGGGAGTCTCATTATTAGCAACCTAGAAAGTATGGGACAGAGCAAGACGATATTACTAGTTTCCATACATAACCATACTTACAGATAATTGGTCGAGGAAGGTGTTGAACTGGGTTTCGTCTTTGTCATTCCTGTAATGAATCCATGTTGGGAGGATACGTACATGACACCTAACGGCAACCGCTGCCTCTGATACTAACTTGGCTGACTCTATAGCATCACGTGGCCTTTTTAAACCTGCCTCAAAATGGATCTCCATTCTTCCTCCTCTAGATTTAGTTAACCTATCAAGCATTATGCCTGATGTTTGTTTCCTCTTGCGCCTAGGTGCTAGTGTCGGATTTCGGGTTCCGGCAGACCCTTGAGGTTCGAACACTGGGGTGCGCACGGAGATCACACCCCCAGCCTACTGATGTCTCACCGCCTCGCTAGGATCTAAACTACACAAAGAATAACACAAAGGACACAAGATTTATACTGGTTCAGGCCACCATTGTGGTGTAATACCCTACTCTAGTGTGTGGTGTGGTGGATTTCCTCTGGGGCTGATGATGAACAATACAAGGGAAGAACAGCCTCGCGAGGGTCTGTTCCTATGGTGGTGTTGTCCAAGATTCTTCTCTCTGGTTGGTCTCCAGATCAGATGCCGATGCCTCTACCCTGGGGGTGGATAGTCCTATTTATAGGCGGAGGCCCTGAGCCTCTTCCCAAATATTGAGCGGGAAGGGCGCCAACAATTGGCCATTTTGAAGGGGAACATCTAGTACACTTATCCTGACTAAAGTTGGTCCTCGCCTGCCAAAGACCCTGACGATGACGCTGGCTTGGGCTCCACGATGACCTCCATTCTGCCGTCCTGCTGGTCTTGGTCTTGTTGCACCGAAATGGTTGCCTTTGCTTGATACCCTTGCCTACGCTTGCCCCTTTGCACCAAAGGGGAAACAAGGACTCTGCGCAGGCCGACGCCCGCCTGGCCTTGGTCGTCATGGCTTGCGTCACGGGCGCCTCGTGAGGTACCCCGCCTTGATCTCTCCGCCTCCTCGCGAGCCAGCCTGATAAGGCCGTGCCTGAGGAAGCCTCCTATCGTCCTTCCCCGCGAGGCTTGCCCCCTCGCGAGGGTCTTGGGCATGTACTGATGAAGATGGGCCGTACTGGGCCACTCCTTGAGCCACGCCGCAGGCCGCAGGCAGGCAAGTCTGGGTACCCCCGTTCCCAGAACACCGACAGTAGCCCCCGGGCCCAAGGCGCGCTTGGACTTGGCTTAGCAAAGAAGCGAAGAGGCAAGTGCGAAGCGCCACGGGCCCCGAGAGCCTGCTGCCTTGGGCGCCGCGTGGCGGTTGATTGGACGTGGGCGTCCTGGCTCCCCCATGACGCCTCGGTAGTTGCACGATTTTGACAAGTCTCTGCATGCAAAACGGGTCATGATTACCTGTGATCGTGGAGGCCGACGGTTGGCCTCCCTTGGCTATATGTACAGGACGACGCGAGCCCTTCTAGTCCATCCCTCCTTGCTACTCTCCGTCTTCTTCTCGGCCGCTCGCCATCCCCATGGCTCCGCCGAAGAGGTTCTCGGTCGTGGAGAAAGGGAAGGCTCGCCAGGAAGGGCCCGGCTCCCCTCCGACCAAGCGCGGCCAGGGCCGCCCTCGCAAGCACCCCACTGCCCCTGTTGCAGCCTCCTGGGGCCGTGGAAGCCGCCCTCTGCGCAGCGGTGGGTGTTCGGCTGCCACCGAGAGGTATGCTGGGGCTGCGCGACCCCTAAGGCCGCGCTTCCGCTCGGCGGAGGTGTTGTCGGAGTTCGTCGTCTGGTCGGCGGACCCGACCGGCACCTGGCTCCAACTTCCCCGTTTCTTCATAGGTGAGCTTCCGGCTGGTGCCCCAGGCGGCCTTTGGCTTCACGCAGATGGTTGCTGCAGCAGGGCCTCTTGGGCTACCCTGGAGGTCTCCACCGCCGGGGAGGCGGCCTTGACCCGTGGCTGGCAAACATTTGCCCCCGCGCGCGGCCTGCACCGACGTTGCACTCTGCACTTCAAGTTTGACGGCGACGCCGCCCTCTACGTGAGGGTGTTCGGGGAAGACGGCCACCGTGCCGGATGCTGCCCAAAAGACGACGACCGCGGCCACGCGCCCAGCCCCGGCATTGGTTGGGGTGAAGGGGGCGGAAGGCGCGCGGGCAGCGGGGCCCGAGATCCGCCAGGCTCCGGCGACTCCCCTTCGGGTAGCAGCTCCTCCAGTGGTGGTCGCGACCAGCCCCCTCGTCGTCGCCCTCGTCTGGGAGAGGGCAGCGGGTCGGCCCGCCGCCGCGCTCCGGTGAAGCGGGAGGCAGAATCCAGCTGAGCTCTGGAGGCGGCACGAGCCTTCGCTGAGAGCTTGCGCCGAGCAAGTTGTCCCCCCTTTTGCTTTCCTTTCTCTCCTGCACAAAAAGAATATAATCCGTTGCCCCGAGGGGTGTGCTGAACTGTTGCTGTTTTGATTGGTGTGTTGTTCCTACTTCTTATGCGTGATGTTTTCATTCTGTGTGCCTGTGCGTGGAAATCACTTATCTTAGGGGGCTCGTCGCGGCCCTCGCCTCCCGAGGCCAGTGCCTCATCCTGCGCCTTTGTGTCCTGCAGAGTTTAGTCAGCAGGGGTAGTATCCAACCTTGGTAGTGAGGGGAACCGACCCAAAACCCCGCGACCGTGTCGTGATGCCTGTGGGGCACAGACTGGGAGGGGTGCTCCCGCAACGGACTCGAATCAAGGAAGTTCCAAATTACTGGGCAGAAAATTACTCGCGAGGGTGCCCACGCTCCCCCCTCGCGAGACCTTGCGTGGGAGAGAACAAGTAGAATAAGTGAAATGAGAGAGTCGCAAGCTCGAAATGGCAACAGTTTCAGAAAAACTTCAAATAGGAACAAACACGCCAACTGCGGAAAGCAAATGAAAGAAGCCGCGTCCGGCACCTAGTCTAGTCTTCGACGTCTTCTCACCAGCGCGGAGCTAAGTGCTGCCACTGGGCATGGGCGGGAGCCCCCGAGGCCCGAGGGCGGCACTCCGGGGACTCCGGGGCATGTACAACCCCACTCATTATTACGTGAGAGTGTCATGGGCGGCAAGCTTCACATGCGTTTGCCTTCTTCACAGGCACCGGGCCTTTTCCAAAGCACTGTAACTTCACAGGCATTCGCCTTCTTCACAGGCACCGGGCCTCTTCCCAAAACACAACTTCTTCACAGGCATTCGCCTTCTTCACAGGCACCGGGCCTTTTCCCAAAACACAACTTCTTCACAGGCATTCGCCTTCTTC
>NC_041385.1:465915777-465936178 GCF_002162155.2 Triticum dicoccoides | reverse complement strand
AGGCACCGGGCCTTTTCCCAAAACACAGCTTCTTCACAGGCATTCACCTTCTTCACAGGCACCGGGCCTTTTCCCAAAACACAGCTTCTTCGCAGGCATTCGCCTTCTTCACAGGCACCGGGCCTTTTCCCAAAACACAGCTTCTTTACAGGCATTTGCCTTCTTCACAGGCACCAGGCCTTTTTCAGGGGTAAAACCTTCGGAGGTGTTGGATGTTCCACGCGTTCTGGATGGGCACCCCCTCCTGGGTCTCCAAGCGTGCGGAGCCGGACCTGGAAACATGAACAACCTTAAACGGGCCCTCCCACATGGGAGAGAGCTTATGCAGCCCCTCCCTGGAGAGAACCCGTCTGAGCACGAGGTCCCCTACCTCGAGAGTCCTGGGGCGGATGTTGCGGCAGTGGTATCGCCACAGTGCTTGTTGGTACCTTGCTGCCCGCAGGGCGGCTTCTCGGCGATGCTCCTCCCCCAGCAAGAGATCCGTCCCCCGCATGGTGTCCTGCTACGCCTCGTCGAACGCCAGGACCCGCGCGGAACAACGTCTGACCTCGTGAGGGAGAACGGCTTCAGCTCCATAAACCAGAAAGAACAGGGTCTCGCCAGTCGGCTTGGTTGCGGTCGTGCGGATTGACCACAACACGGACTGGAGCTTGTCGTACCAGTCCCTTCCGCAGGCTTCCAACTTCTTCTTGAAGGTCCTGGTCTTGAAGCCCCTCAGGACCTCTACGTTGGCTCGCTCGGCCTGACCGTTGCTGCGCGGGTGCGCCACCGAAGCGTAGCATATCTGCGTTCCAAGGTTAGCACAATATGTTTTGAAGAGGTTACTGGTGAACTGCAAACCGTTGTTGGTGATGATGCGGTTCGGCACGAATTGGCTCATGAGGCCCTTGATGACCGCGGAGTCTGCGGGGATGGTGCTAACAGCTTCCACCTCAGCCCACTTGGTGAACTTGTCCACGACAACGTAGAGGTATCGGTAGCCCCCTGGCGCCTGAGGGAACGGTCCTAGGATATCCAGTCCCCAGATCACGAAGGGCCACGAGAGGGGTATAGTCTGCAGACCTCCCACCGGCTGATGGATCTGCTTGGCATGGAACTGACAGGCCTCACAAGCTTTTACCAGTTCTGTAGCGTCATTGAGTGCCATGGGCCAATAGAACCCGCTGCGGAACGCCTTGCCGACGAGAGTTCGTGACGACGAGTGATGCCCACAGTCGCCACCGTGTATGTCCGCCAGTAGCTCCTTCCCTTGCTCTCTGGAAATACAACGCAGAGACACATCATTCGGCCGTCTTCGGTAGAGCTCCCCATCCTGAAGGCAGTATGCTGTGGCCTGCCGTGCCACACGCTCCACCTCCTCCTCCTTTTCCGGCAACGTGCCTTGCGTCAGGTAACTCTTGAGCTCCGTGGTCCAGCACCCCTCCTGAGGTTCCAGTGCCAGGAGCAGGCGCGCTCCTGATGTCGGGCCGCAGACCGGGGCTCCCGAGACTGGCGGCTGGGGGAGCTCCCCCCGAGGCTGCGCAGTGCTTGATAGTGACGGTGTCGCCGAGCGCTTGAAGAGCCGCTCCTCGAAGATGCCAGGCTCCTGAGGTAGCCGCCTGGATGCCCTTTTTGCGATATCATCAGCCTCTTGATTGGTGCCGCGAGGCACATGCTGCAACTCCAGCCCCCAAAACTGCTTCTCCATCCCGCGGACCTCCGCGAGGTTGGCTTCCATGTGCTCGTCCCTTGGTTCGTATACTTTGTTGGAGAAGTTGACAAGGAGCTGCGAATCACCCTTGATGGTGAGGCGCTTCACCCCCAGGGTGACTACGGCCTTCAGGACTGCTATCAGGCCTTCGTATCCTGCTATGTTGTTGGAGACCTTTTCCCCATGCTGAAAACAAAGTTGCACGGCGTAGTAGAGCTTGTCCTGAGTGGGGAATACGAGTACCGCACCAGCCCCTGCGCCGTGTCGGGAGAACGCCCCGTCGAAGTACATGACCCATCCATCCGGTGCCTCGCTCCCTGGGGAGAGCGATCGATCCTCGCCAGCCTCGAGGCCTGGCGCCTCTTCCCATTCCGCCACGAAGTCCGCAAGTGCAGCCCCTTTGATGACTCTGGTTGTGCTGAATTCTATCTGAAATGCCTGCAGCTTGATGTTCCACTCTGCGACTCTTCCAGCTGAGTTGGGGCTCCTGAGCACCCTTTCCAAAGGGTATGCTGAGACAACCTTGATGGGATGGCCTTGGAAGTAGTGCCACAGCTTGCGCGAGGCCACCAATAGCGCGAGGAGGAGTTTCTGGGGCATGGGGAACCGCGCCCTTGCGTCACGCAATACCGTGCTGACAAAGTACACAGGGTGCTCGACTAGGTTGGGAGTGCCGGTGTCGCTAGGGTCCTCCGGAGGCCGGTGCGCCTCCTGAGACAACGGAGCCCCCAGCGACTGGTCGTATGAAGGAGGGGCCTCCTCTGTATCGGGTGCGCTTCCCTTCTATGGATGGTCTTCCCTGGTTGCAGCCGCGGTCGCTGTGAGGCCCTCTCGGCCCTGCTTTGCTTTAACCCGGACGGTCATTGCGGTCTTGGTCCTACACTCCTCCCTAACAGCCACCAGGGCTGCGCTGGCAGAGTAGGGGGTGGCCGCCAGGTAGAGCACCAGGGGCTCCTGAGGGCGCGGAGCTACCATCATCGGGGGGCTGGTCAAGTACCTCTTGAGATCCTGGAATGCCTTGTCGGCCTCTTCAGTCCATTCAAAGGGGCCCTTCTTCTTCATCAGCTTGAAGAAGGGCAGCGCTCGTTCCCCCAGGTTGGAGATGAAACGCCCTAGGGCGGTCACACGCCCGGTGAGCTTCTGCATTTCTCTGAGGGTCTTCGGCAGGCTCATGTCCTCGATTGCCTTTACCTTTTCTCTGTTGGCCTCGATGCCCCGCTGGGATACTAGGAAACCCAGGAGCTTGCCCGAGGAGACTCCAAACACACACTTCTCCGGGTTGAGCCGCAGGTCCACCTCGTTAAGGCTCGCGAAGGTTTCCTCCAAGTCCTGTATCAGGTTTTTTGCCTCCCGAGACTTCACCACAATGTCATGAACATAAGCCTCAGCATTCCTCCCAAGCTGCCGACCCAAGGCGATGTGCATTAGCCGCTAAAAGGTTGCACCGGCATTGCGCAACCCGAACGGCATACACGTATAGCAGTACACCTCGCACGGGGTCAGGAAGGCCGTCTTTTCCACATCTTCTACTGCCATCTTGATCTGGTGGTAGCCGGAGAAGGCATCCAGGAAGCATAACAAGTCGCACTCGACGGTGGAATCGATGATCTGGTCGATGCGAGGGAGCGGGAACGGATCCTGCGGGCAGGCCTTGTTGAGGTTGGTGAAGTCGACACACATGCGTTCCTTTCCCCCCTTCTTCGGCACGACCATAGGGTTAGCCAGCCAATCTGGGTAGCGGACCTCGCGAATGACCCCCGCCGCCTCCAACTTGCGGGTCTCTTGGACGATGAAAGCTTGCTTCTCAGTGGACTACCGCCTCGCCTTCTGCCTCACCAGGCGCACGTTGGGGCACACATTGAGGTGATGCTCGATTACGCCCCTCGGGACCCCTGCTAGCTGATCAGGTTCCCACGCGAATACCTTCTTGTTCGCGCGCAAGAATTTTACCAAGGCCTCCTCCTGCTCGGGCTCGAGGTTGGCGCCTATGGTGAAGGTGGCACTGGTGGATCCGTCCTCGTCAACCAGTACCTGCTTGGTTTCTGCCTTGTCCTGAGTGAACAACTGCTTCTTCTTGGCCGGTGTCGCCCCCTTGGGTTCAGAGGCGTCTGAGTCTGCGGGCTGCGCCGCCGCCGCGGCCTTGAAAGCGAGCTTGAGCGCTTGCAACGCGTCCCCGTTGTCCCCAGACACGGTGAGGACGCCGCTACTCCCGGGCATCTTCATGAGGTTGTATGCTGGGTGAGTTGCGGCCATGAACCGGGCTAGCGCCGGGTAGCCGAGGATGGCGTTGTATGGGAGGCTGATGGGGGCGATGTTGAAGTCTATTAGCTCCATGTGGAAGTTGTCGTAGGTGCCGAAGGTCACCGGAAGGCGGATCTGCCCCAGGGAGCTGGCGTAGCTGCCTCCAACACCCAAGAAGGGCCTGCTGGGCTGCAGCCGTTCCAGTGGTACGTGGAGAAGGGTGAAGGCCTCCACTGAGAGCACACTAAGGCCAGCGCCGCCGTCGATGAGGGTCTTGGTGACCGCCACATTGCAGATGGTGGGGGTGCACAACATTGGGAGCGCGCCCGAGCAGGCTGAGTTGGAGGGGTGATCATCTGAGCTGAAGGCCAGATCGGCTTTAGGTGCCGCCCAACCCGGAGGCGCCCCGTGCGGCACAAAAGCGGCGCCGATCTGGCAGACGAATGACTTGATGTGGCGGCCTGAAGGTGGTGCCTGCGATCTGCCCAGGAGGGATGCAATGACTGGGGGTGCCGGCGCGGCATTATGGGCGAGGAAGAGGCTGCACAACTCCCCCAGGAGGCCACAGAAGCCGCCGGCAGGTGGAGCAGCCACATGCGCGGGACACCGGTGAGGGCCATGGGCAGCCAGTTAGCCATGACCCTGTCATCGCCTCCGACCTTGAGGACGACTTCTTCATACGCTAGCAAGAAGGCCAGCGGTCGGCCGCGCCGTCGTAGCGCGGTGGCATGTCCGGCTTGAACTTGTTCGGCCACTTCACCTGTCGCAAGGTGGGGGCCAGGGCTCGAAGCCCCCTGGTTCCCGCACCGGCATCGACAGCCGGAGCGGGCGGTGCATTGTTCGCCATGAGGGCGGAGCGAGGTGCTGATGGAGACCGGGTCGATGGAAGGGACAGCTCCGGCGCACCCCCTACCTGGCGCGCCAAATGTCGGATTTCGGGTTCCGGCAGACCCTTGAGGTTCGAACACTGGGGTGCGCCCGGAGAACACCCCCCCATCCTACTCATGTCTCACTGCCTCGCTAGGATCTAAACTACACAAAGAACAACACAAAGGACACAAGATTTATACTGGTTCAGGCCACCATTGTGGTGTAATACCCTACTCCAGTGTGTGGTGTGGTGGATTGCCTCTGGGGCTGATGATGAACAATACAAGGGAAGAACAACCTCGCGAGGGTCTGTTCCTATGGTGGTGTTGTCCGAGATTCTTCTCTCTAGTTGGTCTCCAGATCAGATGTCGATGCCTCTACCCTGGGGGTGGCTAGTCCTATTTATAGGCGGAGGCCCTGGGCCTCTTCCCAAATATTGAGCGGGAAGGGCGCCAACAATTGGCCATTTTGAAGGGGAACATCTAGTACACTTATCCTGACTAAAGTTGGTCCTCGCCTGCCAAAGACCCTGACGATGACGCTGGCTTGGGCTCCATGATGACCTCCGTTCTGCCATCCTGCTGGTCTTGGTCTTGTTGCACCGAAATGGTTGCCTTTGCTTGATACCCTTGCCTGCACTTGCCCCCTTTGCACCAAAGGGGAAACAAGGACTCTGCGTAGGCCGGCGCCTGCCTGGCCTTGGTCATCATGGCTTGCGTCACGGGCACCTCGTGAGGTACCCCGCCTTGATCTCTCCGCCTCCTCGCGAGCCAGCTTGACGAGGCCGTTCCTGAGGAAGCCTGCTGTCATCCTTCCCCGCGAGGCTTGGCCCCTCGCGAGGGTCTTGGGCATGTGCTGATGAAGATGGGCCATACCGGGCCACTCCTTGAGCCACGCCGTAGGCCGCAGGCAGGCAAGTCTGGGTACCCCCGTTCCCAGAACACCGACAGCTAGTCCAACAACAAACATAGGAAGTGTTAGTGTACATCAAACTGTGAGACTACATATAAAGAAGCATGCAACTGTAACTTGACTCCAACAGTACCTTCTTGCTGTTGAAGCTCATAAGGTTCATCTGATATTGCCAACTCGTCTTGTGTCAAGAGTGCTTGGGAAGTAGTGTCAGGTGGCAAGGGAGCTTGGGAACGTGCTGCTAGCTCAGTTGACGCATGAGTATGTCGCGCAGCTAGTAGTACAGTGGTAGGTGTTGCAAGAACTAGGGCTGTCTCTACTTGTTTGGTGGCAGCTATTTGTTTCTCTTTGGCTTTTTTGCAGCTCGTGTAGCATGGGATGCCATGTTTGTAGAATTTTCCGCTGGACTTTCACCTTCTAATGCACCATCAGTACTAGCAGAATCTGCAGGATTCATCCGCTTCTCATTCCCTGCCATTCTGTGTTTCTTCCTCTTTCTCTATGCCATGTTAAGTCAAGCTGACAAGAAAAACGAATAACAATTTAGTTCTTCAGAACAAATTGATGCGTGATGCAGACGAACTGAACTTTGATGTTAGACAACCACATGATAGGAGGATGTAATATGTATGAAAAACAGGACGGAAGAGATAACCAGAACTATGATGTGTAAACTAAGAAGAAGACATTTCACCAAATTAGAAGCAACGCAATGGAAGGTAGACACCATATGAAAGATGCTACAAATATCGCTCTGCCAAGTTAACAATGTCTCAGCATAAATGGCATTTAAACAAATGTGAAGCAGTACAAGAAATAAATCATATGGATGATGCAAACAACATCACACTACCATGTTAGAGGTCTCTCGTCATTAGTGCCATTGCATATTCACAACATTGCATATTCACAGCTTATGATGTGTAAACTAAGGAGAAGGCATTTCAACAAATTAGAAGCAATGAAAGCTAGACACCATATGAAAGATGCAACGAATATCACTCTACCAAGTTAAAACTGTCTTGTCATAAGTGCCATTTCAACAAATTAGTAGTACAAGCTAGAAAAGAATGTGAGATGTAACCTATATCACACTCTGAAGTCAAACATGTCTTATGATAAGTGATTGTTGCAGGTCACACAACAGTAGTAATTTGATGTAAGAACATGGTGTGATAGACATATATTGTATGTTCTAGAAACAGGAACACGTGTCTTATTCAAGTATAATGTGTAAAGTAAGCAGATGGAATTCAACAAAATTAGAAGTAATACAAGCTAGACACCACACATAACATGCAACCACATATAATAGTGCCAAGTTAGAGGGAGCACCAGTGATGCTGCACTAGGGGAGACGTGCTCATCATAAACACAGCTTTGTTGAGTGTCTATGCATGTGTTGTCTTGGAAATCATCTTGGGGGTGTGGAGGAGTAGAAATTGTAGAGGCCCTCCGTTTGGAAGGAGCACCTTTATCCGCGGCCTTGCTAAATTCCTTCCGCTTTATTGATTTTGAATTGTCAAGTAAAACCGACAAGAAAAAGCAATAAAATTCTCTCTTCGGAACTCATTCATGCATGATACTGACAATCACTACTTTGATGTAAGGCAAACACATGATACCAGGATGGAATATGTACGAAAAACAGGACGACATGGCATGTTCACAACTGTTTGTGTAAACTAAGCAGAAACCATTCCAGCAAATAAGAAGCAATGCAAGCTAGACACCACATGAAAGATGAAACCAATATGACTCTGCCAAGTTAAAAGCATCCCATCATAAATGGAATTTCAACAAATTAGAAGCAGTGCATGCTATAAATCATATGAAAGATGCAACTAATATCGCACTGCATATACTAAAGCTGTCTCATCATATTGATTGATGCGGGATACAAAAAAAACAATAGTTTTATGTAAGGACATGCTTAATAGACAGATGTACTATGTACTAAATACAGGAAGGCATGTCACATTAACAGGTATAATGTCACATTTACAGAAGTATAAGCTAAGCAGACTAGCACATGTAGTTTAACCAGATTGGAAGAATTACAATCTAGACACCATATGCAACATGCAACCACATATCATGCTGCCAAGTTAGAGCAAGAACCTGCGATGCTAGTGTAGGGGAAATGCTGTAATCAACTACAGAGCTACGTTCACTATCTTCATCTAGCATTTCTGTTTCTTGAGAATCATGTCGGGAGGCTGACGCTGCATTCTTTAAATGAGGAGTAGTCCCCTTGCCTGCCTGCCTCGTCATAAGTGATTGATGAGGGATACACAAGAACATTAGTTTGATGTAAGAACATGGTTAATACACAGATGTACTAGTATGTACCAAAAACAGAAGGGCATGTCATATTCAAAGGTATAATGTGTAAGCTAAGCAGATGCAATTTAACCAAATTGGAAGCAATACAAGCTAGACATCCGGCTGGAGTGGTGAACATGATCATCTAGGACCAGATAGCCTAGTGGGAGGCGGGCTGCTTCACCACCATCATGGCTTTTTAGTTGGCTTCCAGGTGATGCATGTCTTTGCTGGGCTTGTCACTGGCTCGACCAGTGCCCTGACTAGCTATTTGTCTTCTGGTGCTCACGGGATGGTGGTTCATGTAAAAAATATCTTTCCTTATCTTAATAAAGACCGACTTCGGCTTTTTGAATACAAGCTAGACACCATATGGAACATGCAACCACATATGACACCGCAAAGTTAAAGCAAGCACCTGGGATAGTGGTTCATTGCGAGCGAGGTCATCAACTCCAGAGCAACATTTACCGTCTCCATCTGCTGACACTGCACCCTTTAAAGCGCTGTAACGTGCCGCGCCTAGCCGCGCAGAAAGCTGGCACGACTTGTCTCTTTTCTTTTTTGCTTCATTTTCGGCAGACTCTGAAATACCCTTGCATAAAAACACAATAGTGAGAGTATGGATGAAGTGTGTGCAGAACTAGTGCACTATAAAAGTAGCAGATAGCAGGTGGCTAAAAAATAAATGACAGGAGACATATGATAGCTCTACAACATTGCATGGCAAACAAAATTAGATTCTACTCCGTATGATTTTGTAATATATGAGCACAAGAAATGCAGGTACTCCTCTAGCACACCACCACATGTGGTCATATCTAAGATAACAGTCGACTGAAAATAAATAGGTCATTAGATTTTTTTAATGAACCCTCCGATCTATAAGGAACGGGCAGATGGCCTTCGTCTACCTCCCGCTAGTCATTGTTGCCGATCTTTCTTGAACCGCCAGCGACCACCGGCCCAGACCCGTGCCTCCGCCGCCCTGCCCTCCCATCGACATCACACCACCGCCGTGCTTGGCAGCGCCCCCAAGCCATCCCTTTAATCCCGACCGACCTCCAGATCGGGCGCCAGTAGCTCTAGGCCGCACACGCCCCTAAGATAAACACCAAGGCGCTGCTTCCCCGGTGTAATAGTCGTATTAGCACATGTAACGCCGGGGAATGCTTCCGTTAATTGGGAATCAACTGTCCAGAAATTGAAATTCAGGGGGGCGACGGACCTCTAGCTAAGGTGAAATAGTATATGAGGAGAAACCTTGTGCATCGCGAGTTACTAGGAACATCTAGTATCAAGAAGAAGCGGTCAACTAGTGTCTTCTGTGGGATGAATACCGTGCAAGCAGAGATGTAAGATTTGCACGAATAAGGAAAGAGGAGTACCTTCTTCGGTTACCGGTGTGGTCACCTCCACATGTCGCACCGATCTTCTTCTTTTTACCGGGGAAACCGATGTTCTGGAGGGTGCAGGCTTGGACGAACCCATGGCCAAATTGTTGACTGTGTTGCCGTGGCCGTATGTCAGCGGAGGGGAAGCAGATCCGAGGCGTCGAAGGACGGCGTAGCAGGAACAACTTCGGTGCGGTGGAGGGTGGCGAAGTTGGAGTGGCAGCTGTGAGGCGCAGGACAGCGTGGTTGAACTGGCTCGGGTACGGATGGCTCGGCCTCGGCTTCAACTACTAGCCATGGAGGGCGTTGCGGTTGAGGTTGCGGTGGACGACGACGTTGGGGTATCGGCTCCGGCATTATGGAGGAGGGCGGCGGTTGATGGGTGGGATGGGATGGCGGACGGAGGATGCCGGGGTTTCGTGGCTGGTGGAGAGGTAGTTTTGGCGCCCATGGAGTATGAATGGGGAATCAGACGGGTGGGGGGAACCATGTTTCGGTCTGGGACGCGCTTGTTTTTGGCTTTTTTGAACAAAAGATGGGACGTGTTTGTTTGAAATTTGGGGAAAGTACAAACTTTGCCCCCTCTTAAATTTCGGACCTACTGCGGGTCGGGGGTAGGATGGTAATCCCAGGTGTCCCAAATAGTGGGCAGGAGCGATTTCAGCCGCGCGCATGTGTGCTTAGGCGGCCATTGTGTATGAATGTTTTTCGGAGGCGGTTGCATGGCGTCTAGATGAAGCTACAAACCTACCCCGGTTTAGACCTTTGGACGTCGGGCCGGTAGGTTTCACGGGTCGGAGTTATTAGAAAAGTAATTTCCTTGTACTACCAAACATTGGTCTCACGCAGTTTCGGGCGAGTAGAGGCTCTTTTGGCGTGTCGTTCGAAATTTTGAAACACAAGCATTCACGTTTAGAGTACTCTTGAACTATGAGGATTGACCTAAATAGACAACATTATATTTGACCTTGTATGTTTGAAAACCTCATTAAATTATCCGCTTCCTTTTGAAATTTTGACACTTGAAAATCCTATAACTACGATTATTTTGGAATGGAGGAGCTAAATTTGAATCTATTTTGTACACGACTACATATGCTATTATGTACAAAATCAGAGCAAAGATTGGTACCCCCATAGTTTAGGTATGGTTTACAAATGCCATGATATCAAATTTAAATAATTGAATGGACTTCATGTTGAATTCGATTTTTTAAACCACCTTAGGTTGAATTCAAATGTATGCTAGTTCATAGGTAGCTATTTATAAATGTCCATTGTGTAACTTTCGTATGTATAATGTGCTTTACACACACAACATGAACTATACTCACGTTTATATTCGATTGCTAAAGCGATGCATTGTCTGGAGTTCAAAATACTAACTATGTGGATCAATTGTGTCGAATAATAACAGACATGCTCAAATTCGATAGAATCTAGATGTTTGATGGATCAATGACCGCTCTTACGCGAATTGCAAATATCATGATCCCATCCTAATATTTGGATACAATTTATATCTTTAATCAATGTGTAGAGCAGTCTTTTACGTGTAGTTTCACTCTCCATCGGTGGTCTCTCACACATGCTCACACACTCTCTCCCGAGGTGTCTTTCTTGCACACATGCTATAGATATAACCCTCCCTCCCTCTCGTAACCATTTACAACTGTTTTCACTAACCTTTATCACAAGCACTCTTCCTCTCGCAAACATACACACACACAATCCTCATCGACCCTTTCTATATACATGGACCTGCCTACGTGTCTCATGTACGCACATTATCTTTACGCCTGTCTCTCACGCATTATCACACACATCTCTTCCTAATCGATGAGTATGATTCTAGCAGAGCATTCTGTAGGATGCCCCTTAAACTTAGATTGGATGAATAGTAATATCAGAGATAAAGGGATTACCTTAGTCCGAGAACCTAGGGTTACAAATCCTAGCCGGCTTTGTCAGTGGACACAGAGTCCTTCACAATTCTGCTATCTTTGTCTTGTACGACTATTCATCCACGGGTCTTCCTAAATGTGTCATGGGCCGACCAATGTGGCACAGGACGGAACCGAACGAAGGGCCTCACCTCGAACCACCGGACCTCACGCGGTGACACACCCTCTGCCCCCACGTCTCATTATCTTCTCACACCCACACATACCAACACAAACACCACACACACAGAAAATTTCTCCTGGTGCCTCTATTCCCTCCCCCCTTGCATATACACACTCAAGGGAATGGAATCTCTTGTCGTGATGTCATATTCATCTCTCTCTCTCTCTAGACCACTCTCATTTCTCGTGCTATCTCTCCCACGCCCCCCGTCGGCCCCTCTATCCATGCCTCTCTCGAATACGTAATACACACACATACCTCTCTAGGTCCCGCCAAATGCATCAACTACACATTCACACATGTTACATCACGTACCCCATTGATCTAAAAAGCCCTCTCTTCACGTTTATTTCGCATACAACATTCCTTTTGAATAAAGTGTGGCCAAAAAATTATTTTAGAGTTTCTACATATATACAACATTACAAAGTTATATGGAGGAGTACGAATGCTAATTTGCATTGCATGGTGCCCACAATGATATTTATTCCGCACTGTGAATTTGTATATTTTTATACTATATACAAAGTTAGTCATAATAAAGAGAAACGAAGAGCATCTCTCTCTCCATCGCATACCCCCCCTGTACGCCCCTTTCACGTATGCACACAAAACTATCTCCAGGTCCTCTAAAAGTAAGCCCACAGAAAATTCACGCGTGTTTCATCTTTCTCTCGCGATATATGCAATGATGATCATTGTATTTGAAGCGAAAGCACGATACATACATTGGACTTCATAGTCACTCATTATGGTCACCGTTTACGTTTAGTGGTTATTATACAGTCACGGGCTCACTGTACAACTTTGTATTTGCTCATGACATGACTAGTTGACCAGTTAAACGCTCCACGTGGCACCTCTAGTGTTTCATCACATTATCTCACTACCATCGTGCCCACCTGTCGACTTGTATCTACTCTACATCTACACTATTATAAAATACATAAAATATAAAATACACTCTTATAAAAACAGAGTTGGTGATGATGGTGTGCCTGCCATCCTGCAATATAGGCCGTCCGATTTATATCTAACGGATAGGAAAGAAACTATGGCAATTTTGCAAAAAGGTACCCGCACACCTCTCCACATTTGCAAATAAGGCCTTCCCTCGTTCATCCTTTTCTCTCACAAGATAAACAAGTCATACAAATGCATCTTGATGTTACATGCAACGCACGGGCATCTTGCTAGTAAGAATGAAAACAAACGACAAAAAAATATTTTGACGATGGTTCGAAGTCATGACCGCGGGCACAATGAACAAGGTGGCCTTGTATTGGTATGATGAGCCACCTGTTTTAACACACAGGAGCTGGTGTGGTGATTATACACACACGCACGCATGCACACAAACTCCATCCATGCAACACTCACACAAACACATGCACCCACGCACGCACGCAACACTCACACGTACACACGTAGCCATGCACCCATGCAACACTCACACGAACACACGCACGCATGCATGCACACACTAGTACACCACACGACCAACACACACTCTCACGCTCAAGTGCTCAACCTACATGTGCATGCGCACACATCAGGCCCTGACAGACACATACACAACCAGGTGATTCCCGCGCACGGGTTGGAGCCTTGTCGCACCTGCGTAAATTTGTGGTTATCTGACCTTTTCCCTATGCAAACTGACAGGTGGGACCCACAAGGAACGTGGTCAATTTAACTAGTCAACATGGCACCACGCAGACTATTTGGCCGGTCAACAGAGTGCAATCCGATGCTGAACTGTGAGCAAGTGACCGGATAATCACCGCAAAACGTATATAGTGACCGTAATCAGCTTATTCTGAAGTTCGGTGACCGTATTACGCTTTTCTCTCTGTAGGCCCTCCAAAAATACATCTCTACACGTTCTCGCATGTTACATCTAACAAGTATGCAATACAACACTACTACTACACTCTAACACAATAAATCATATGTGTTTTTAGTTTTACTAGATATCATATTGTTACTTATAATTATTCAGTTTGCATACATTAAAATTGCCTTTGAAATGTATGGCCAGTATCATCTACCGCGCGGGAAAAATCCCGCCCTTTCCTGTTTAATCGGGTTTGTATCGATGGATCATGCGAAACAGCAAAACTATAATACTATACAGTACAAGTGACAGTTCACTGGGCCGTCGTGTCGTCTACTCCTCCGTCGTAAGAGTGGAGCGCTCGCTTTCATAAATCTTCTAGTCCCTTTCACCGACATGTGGGACATCAAGCTACCGGGTCCACGTGCCATACCGAAATACAGTGCAGAGCAGATGGGGTGAAGCACCCCAGTCATGGCGCCGGCGTAGTAATGAGCAATGAGGCGTCAAATCACAAAGCTGCACCTTTCCCACAGTTAAGTTGGAGGGACGAAGTAATAATGCTAAAAAAAGAAGTTGGAGGGATGAAGCAACCATCATTTCACTCGTTGCTGAATCCACTTCTCCCTCATCTTCTTCAACTTAACCACGTGTTGCTTCTGCCGTTGTTCTGCCTCATGTGGGATGCGGATCAGCATGGTAAAGTACTGACACGTGGGACCACATGTTAGCAAACCGCCAGGACAATGTCCTCCGAAAATAAGAAACCTCCCCCGCCATCCGTGCGGCAAAATCACCTCCTTTTTACTAATCTTTGATTCTACAATTTTTTAGATCAACATAATTGAGATTTGTATAGATAGCACACATGAGCAAAACCAAGTGGTACGGTTAAGGGCATCCACAATGTGTAGCCAAATGTGAAAATAGCTTTTGGCATCGTGGGAACCATTGTGGACGGTGTTGCCAAAGCCAAAAAATGGAACCGAAGCTCCCTGATTGATTGATTGAAGGAATAGAAAAATGCAACGTCTCTCCTCTTTCTCCCATGCTTGGACGCATGTAGTATAATATAGAGCACAGAGTCTACTCCCCTATCCCTTATATCACAAATCACAAAGCAGTGAGGCGTCAAATCACAAAGCACGGGCGAAGCAACCATCATTTCACTCTTCGCTGACTCCGCTTCTCCATCGTCTTCTTCGAGAAACCATCTCACCGCACTAGTACTCCTAGTAGTAGTACTAGTAAAGGACTTCCTGGATGCAAATAAGGCGGTTGTCTCGGCTTGCAGGCGACACTTGCGAACGACTTACCGTGGTCTCCCTCAATGGCGTTCTCCGTCGAACGCACTTCGCCAAACCACAAAAAAAAGAAAAAAAATCGTCGACGTCACCGCAATGGGCAAGGAATTCAAATATAGTTACTACCTCCATTTTTTTGTACACAAGGCCAGTATATCAAAATTACAATTCGCAAAGGGCCACTAACACTAATCAAGGCAAAATTTATGGGGTTAGCAACCAAGGACATTAATATCCCCTGCATGCATGTGGAAGCGAGAAGGTTCGTTTGCATGGCGCTGCATTAATCAAGCAATGAGGAGTGAGATGGCTAGCTCTTTGGTATTTCGAGAAAAATAGGCATTAATTGACACGTGAAATGAGGATTTGTATCGAAGGAAAACCCCGCCTTTCTTTTTTAACACTAGTACTCCTAGTACATACGTACTTATCATGTTTGGGTCTAGGCCTTGCATTGCCAAACTTCGCCACACATTTTTGCCAAGCTTGCCTAAAGTTTTCAATATGAGAAGGAGGTACACTTGCGCACGGCTGTCGTAGTCGCACCGCACCCTCACACGGTCGCTCATGCACGCTGCGGTCGCATTGCACCCTCACACAGTCGCTCCTGCACGCTGCAAACCCAACCAAGGGAAAGCACCCTCACTAACACGTGTTGTCGCATGTGAACAAACCAAACTCAGCCATCCTATCACTGACACATAATTTTCGTTCATAGAGTATGTTTATCCAATCGCATGTTGGGGAGTATCCGTACGGCCCGTGCGGTGGTCTGTTGGGGAAGAAGAAGAGGCGAGGAAGAAGGAAAGAAGGGTTAGGAGACGTAGGATATTCATCCAACCGCCTGAAATGGTAGACTGACCCAAGTCAGGCGACTTGCATAACAAATATAGTATGTTTTTACACAGCAAAAGATCCATAAAAACAACAACATAAAGAAAAACTATCACTGCTCGCAGAAAGAGACAACCTCGTCGTCTTTGGCTGCCGGCGTGAACCAGCCGTCGCTGCCGACGTGTGTCTCCGCACCATGGTTGTCCTCGGCCTCCTGCTACTCGTTCAAGCGGAGTGTGCGGGCGCTCTGCACGGATGAGAGCACAACCCGGTTCAAGTCGAGGATGTCCAGTTCCGCCTGCAGGAGGGCCTCGATGGCAGCGGCATCTGCGCGCTCCGCGTCGAGTCGAGCCTCCGCCGCCCGGTTCAAGTCCAGGACTCCCGGTTCCGCCTGCAGGAGGGCGTCGATGAGAGCGGCATCCGCATGCTCTACGTCGAGTTGAGCCTCTGCCGCCCGGTTCATGTCTAGGACGTCCGGTTCCGCCTGCAGGAGGGCCTCGATGGCAGCGGCATCCGCGCGCTCCGCCTCAAGTTGAGCCTCCGCCGCCCGGTCCACATCCACGACATCCGGTTCCGCCTGCAGGAGAGCCTCGATGGAAGCGGCATGCGCGCGCTCCGTGTCGAGTTGAGCCTCTGCCTCCCGGTCCTCCTTTAGTATTGCCATGTTGAACCGCTGGTCCGCCTGCACCATGGGGGACTCGGACGCCGGCACGAAGTCGACGTCCATCGTCTCATACCCATCGGGGGCATTCTACGCCGCGACCTCCACAGTGAACATTGGATCGGCTTCCTCCTTCTTGTAGCTTGGCTCCAGAGAACTCAGGGATTGGCCCGCCGCAAAGCGAGCTTGGGAACGGAGGTCTGTGGCGCCGATCGCCGCCGCGATTTCTGCGCGGCGCTCCGGCGTCAGCATCTTGTAGTAAGTGATCTTGCGGCGCACCATGGCTTTCCGGCGAACTAGGGGACGCTTGATGCGGGCTAGGGGATCGAAAGGTGGGGGAATGGGCTGGAGATTTGGTGTGGTTTTAGGGCAGTGGCTGGCGTAGGCCGAGCAGCGAAGGTTCTGGTGTGAATAGTGGTTCCGGTGACGACCGGTCAATCGGTTTTGACTGTACATCGCTCTTGTCGGGTTCGTGTTGCAGCCCGGCATGCTGGACCCTCCACGTTGCTCACCAAATGGAACGCGCTTCGTCTTGCGTTTTCGCTCGCTTGTGGGACCGCAGTTGAGAGCAAACCGACGTCCCTCCCCCTCCCCCGCCCGCGTCATTTATTATACCACCACTCCCTCCATTTTATGCGGATAAATAAAAACAGAGGGAGTATACTACGAATGAGGATCCCCTGACGTGGCCGAACCCATTGAGTAACTGACATGTGGGGCCTAGCAAGCATGGGGTCCGCCAGTAAGTGACCGAAAGGGAGGGTAAGGCAGGGATACCTACGTCAGAGGATCCACTTCCACTATACTACTTTGACCAAATGTTAGAGTAATAATATATGACATGCAACTTACACAAATGTTAGAGTAATAATATATGAGATGTAACTTACACAAAGCATACAGGGTCAAATGCGTTTTTCGAGGCTAACTTTGACCAAATGTTAGAGTAATAATATATGACATGCAACTTACACAAAGCATACGGTCAATTTCGTATGTGAAAGGAGTTTCCAATGATATAATTTTCACATTATACATCTCATGTACTCCCTCCGTCTAGGTGTGTAAGTCATCTTACGAAAACCAAACAATCCCAAAACACGTAGGCGCGGTGCATTAACTTCTACCTCGTTTCTTGTTTTTGACATATCAACCAATAAGAGATGAGGGTGTGCATGCTTTTAATGACCTGAGACTATCAAACATGACATGCAGTGGTTAGTTCATTGCTTGCAATACTATTAGTTAGCAAATAAACATTAATGTCTCTCGTTTTCCCCTCCTCCTTGGTCATGGTGCACAGCCTAAGATGACTTACTACCTCCGTCCTGGTTTATAGGTCCCCTTCATAGTTTCTGCCAAATTTTGACCAAAGATTTAACTAACAAAATATTAATGCATGTCAATAAAAATTATATCGCTGGATTCGTATTTGAACATAGTTTCTAATGATATAATTTTTTGTGACATGCAAGAACATTTTGCTAGTTCAATCTATGGTCAAAATTTGACACGAAACACAATGGGGACTAATAAACCAGGACGGAGGTAGTACTCACCTATGTGAAAGGAGTTCTATTAATCTTGTCAATAGTCAAATTGGAAACCATCTCGAGTACAAATCTAGGAGTACGTATGAATCTAACAATATTGATTGGGCATTGTTGAATGTTGATACCTTTTTTTATCATAGTAGAGATACTTTGACTACACATAAAAGTTATATGTAAAGTAGAAAAGATAGGAGGGAGTATATTGTACATTCAAAAACGAAATGAACATTGAATACCCTTTATATATGATTTGCGGATGCTATGATCACCGGTTCAAAATTTTGAATCTGCCTTAGGTATCATGTGCCCCCACTCGTTACCTCTCGGTTTCATCTCGGGGTCCGGAGATCTATTGAAAGAGGACTAGGGTGGGTACATGCGAATGATACTCGGTGAAATGTTCAAATGAGGCATGCGGGAGGATGGACTCGACTGGAGGGTGACATGATCGATGGAGAAGAGGGTTGGAGAGGAATGAGAAATAAGCAAACACCACATGATTACACTTGAACGGCTCAAATAAACAATAAGTTGTCTTGCTTGGCCTACATAGTGAAAGGCCTAATGCGCAACACAGAGCACTGACGCTCGAATATGGCTGGGAAAACAGGGAAACCGACATGTGGGGCACACCCGTCGGGACGACGTAGCGCAGACTAGTCCAATGGAGGAGCTGGCCCACGACCTCCTCGCCACTGACAACCGTTCATGTGGGTTGTTGGGGCCAACAACGGGGCGCAGCTCCAGCACCGCCTCTGGACATGGCGACCGCGGTGAGCGACACGCTCATATCGTTGATAGACACGGTCGGTTTCAGTGTGCCGAGGGTGGCGTTAGTGCTGTGGCACGACCAACAGTATGTTTGGTTTGTGCCCAAGGTTGCCCCATCAAAGCATTGGGTAGCCAAAATTTTGGTTGAGGTATTGGTTGCCCATGATTTGGCCGACATTGGCAAGAGAAATGAACTAGAGTTGGCTAGAGTTCATTGGCATGCCAAAGAAATGGCAACCATCCAAACAAAGACCAATCTTTGGGTCATGACCAAAATTTTGGTAAGGTGCACTTTTGCCACAATCCAAACACACCCCAACACCCAGCTCGCCGAGGATGCACGGGGCGCCACGACGCGTCCGCGGAGTGGTGTAGCGCGGCCAACTGCATCCTCTGGACTTGAGACCATGCTGGGTCGTCTTGCTTTTTCAATGACATGCGTGGATCGCATTTGAGCAAAGGGCATCTCCAACATTGCCACGACCGCAACTGACTACCCTGGCACACCAAAGCCCTCGTCCCTCGCGCCGTCGCGCGGTGCGTTCCCAGCCGGCGCCAGCTGCCCGCATTCATACCGTCCGTTTGTATGTCGTCGTTAAGAGGCTCGGTGCCCGAGGAACCAACTCCGGTGACTTAATGACGCACCCGGACGCTTGGCCTCACCGGAATGCGCTACTTAAAGCGGTAACGTCCAGCTAACCTCCACACCATAGCGCATCGTCCTCCTACCTGGCACCACATCCGCCATGACCGCAAGTGCGAACGCTCTGCGGGAGAGCTTGTCTTCGAGGATGAAGCTTGAGGTCCCCACCCTCGCTCAATTCGCCTCTCGCGACGCAATAGCGGCGTAGCTGGACGCGGATGCGACTGCACAAGCGATGGCCATGCTAGCGGCCGATGACGGGAGCACCATCAGCCACGCGTCCTACTTGCCACCGTCCAACGTCCGCCACCGCCGAGGTCGGGGACTCCTCCGAGGATGAGTAGGGCATGGGAGGCGGCAGGGCATGGTGTGCCAACTAGCCGGTCCGTATCCCGTGTTCTACTCTTCCTCGCCGGAGACCGCACCTTCACTTCACGGGTCTTGAACCCTGCCCCCGTACATAGAGATCGCAGAGGGAGGACGTCGGTCACCGCCGTAGAATAGGTTTAGGATCGGGTTTCTTTTATTTTTCTGTCCTATAAAAGTTCGAAATGTAATGAAAATCTGCCGTGTTTGCATTAATCTCGGCCGGTGTATATGAACTTTCACAATAATATACATATTGTAGGAGTACTAGCAAGATGCCCGTGCGTTGTACGGAAGATCAAGATCTTGTGGGAGAAAAGGATGAACGAGGGAAAGCTTTATCTGCAAATGTGGAGAGGAGTGCGGGTAAATTGTCATAGTTTCCTTCCTATCCGTTAGATATAGATCGGACGACCTATATTGCAGGATGACAGGCACACCATCATCACCAACTCTGCTTTTTATTGAACCGAGACAAATCTAAAAAACCCAAATAAGCCAACCTCCCAGCATATCACGTGGGAAAAGACCCGACCGCGCCGTTTTAGTCGGGATTACCGGATTACTAGTAGTAGTATCGATGGATCGCGCGAAGCAACATTTTTTTTGAGGGGGCGAAGCACCTAGTTTAAAAGGAAAAAGGTGGTACACTCACAGCACTCCTGTCGCGGTCGCATTGCACCCCACACACATTCGGTCCTGCACACGGCTCACGCAAACGGAACGCGCTTCGGCTTGCCTCTTCACTGACACGTGGGACTGCACTTGGAGAAACCGACCATGTGCCAAACTCCCCCCGCCCACCGCATGAAAATCCTCTCCCCCCCACAAAAATTCCCACCAAATTCGATTCAACCGCCCTTCAGCCAAATA
>NC_041385.1:465804054-465915396 GCF_002162155.2 Triticum dicoccoides | reverse complement strand
CCGCCAAAGCCGCCCTCCCCGCCGCGCCGATACGTCGGCACCATGGTTCATCGAGGGGACGCACGGCGATCCTCTCGCTCCCACAGTATGCTCTCATAGACTGCCATCCTCTAGCCGCGCCGCCACCTCTAGCTACGTTCTTGTGGAGGCGCACAACGGTCAGCGTCGCCACCGCTGGCGACGTTCGTGTGGAGACGCACGACGGTCAGCTTCTCCCATGGTACGCGCATTCTAGACTGAGGCCCCGTTCATGTCGGTGTAGCGCTGAATGTTAGCTGATAGACGCTGTTAATCTCACTGTTTGCCGAAGTAGTTTACTGTCAATATGCTCTGCTTAAGAAGCTTCCTTGCCCTGTTCTACACTCAAGCTTCCTTGCCGAAGTAGTTTGCTGAGATGGCATGCCAAGGCCGATTAGTTGCTAAAATATCCTACCATATATTTATTGTGACGTAGATTGCCATGGTCTAGTAGCCAATCTATTAGGTGAAATAGCTCTACACCGTTTTATACTCAATCTTTGTTGCTGCGATGGCCTTCGATAGTTTGATGGCTGTGTGCTCGGCCTCATTGACCGCTGAAACAGCCTGCCATAATTTAGCACTCAAATCTGTTTGCTGAATTAGCTTTACATATATTTCGTTACTTAGATCTGCTCGTCCAAATATCTTGCCATAGCTTTAGACATCGACCTAGGTATTTTTTTCTGGACTTCATAAAAAAGCATATATGTTTTTCCTGTAATATCTAGTAGAAGAACTAATTTGTATGTCTAACAGATGGACAGGACTTGGATAACTTCTGCTCAAAGATTCTCTGCTGCATATGTCGAGGGGGTTGAAAACTTCATGAACTTTATCAGAGCTGAGTACGGTGGTCCAAAATCAGATGTGCTCTGCCCGTGTAGCAGTTGTATGAATTCAGTTACAAGACCCCAATCAACTGGGCAAAATCATCTACACTTGTATGGGATGTCGGTCACATATACTAGGTGGGTTCATCATGGTGAAGCTATGAACGTCAATGTTATTGACTACGTGGAAGCAGTAGATCACCATCTTGATCTGCCTGATGCTCAGGTGGAAGAGGAGGAGGAGGTGGTGGTGGCGGAGCCAGTGAGTTTGACCAACATTGAAACAATGCTACAAAATGCTCGTGCATTCCGTGAACTTTCACCTGCAGAAGAAAAATGGTGGGCCCGCATGTTGGAACAATGCAACGTTGCCGTCAACCCAGGAAATAAGCTACCAGTATTCTCAGCTATGGTCACCTTTCTTCAGGTGAAGACATCTGAGCGGATGACCAACAAATCATTCAATGCGATGTTGGCTGCTTTCCGCAAATCTTTCCCAGATGCGTCTGAGCTGCCACACACCTACAGTAAAATGAAGAATTTCCTTCGTGCAGTTGGAATTGGATATGATATGATCCATGTTTGTAAGAATAATTGTGTTCTGTTCGGGAAGGATTATGCCAACTTAAGTGAATGCCCGAAATGCAAATCATCAAGATGGAAAGATGGCAATGCTGTGAAGAGGGTTCCTCATAATGTTCTGAGACATTTTCCAATTACACCAAGATTGCAGAGGTTGTTTCATGATGCTAAAACAAGAGAGGATGTACTGTGACATTCTAGGAACCAGGAGTACAGAGATCAGAATGTAATGAGCCATCCATCTCATGGTAGTGAGTGGAAAAGCTTCAATGGTAAACACAAAGAGTTTGCTGCTGACCCGAGAAACATTAGACTTGGCTTAGCTTCAGATGGATTTAACCCATTTGGCCACCAGAGCGCCACATATAGCATGTGGCCAGTGCTTGTTATCCCTTACAACATGCCTCCAAATGTCTGCACCAAAGAATCAAACTACATGATGGCCTTGCTCATCCCAGGTCCAAAAAGTCCTGGAAAGGATTTTGATTTGTTCATGGAGCCTCTTGTGGAGGAACTTCAACAACTATGGAAGGATGTTCTCACTCGAGACCTATATAGCAGCCCACCAGTTGATTTCTTTCTGCGTGCTTTTGTAATTTGGTGCATCCATGATTATCCGGCTTTGGGCACTATGTCAGGGCGAACGACACATGGTTACAATGCATGTGTTCGCTGTGACAGGAATCCACTGTCATACGCAATACTTAGCAAGATCTGTTACATTGGACACCGACGTTTCCTTGCCAAGGACAAGCCGCATCCTAGAAAATACCGAAGACATGTTTTCAATGCAAAGCATGAAAACCGTGATGCACCAAAGAGGCTCACCGCCGATGAGTTGCAAGTGGAATTAGAGAAGGTCAGGCATATTACACCAGGAAACCATCCTGGTAATGGTAGCGGGAAAAGGAAGCGTGGCACAGTAGAAGAGAGATTATTGTTTACTCGCAGGTCCACTTTGTGGGACTTGGAGTATTGGAAAGATTTGGATCTGCGACATAATCTTGATGTGATGCACATCGAGAAAAATATATGTGACAGCATTATCGGCACACTTCTTAACATTGAAGGCAATACGAAAGATACCTTAAAATCTAGGGTTGATTTGACACACCTGGGTATCAGAAAGGATTTGCAGGTGCAAGATGAAGGTAAACCACGGGATATGGCACCAGCTGTGTACGTCTTGGACAAGGTAAAAAAGAAAAGAATTCTGTGAGGTCCTGTCACGTGTGAGATTCCCACATCGATTTGCTTCCAACCCTGAAAGGAGAGTCAGTGCAAATGGAAACAAGGTACAAGGGTTGAAAACTCATGACTGCCATGTCCTACTTCAAAGGGCTTTACCTGTTATCCTTAGAGGATTGGGCCGCCCTGACTTATACAGAGCAGTTGCAGAGTTGGGACAATTCTTCAGGGAACTCTGCAGTAGAAATATCAGGATAGATGCTTTGGAGCGTCTTAGAGACAAGATACCAACTATCCTATGCGACCTTGAGAAGATATGTCCTCCAGCCTTCTTTGATGTGATGGTGCATTTGGCTGTTCATCTACCTGATGAGGCACTACTTAGAGGTCCAGTACAGTATGGCTGGATGTACCCTATTGAAAGGTGGCTAGGCACTTTCAAGGGCTATGTTAGGAACAGAGCTAGACCCGAGGGTTCCATTGCAGAGGCCTACATTGCTACAGAAGCATTGACATTCTGCTCAATACATTGAAATAGCTGATCAGCTTAGCAAAGAGGTGGGTGAAGACAATCCCGGGCTCAATGTTTTCGATTATTCTGTTCGAGTTACAGGGAAGAGTCGACAAGAGGACAAACCTAAAGATTTGGACAAAATGGTTTGGTATGTGTTGAATAACTGTCCTGAGATACTACCTTATATCAAGTAAGTGCAGTACTGCAACTTATACATCGTAATCTACTAAACTTGCAGCACATTCTTATATATTTAGATGTTTGACGCGATCACTATGTTGTGCAGCATCTACAAAGAGGAGTTACTGCTGCAAAATCCAAGAAACATTGACAAACTGGTTATGGCAGGATTTGCAAAATGGTTCAAGAACCATGTAAGCTTTTGAAGTGCACTGTCAGTTTTTTAATATATTGAGTACATAAGATGATCAGCTTGTCTATTTTGTAACCATAGGTTAAGAAGATGCGGGAGGATGGGCAGGCAGTTGATGATGCCCTTTACTCACTAGCAATGGGTCCTGATACTCGGGTAAGACATTATGAATCTTGCGTTGTTGGAGATGTGCGCTACAACACCCTTGCATGAGACGAAGGCAGGAAGACACAAAACAGTGCCATCATGAGCATGGATATGTATGACAAAGAGACAACTGAAATGTATGCTAACATAACAGACATTGTTCAGTTGTAGTATATCTCCAGTTTCGAGGATCATCGGTGTGTAGTTCTGTTGTGCTGTCGTTGGTATAACCTGTTTTCCAGGATCGCAAAACCCAGAGCCGATGATTATTTCAAATCCATCAATGTCAAGGCGGCATACTAAACCAACGAGCCTTTTATTTTGGCAAATCAAGCAACACAGATATTTTTCTTGGAAGACACATTTGCATGTAGCGATGACTGGAGAGTATTGCAAAGGTTTGAGCAGAGGAATTCGTTTAATGAAGTTGCATAACAAGGTGATGCTTACACTGCTCCTGATGTACAAGATAACACAGATGTTCCTAATATCTTTGAGAACCATCACGTCAATGACGCCGACGAAAAGATTGCCTATCGTGTTGTGGACATACAAGAGTTGATCAAGAAGAAGCCAATGTTCGAGGACGTTGAGGACGAAGAAGAAGTTGACGCCGTGGGGAATTACGATTCAGACTGATACACATGGCGAAGATGTTGACGCTGCTGCTGCGGATGATGATTACATTGCTTTTGTCATATTTTCCTGTCAGAAGACATTTTTTATCTACTATGTGAAATTGTGTTTGCTATGACAACTGAAACCTGATGAACATATTGTTTAGTATTTTGCTGTGAGAACATCACTTGTTATGTATGCTGATTTGTGTTTGGTGATTGTATGGCAACTAAAACATGATGACATTGTTGTTTAGTTGTACTCATATTTGGCTGTGAAACTTGAATTTGATGACATAGTTTGCTGTTGGACTGCAATTTGCTCGACGTCTTCAAATGAGAACAAAGCTGACCCGACAGGGCCTCTGCTATTTATTTATTTATATGAGAAAAAGGGGATACCCCCTGATTTCCGTTAATAGAAATCATTAGATGTTCACAACACTACACCCAGCCTGCTACACATGTTTCATTCATTACTAGTTTCAGCAAAGTGCTCATGTCATAGCCACTAAATACACCACGAGTGCTACATACACTGCAAATAAAGAGACAATCATCCTACAATGCACATCGATTTTGCCCATTATCTTCACAAGCTCTTTCATCTCCTCATTGCTGTCAAGGCCGTTCAGCAGCTGTTGCTTGGCCATGATCAGAGGAACTGCATCTTTAACCTTCTGCTATGCATCTTCCTCTTCTGCCGTTCCTTCAGTTACTTGTCCAACACCCCAACCTGCTGGTATTGGGATTCCTCGGCTAACCAAGTAATCAGCGTAGTTGCATTCCCCCACATCAGCAACTTCCCAGAAATACAAATCACACGAATCTTCCCTTTTTTGCACGAATCAAATTGGAAGATCATCAACCAAACTATTAAAAAATTAGCAACTGAAAGCAGCAGAACAACACTTAAACATATTATTATCCCATGATTCGGGCATTTGTAGAAGACTCGGCCAGGGTTGCGGATTGTGGTTGAGACGTGACGGATGACTCTGTGTGATTTGCAGCAGTGGCACCACACCAATGGCAGCGGGTTGCGATGAGCAATCGGCTGCAGTGCGTGTGCCGGCGGGGGTGTGATGAGACCCACAGGCAATGGTACGAGTGGTGACTTGGCGCATATCTGGTTGTTGCCTGCTGAAGAGCAGGTGGACGAGCAACCAGCGGACATGGTTGCTGCGGCTAGAGCTTCTGATGCTAGGCAGAGTAAGTAGAGAAGAGGAGAAGCGAACGTTGGATATGTCAGTTTCATTACTTGCAGAGTAGCATAGCACCATATATAGTCATAGTCTAGGTTTGGATGCGACCCGGCTATAGGAGCACGTCTTTCTTTTTTCTAAAACTCGGCAACGTCTCTTTACTGGTACACTAGCTTGTTCTGTATGCCTTCCCAAGTCTTTGATTTTCTTTCCCTTTTTTTTGCGAGGAAGGAAGGAGGACAAAATTGAGAGTTCCTCGGACTCGAACCCAAGATCTCTCGGTTGAAAACCAAGGGTGCTAGTCAGTTATGTGGTGAACGTTCCCTGTGAGGAGGACGGCAGACAAACACATTTCCTCGCAATTTTCTTCCTATATATAAAAAAGTATGCTACTTGGTGTCCGCTTAGTCAAAAAACGATTGTGCCAACCTTGACCGTTCGATTGACATTCAATGTCTGTTGCATTTCTTCAGTCTCTTCTTCCTCGAGCCGCCAAAGCCAAACCAGCACCGGCGGGACTGCCTGCTCCCGCCTCCCACGGCTGGCTGTGATCTTCCCCGGCTCCTGTTCGTTCCCGTACGAGGCCTCACCATCGTCCTCCGCCTTGGTTCGCTCGCCGCGGCGCCGCCCTCCGGTGTTGTCAACATGGTCAACAACCGAGAGGAATAAGGAGATGACTGTACATGGTGAGGATGACAGTAGAGACCCAGCAGCACGCGCAGTAATTTTGTTTTTTCGGGACGGAGAAGGGTATCAACTGGGTTGTGTGGGACCCGTGGCCCATCTAGCCCAGGCTTTTATTTCATATGTTTAGCACATGACCAGCCCAGTTTGTTTTTTTCCTTTCTAAAAAATGGCTAGCCAGCTATTTTGTTTTTTGCAGAATAACCAACATAGGCCTACTTGCTTTTCTACGCCCTGCTGGGCCGGAAATCTTTCAAGATGAGGAGGGAATGCATTTTGCCTAGAAAATGTGCTATAAGTAATAAGAAATGGGCTATAAGTAATAAGAAATGGGCTATAAGTACTAATAAATGGGCTATAAAATGAAAAAAATACAGCAAACAGGCAATTTGTTCCCAAATACTGTTTTCTTTCGGATTTTGGTATTTTAAATTTCATTGTTTTTCTGCGAGTAAAATTTCATTGAATTTAAATTAAGGTATATTTAGATTTAAAATTAAATTGAATGTGGCTAGAAATTTCGGGCTGTATGCTGTTTGGGACAGATTTGGAGGCTGACTTGTGGGTCTACTAGGTTGACGTGTACTTTGGCTTTGTCAACTTAGTCCACAAACGATTCTAGCAGCAGTGAACGTTGGATGTTATTCCAACGGCCGTGCTGCTTCTTCAATATCCGATCTTCTTGCTCCAGAAGCCCAAACCAGCTCCGGTGGGACTGCCTGCTCCTGCCTCCCATGGCCGGCTGTGCTGCCGCACAGGCCGCACCGCCCCACCCTACTTCATTGCTGGCCAGGCCATTCCTCTACTCACGCACACCTCCTGTTATTTTCCGGTGACGGCAGCCGGACCAGTAAACCCTCGTACTCCCCACCGCGTGGGCAACCATTGCCGAGTCTTCCCCGGCTCCGTGTTGTTCCCTTCCTAGGCCTCGCCGTCGTCCACCGCCATGGTGCTCTCGGCGCGGCCTGGTCAACATGGTCAACGAACGACATCCATCGGCCGTGGCAAAAATGATGATTGCTCCACCTGACAGCTGGGACCCATCGGAAGGGCCTCTGTATTTTGCGAAAAAACGTTCCCCCCACTGACATGTTGGACCCACCAGCTATATCTCCGCACGCAAGGAAGTGCCTCCTTATTACGCACAAAAAAATGAATACCCACCCTGCTAGATGGGACCCACCATAGTGGGAGGATGACTTGTGGGCCAACTAAGTTGACGGGGACGGAGGGCTTTGTCAACTTAGTCAATATGAACGATTCTAGCTCCAGTGACCATACGATGTCCATCCAATGGTCGTAGTGCTTCTTCAACCTCTGGTGTTCTTGCTCTAGCCGCCCAAAGCAGCGCCGGTCGTGCCGCATGCTCCTGCCTCTTGTGGCCGGCTGTGATTCCGCGGAGGCCTCACCGCCCCCTACTACTCCCACCGCTGGCCCAGGGTATCCCTCTACTCACCCACACCCCCTGTTATTCTGTGGCGACGGCAGCCTCACGCCACAGCCGAACCGGTGAACCCTCGTACTCCTCTCCCCGCGGGCTACCACTGTTGCGTCTTCCTCGGCTCCGCGTCGTCCCCTTCCTAGGCCTCGCCGTCGTCCAGACCACCGCCCTGGTGCTCTCGGCGCGGCGTGTTCAACGTGGTCAACAAACGACTTCCATTGGAAGAGTACTGTACATGGAGAGGCTGACAGCTGGGTCCAGGCGGCCGCAAGGAAGTGCCTCCTTATTACGCACAAAATAATTATTCCTCCACCTGACAGCAGGGACCCACCGGACGGGCCACCTTATTTCGTGAAAAAAATGTTCCCCCTGGCTGCTGGGACCCACCTGACGAGCCAGCATATTTCGTGAAAAAAACGTTCCCCGCGCTGTCAGCTCGGACCCACCGGAAGTGCCTCCTTATTACGCACAAAAAAATGAATACTCCCCTTGCTAGCTGGGACCCACTATGGTGGGAGGCTGACTTGTGGGCCTACCAAGTTGACTGGGACGGGGGCCTTTGTCAACTTTAGTCAATATGAACGATTCTAGCTCTAGTGACCGTACGATGTCCATCCAACGGCCGTAGTGCTTCTTCAACCTCTGGTGTTCTTGCTCCAGCCGCCCAAAGCAGCGCCGGTTGTGCCACATGCTCCTGCCTCCTGTGGCCGGCTGTGCTGCCGCGGAGGCCTCACCGCCCCTACTATTCCCACCGCTGGCCAGGCCCTACGGCGACGGCAGCCTGACACCGCAGCCGAACCAGTGAACCCTCGTACTCCTCTCTGCGCGGGCTTCCACTGCCGCGTCTTCCCTGGCTCCCCGTCATCCCCTTCCTAGGCCTCGCCGTCGTCCACCGTCCTGGTGCTCTCGGTGCGGCATGGTCAACGAGATCAAGGAACGACTTCCATCGGATGTGGACTGTATGTGGAGAGGCTGACAGCTGGGTCCACGGCCGCAGCAAGGAAGTGCCTCCTTATTACGTGGAAAATAATGATTCCTCCACCTGACAGCTGAGACCCACCGGACGGGTCACTGTATTTCGTGAAAAAAAACGTTTCCCCCTGACTGCTAGAACCCACCAGCTACATCTTCGCACGCAAGGAAGTGCGTACGGGCAAAAAAACAAAATGATTCGCCCCCTGACCGCTGGGACCCACCAGCGACACCTTAGCACGCAAGGAAGTGCGTCCAGACAAAAAAAACGATTCACCCTCCTGACTACTGGGACCCACCAGCTACATCTTTGCACGCAAGGAAGTGCGTCCAGGTAAAAAAAAACGATTCGCCCCCCTAACTGCTCGGACCCACCAGCTACATCTTCGTAGGCAAGGAAGTGCCTGACAGTCGGGACCCACCTGGTCGAAGCGTACGTAGCGTTGTCATTCTGGTCGCGAACGTGTATGTACATACTGGTCGTTGTAGAGGCGCGCACGTGTCGTAGTAGAGGCGTGCACGTAGCATGTATACGTACATACAGCGGCGAGGGTGCAAGAAAGAAAATACGGCCACGTACATACATACGGGCAGGGTCTCGAACGCCTACTCGCGCATACGTACGGCCAGGGCTTGTGTACATGGCTGGGTCGGAACGTAGAAAAAGCGTCATCGTCGTGTTCATGGGCAGGCAACAGAATGCGTCGTGTTCATGGGGAGGCAATGGAATGCGTCGTGTTCATTGGGAGGCAGCGGAACGCGTGGGAGCCAACCGGCTTGGACGGAACAGGCGATGGAAACGAGGCCTGACGTACCGCACAATGGAGGAAACGGACCTCCTACATTCGGAACGGGGTCCTATTGATCGGGAGGGGTGTGGCATACCGCAAAATGGAGGAAACATACCTCCTACAGTCGAAACGGGGGTCCTATTGATCGGGAGGGGTCTGGCGCACCGCAAAACGGAGGAAATGGACCTCCTACGGTCGAAATGGGGGTCCTGTTGATCGGGAGGGGTGTGGCATACCGCAAAACGGACGAAACGGACTTGTGTTGGAGTGCTATGGTCGAAACGAGGGTCCTGTTCATCGGGAGGGGTGTTGCGTACCGCAAAACGGGACTCCACGGGATACTGTTCATCTCCACCGTCGACCTCCTCCAGCCTCCACGGGCTACCGTCGACCTCCTCCAGCCTCCACGGGCTCCTGTTCATCCAGCCTCCACCGTGCACTACTCCACCGGCTACTGTTCAACCACCCCTCCACCGTCTACTATTCATCCATCCCTCCACCATCTACTATTCATCCAGCCCTCCACACCACGGGGTCCCGTTCAACCACCCCTCCACCACCTACTGTTGATCCAGCCCTCCACACCACGGGGTCCTGTTCATCCAGAGGCAACGCCACCGCTCACTGTTCATCCAACCCCCCTCCCCCCCCGCAACACTCACTGTTCATCCAATCGATCAGTTTTAGTTAGGAGGAGTAGCGAAGGAATCGCTCCATCGGGTTTAGTTAACAGCCATCGATCGATCGCTCGGGTTCAGTAACGCATAGCCTGCAGTGCAATCGCTCGGGTTCAGTTAGAGCCCAACGCCTCGCTCGGGTTCAGTTAGAGCCAACGACTCGCACACACGCGCGTACGTGTACGAGAGAAACGCACATCGCTCGGCCCCCGACCTCCCACCATTACCGGCAACTCCCCGAAATCCCCCCCCTCGCTTCTACCACGATTTTTTCCGTCATGGACGGCCCGAAGAATGTCATGCAACTGCGTCTCCGGCCCGCCCAGGACAAAAAGCCCATTTTCTGTCATGATTTTTTGTCATAGAAGTAGGAGCCCACCACATCTATAATGACACCGGGTTTTGTCACAATTATCGTCATAGAAGTGTCATATGTATGACAGAAAAAAAATTCGTTCGGCCCAAAATGTCACGGATGTGTCTTTTTTTGTAGTGCTCTCAACCATTCCAAGACTCCTCATGAAGTTTGGGATCTCATCGGAGACTCCGAACAACATGCGGTTACCAATCATCAAATATCCCAATATTACTCTAGCATCAACGAACGTTAAGCGTGAACCCTGCAGGTTCGGGAATCATGTAGTCATGACCGAGACCTCTCTCCGGTCAATAAACAATAGCGGGACCTGGATGTCCATATTGGTTCCTACATATTCAATGAAACCACGATGTCAAGGATTCACTTCATCCTGTATGCAATTCCCTTTTTCCGGCGATATGTTACTTGACCGAGATTCGATTGTCGGTATCTCTATACCTAGTTCAATCTCTTTACCGACAAGTCTATTTACTTGTTCCGTAATACAAGATCTCGTGACTAACTAATTAGCCACATTGCTTGCAAGCTCTTTATGATGTTGTATTACCGAGAGGGCTCAGAGATATCTCTCCATCATATGGAGTGACAAATCCCAGTCTCGATTTGTGCCAACCCAACAAACACCTTCGGTGATACCTGTAGAGCACCTTTATGATCACCTAGTTACGAAGTGATGTTTCAATACACACTAAGTATTCCTCTGGTGTGAGGGAGTTGCACGATCTCATGGTCTTAGGAATAGATACTTGACATGAAGAAAGCTATAACAATAAGGTGATATGATCAACGGCTAAGCTTACGGTTGGGTCTTGTCTATGTTAGGAAACCTTAACCATCTTTGGTCAACGAGCTAGTCTAGTAGAGGCCCACAAGGGACATAGTATTTGTTTATGTATTCGCACATGTATTTAAGTTTCGGTGAATACAATTCTAGCATGAATAATAAACCTTTATCATGAACAAAGAAATATGATGATAACCAATTTATTATTGCCTATAGGGCATATTTCCAATAGTCTCCCACTTGCACTAGAGTCAATAATCTAGTTTACATAGTTACGAATCTGACAGCCATGGAGTCTTGGTGCTGATCATGTTTTCCCCGTGGAAGAGCTTCAGTCAATGGGTCTACCACATTCAGATCCGTATGTACTTTGCAAAGTTCCATGTCTCCATCCTTAACATAATTACGAATGGAGTTGAAGCGGCGCTTGATGTGCTTGGTTGTCTTGTGAAACCTAGGCTCCTTGGCAATGGAAATAGCTACAATGTTTTCACAAAAGATAGTCATTGGATCCGATGCACTAGGTATTGCACCCAGATCAAATATGAACTCCTTCACCCAGACTCCTTCTTGCACTACTTCCGAAGCAACTATATACTATGCTTCACAAGTAGATCCCGCCACGACACTCTGTTTGGAACTGCGCCAACTAACTGCTCCACCATTTAATATAAATATGTATCTAGTTTGAGACTTAGAGTCATCTGGATTTGTGTCGAAGCTAGCATCGACGTAACCCTTTACGACGAGCTCTTTGTCAGCTCCCTAAACGAGAAACATGTCCTTATTCCTTTTCAGGTACTTCAGGATATTATTGACCGTTGTCTAGTGATGTACTCCTGGATCACTTTGGTACCTCCCTGCCAGATGTATGGCAAGGCACACATCAGGTCTGGTACACAGCATGACATACATTATAGAGCCTATGGCGGATGCATAGGGGATGAATTTCATCCTTTCTCTTTCTTCTGCTGTGGCCGGGATTTGAGTCTTAGTCAAATTCACACCTTGCAACACAGGCAAGAACCCTTTCTTGACTAGTCCATCTTGAACTTCTTCAGAACTTTTTCAAGGTATGTGCCTTTTGAAAGTCCTATTAGACGTCTTGATCTATCTCTATAGATTTTGATGCCCAATATGTAAGCAGCTTCACCGAGGTCTTTCATTGAAAAACTTCTTGTTCAAATAACCCTTTATGCTTTCCAGAAATTCTATATGATTTCCAATCAATAATATGTCATCCACATATAGTATTAGAAATGCTATAGAGCTCCCACTCACTTTCTTGTAAATACAAGCTTCTCTGTAAGTTGTATAAAACCACAAGCTTTGATCACCTTATCAAAGCGTATATTCCAACTCCAAGATGCTTGCACCAGTCCATAGATGGATCGCTAGAGGTTGCATACCTTGTTAGCATCCTTAGGATCGACAAAACCTTCTAGTTGCATCATATACAACACTTCCTTAAGGAACCCGTTAAGGAATGCTGCTTTGACATCCATGTGCCAATTTCATAATCATAAAATGCGGCAATAGCTAACATAATTCTAACAAACTTAAGCATCGCTACGAGTGAGAAAGTCTCATTGTAGTCAACCCCTTGAACTTGTCGAAAACCCTTTGTGACAAGTCGAGCTTTATATATGGTGGCATTACCATCAGCGTCTGTATTCTTCTTATAGATTGATTTATTCTCATTGGCTTGCCGATCATCGGGCAAGTCCACCAAAGTAAATACTTTGTTCTCATACATGGATCCTATCTTGGATTTCATGGCCTGAAGCCATTTTCAGAATCCGGGCTCATCATAGCTTCTTAACTTGATCCGAAGTTTCATGATCATCATCATTAGCTTTCTTTTTGGTTGGTGTAGGCATCACGGGAACTGCTTTGTGATGTGCTACCTTCCAAATCGAGAGAAGGTACAATTGCCTCATCAAGTTCTACTCTCCTCCCACTCACTTCTTTCGAGAGAAACTCCTTCTCTAGAAAGGACCAATTTTTGGCAACAAAGATCTTGCCCTCGGATTTGTGGTAGAAGGTATACCCAATGGTCTCTAGAGGGTATCCTATGAAGACACACTTCTCTGCTATGGGTTTGAGCTTATCAGGCCGAAGCCTCTTGACATAAGCGTCGCATCCCCAAACTTTAAGAAAAAACAGCTTAGGTTTCTTGCCAAACCATGACTCATACAGTGTCGTCTCAAAGGATTTAGACGGTTCCCTATTTAAAGTGAATGCAGCTGTCTCTAATGCATAACCGCAAAACGATAGTGGAAAATCGGTAAGAGACATCATAGAATGCACCATATCCAATAGAGTACGATTACGACGTTCAGACAAACCATTACGTTGTGGTGTTCTAGGTGGCGTGAGATGTGAAAAAATTCCACATTGTCTTAAATGCATACCAAACTCGTAACTCAAATATTCACCTCCACGATGAGATCGTAGAAACTTTGTTTTCTTGTTATGATGATTCTCCACTTCACTCTGAAATTCCTTGAACTTTTCAAATGTTCTAGACTTGTGTTACATTAAGTAAATATACCCATATCTACTGAAATCATATGTGAAGGTAAGAAAATAACGATATCCACAACGTGCTTCAATACTCATCGGACCACATACATTGGTATGTATTATTTCCAATAAGTCACTAGCTCGCTCCATTGTCCCGAAGAACGGAGCTTTAGTCATCTTTCCCATAAGGCATGGTTCACATGTCTCAAATGATTCATAATCAAGAGATTACAAAAGTCCATCAGCATGGAGTTTCTTCAGGCGCTTTACACCAATATGACCTAAGCGGCAGTGCCATAAAAATGTGGTACTATCATTATTAACTTTGTATCTTTTGGCATCAATTTTATCACTATGATCGAGATTCAATAAGAATAAACCATCCAAAGGGGGTACATGACCATACAAGATATTACTCATATAAATAGAACAATCATTATTCTCTAACTTAGATGAATAACCATCTTACAATAAAGAAGATCCAGATATAACGTTCACGCTCAATGCAGGCACCAAATAACAATTATTTAGGTTTAAAACTAATCCTGAAGGTAGATGTAGAGGTAGCGTGCCAGCGACGATCACATCAACCTTGGAACCATTTTTTACGCTTATCGTCACCTCGTCCTTAGCCAGTCTTCGTTTTTTCCGAAGCTCTTGTTTTGAGTTACAAATATTAACAACCGAACCAGTATCAAATACCTAGGCGCTACTACGAGCACTAGTAAGGTACACATCAATAACATGTATATCACATATACCTTTGTTGACGTTACTAGTCTTCTTATCTGCCAAGTACTTGGGGCAGTTCCGCTTCCAGTGACCATTCCCCTTGCAGTAGAAGCACTCAGTCTTAGGTTTGGGTCCAACCTTGGGTTTTTGCACAGGAGCAGTAACTTGCTTGCCATTCTTATTGATGTTCCCTTTCTTTCCCTTTCCTTTCTTCTTGAAACTGGTGGTTTTATTAACCATCAACACTTAATGCTCTTTCTTGATTTCTACCTCCGCGGACTTAAGTATCATGAATAGCTCGGGGATCATTTTCTCCATTCCTTGCATATTATAGTTCATCTCAAAGCCTTTGTAGCTTAGTGGCAGTGACTGGAGAACTCTGTCAATGACTGTGTCATCTGGAAGATTAACTCCCAACTAAGTCAAGCGGTTGTGAAAACCAGACATTCTGAGTATATGTTCACTAACAGAACTGTTCTCCTCCATCTTGCAACTAAAGAATTTGTCAGAGGTGTCATACCTCTCGACATGAGCATGAGTTTGAAATACCAATTTCATATCTTGGAACATCTCATATGCTCCGTGGTGCTCAAAACGTCTTTGGAGCCCTGGTTCTAAGCTGTAAAGCATGGCACATTGAACTATCGAGTAGTCATCAGAACGTGCCTACCAGACGGTCATAAAATCTGCAGGCGAGCCTTGAGGGGGTGCATCACCAAGCAGTGCATTAAGGACATAAGCCTTCTATGCAGCAATGAGGATAATCCTCAAGTTAGGGACCCAGTCCGCATAGTTGCTTCCATCATCTTTCAACTTAGCTTTCTCTAGGAACGCATTAAAATTCAGGGGAACTACAACGTGAGCCATTGATCTACAACATAAATTTTGCAAAGACAGTTAAGACTAAGTTCATGATAACTAGTTCAGTTAATCAAATTACTAATATAATCCCACTTAAATGATCATCCCTCAAGTTGTCTAAGTGATACATGATTCAAATCAAGTAGCCCATGTCCGATCATCACATGAGATGGAGTAGTCATCAATGGTGAACATCTCCATGTTGATCATATCTACTATATGAATCATGTTTGACTTTTCGGTCTCATGTGTTCCAAGGCCATGTCTGTCCATGCTAGTCTCATTAAGTTTAACTCAAGTATTATGCATGTAAAACTAGCTTACACCCGTTGTATGCGAACATAGAGTCTATCACACCGGATAATCACGAGGCGCTTCCAAACGATGAACTTTTGCAACGGTGCATACTTAGGGAGAACCAAATTTCTTGAAACTAAGTGAAGGGATCATCTTATAATGCTACCGTCGTTCTAAGCAAAATAAGATGCATAAAAAGATAAACATCACATGCAATCAATATGTGACATGATATGGCCATTGTCATCTCATGCCTTTGATCTCCATCTCCAAAGCACCGACATGATCTCCATTATCACTGTCATAACACCATGATCTCCATCATCATGTCGTCAGGTGGTCATCTCGCCAACTATTGCTAACGCATAGCGATAAAGTAAAGCAATTACATGACGAATAATAAATTAAAGACAACCCTATGGCTCCTACCAGTTGCCGTACTCATCGACATGCAAGTCGTGAACCTATTACAAAACATGATCATCTCATACATCAACATATATCAAATCATGTTTTGGCCATACCACATCACAACATGCCGTGCAAAAACAAGTTAGACGTCTTCTAATTTGTTGTTGCAAATTTTACATGGCTGCTATGGGCAACTGACCAGAACCATTCTTACCTATGTAATCCACAACGGTGATCATCAAGTTGCCTTTTAACCACTGATATAGCGAGCTACTATACAAACATTTTTCACCCCTTTCGTGACGGTATTTTGAACCGTCGCCTAGGGAGTGTGGGCGATAGGGGGGTCCTTCCCACACAACCCAGAAACCGTTGGGGATAGGCCCTCTGGTCACACACGCTTGGCAAAGTGAGATCGTGTGCGATGGGCAAGCGATCAAATACAATTATACAGGCCCAATCGGTTCCGATCGTAAGTACATCCCACATAGTCAGTCCCAGACAAACGTTTCCGTTCGTATGTACATTCCGCATAGTCAATCCAAGGAATACGTTTTCCTTCGTATGCACATCCCACACAATCAATCCAAGAAGTACATTTTCGTTCATATGTACATCCCACACAATCAATCCATGGAAAACATTTCCGTTCGCATGTACATCACACACAATTTTCCCCATTAAATCGTTTGTGATAGTGTTGCCATTGCAGAAGATATCAACAATTTTATCGTTTGCATTGAATGCATCACACACGATGCATAGAAGAAAATGTGTGGCATAGGCTGTCTATCACACACACTTTTTATGTGGTAAACATTTGCGCAAGGTGGCATAACGCAAACAATATTCAGTAGGAAGTCGTGTGTGATTGTTCATTGATCCAATACGTTTTATTCCTAAAACTATGTGTGTTGTTTGAGGTCATCGCCCACGGTGTTTTCTTAATAACCATTTGCAATAGAAAACCCCAATAATCAGGCTAATTGGCCTATTATTAATAATCCATTTATTAATCTAATTGACATTTCATATTAAGCACACAGTATATTTCATTTTCGTATTAAGGAAGCAAGATTTCGTAATTGAAATACATCAGAGTACAACATCATATAGCTTCAGCACTCAGCTACCCCATTACACAACTGCACCAGCACCAAGTTTCACATGCAACATCTATAATCTTTCAAAATTAGCATCATAGAAAATACATAGACATATGAATCTCATCTAGAAAACTGCTGAAGCGGATGGCAAATATTGAGCCTTCATTGATGTTGAAGTTCTCTGCAAATTTTAGGCCAGTGCCTGTGAATGATTGACCATCCATCCTTCGTCCTCTTCAGGAAGACTTCAATATTGAACCGTGGGTGTTGTATGAATACCTTCCTCGCCTCTAGACCATACAGGTGGTTTGAGAGGTAATCATCAGTGAACTGCTTTGGAAAGGCCTAAAAACAAGGATGTTGGTGCAACAAACATCCGCGTTTGTTGACCGAACTCATGCATAGGCGTGCTGAAGATCATACATCCAACACCAATGCATGACACAAGGTCAAGCCAGAAAAGCCGCTCTTCATGAGATCAAGGAGAGCATTGAGAATAACAAGATGATAGAGGGCCACCTTGGGAGGGCCCCCCTTGTCGGGCAGGAGAGCCTGGCTAGGCTGAGGCTGCCCCCGAGGACAAGCCCAGATTCACCCTGGCAGACTTGTTGGGGCCGCCAAGATCAAACTCTGTCGAGCTCCTTCAACAAGGAACCTTCACCAAGATGCGACCGCTCCACCTCACAGCACCCAAGTAACTAATCCGTGCAGTGTCAAGGTGTTAAGCAACTAGGTGGATCCTATCAAGCACATGGCGGCATCAAGGAGAAGAGATTAACTTTACTGACACCCGTCCAGGAGGTGTATCAAGCTGATAAGCGGCGCGATAGGCTTGCCGTAATTCACCCTTGGCACGACACCTAGCAGTGCATTTAATGCACTTTGTCCTAGGCAGATAAGCGGCGTGACAGGCTTGCTGGGATTCGCCCTCGGCACAACACCTAGCAGGGCATTTAATGCACTTTGTCCTAACTGCCAGAGTTAGGTATGATAGCAATGTTATCTATCTAATCACGCTCAAATAACTATTTTGCCACTGTGGTCATCCTTTAAGCTATAAAAGGAGGCCCGATGCAACCTAGCCAGGGGTTCGAACATTTTCGATCCCCCAACACTTGTAAGTTCACGTTGCTCTCCCTGAGGAGCCTTGCCGGGCTAGAGTGCGTCGAGCCTTCGTGTGCCTCCAGATCAATCCACCACAGCAGGAGTAGGGTTTTAAGCTGCAAAGCGGCCCGAACCTAGGTAAAGAGAGAGATTCCACCGCCGTGTTGTTGCTCATTGCTTCTGCTCTTTGTGCAACGTGGCTGTCCCGATGCCAAACCATAAAGGGGCACCCATGCCCCTTAGGCGATCGTGCTTCCACGCCAATATCTTTGGCGTGCCAGGTAGGTGGCGTCACTTGCGCGAACCTGAAGTAGTGACCAGCGTGTCGATCTTCATCAGTCTTCATCATCCATGGCTCCCACGAAAAGAAGTGGACCAAGAGTGCATCCTTCTATTTCAAAGGCTTCGTCACTTGTAGCGGCGGGCGCCGCAGGCACACCACGGCTGTGGCACGTGGAGCCGGGGAGGCGGGCGGTGCCGAAAACGACCCCGTCATGGCTGGAGAGCGAGCCGGGGCCGCGAGCACGGCCGGGCCTCCTCGACATGCCACCCATCGTACTTCCTCTGGCGCGGAACACTAGGATGCACAACTTCCTCCCGCTCGCCCCACCGAAGCAACGTCGACGCCCATTCCGGTGCGAGCCAAGACCCACCGGTCGTGCCGCCTGAAGGGACGGAGACGAGACGTATGCCATGTCCCACATTGGGCGGGCACAATCCCACCCCAAGCGGCATTGTCGGCCCACCATGACCATGCCCGCACGGGAAGGGCCCAGCTGACCAAGAGTCCGACCACCAAGGATAGCTCTGGCCATGTCAAGATCCTCCGGTGGCAGGCCTAGGGTGGCGAGGGTCCGACGGCGCTCCTTCTGGCTCGGCCAGAAGCCGCGCACTGTCGTGCTCACCCTCCCACGCCATGTCAGAGACATCGGCTGAAGCGGTGGCGAGAGCTCAGCTATTGTTAGATTTCCCTCTAGCGGTAGACAGGATGGGTGAGTGGAGAGCCACCATCCAAAGCCTCCTTGGTAGCACAGAGGGAAGTGGACAACATAGAAGCTATTGCGGCAGAACCAGTCAGTGTTGGGCCAGCTTTATCCCCGGTAAGGCCTGCCGGCAGCAATGGAGGGGGGTCGCAGATCAACGCTGCCATACAAGAAGAGGCGGCAAGAAAGAAAATGGTGCATCGACTAGTTTACTTTGTTAGCTCCCTCTTGCAAGGAGCGAGATCAAGGTACTGCCCAAAAATCAATCTTCGACCTCCTCATGGCCTCGAGGAAGCTGCACCATTATTTTCAAGCCCATGAGGTCACCGTTGTGACTCGCCTCGCACTGCAGCGGATCTTGAGGAATCCCGAAGCCACCGGCAAGACAGTAGAGTCGGCTCTGGAACTGTCAAGTTTTGCCCTAAAATTTGAGAGCGCAACAACTATCCAAAGCAGAGCATTGGCAGAATTTATAGCGGAGTGGATGCCAACACCTGATGAAGAGATTGTGGAAACTGCTCACCCCGGCAAGGAGGCCCCTAAGGAACGGATCATGTACTTTGGCGGTGCTTTCTCGCTCCAAGGTGCTGGCGCGGGAGTATTACTCATTGCGCTCACAGGAGAACACCTCAAGTACGTCGTCCAAATGTATTTCCCCATGGAAGGTGCCACCAACAACACATCAGAATATGAGGGGCTCCTTGTCGGGCTCCGGGTTGCTGTCGAATCGGGAATCAAGAAGTTAATCATACGCAGCGACTCCCAGCTTGTTGTGAAGCAGGTGAACAAGTATTATCAGAGCCCACTAATAGAAGCCTACATAGAAGAGATGAGGAAGCTGGAGGAGCACTTCGACGGGCTGAAAATAGAGCATGTACCCCATGCGGAAAATAGCCTCATTGATCACCTGTCGAAGTGCACTGCCCAAAAGCTTCTCGTGGAACCAGGCACTTTTGTGCTCCACCTCACTCAACCAATAGTTTCTCCATCAGCCTTGGCTAGAAAAAGAAGGAAACTCAACACCGACAAGCATTTTTCGGTAGAGATCTCTGGAACCGCTGGAGAGAAGGCTGCCGGGGTAGATCCTTCGCTGATTGGTGAGCCACCATATCAAGCAGAATCCCAGGTTCTTGGCATTGAAGAAAGTGCTCCCACAGCTGAAGAAATGCCTTTAATCCTTGTCGTCGAGCCCATGCTCCGGCATGGGCACAACATAGTCCAATTCTTGCAAACTGGAGAACTTCCTGATGATCCAGAGGAACTAGAGAAAATTTACAAAGTGGCCCGAAGTGGAACGAGTGAGAAAGGTGACGGCGCAGATAGCTATCAAGTTCTTCAATGGACTGGTGTGTCGTTTTGGAGTACCCAATAGGGTAATCACCGACAACGACACCCATTTTACAAGCCACGCCTTCATGCAGTACATCCAGAGCCTTGGGAGCAAGGTCTCTTTCGCCTCCATTGCCCACCCAAGAAGCAACGGGCAGGTTGAGAGGATGAATGCTGAAGTGCTGCAAGGGTTAAAGACAACAACTTTTGATATATTGTGAAAATGCGGCAAGCGATGGATTGATGAGTTGCCGGTGGTTCTTTGGTTAATCAGAATGACACCAAATGGAGACACTGTCCAGACTCCCTTCTGCCTGATCTACGGGGAAGAAATAGTGCTCCCCACGGAACTCATATACGGGTCGCCTCGGGTACTTGCCTATGATGAAGTAGCGCAAGAGCAGCTACGACATGATGATGCCATGCTCCTCGAGGAGGACCATCTCTGAGCAGTTGTACATGTTGCAGGATACCAGTAAGCCCTATGCTGCTATCATAGCCACAGGGTTCACGCCAGGAGCCTTGAGGAAGGTGACCTTGTCCTTAGGCATGCTCAATCCACCAAGGTTTCAAACAAGTTGACACCAAAGTGGGAAGGCCCTTACTGGGTAGTACATGTCACCAGACCTGGCGCAGTCTGTCTGGAGACCGAAGATGGCATCCCAATGCAAAAATCATGGAATATTGAGCAACTTCGTAGGTTATACCCATAAGGCGCGGTTGTCGGGCCTTGCCCCGACAGCCTGTTTGTTTAAGCATAGTCCCTAGACTTGTAACCCTTTGTACAAATCTAGGCGAAGACCCTACGCAAAGATAATAATCCGAAGCGCTGGCACAAAACTTGCATGCATGTTTAATTAAGTATGGCTTTATTGTGATTACAATAACCCTAGCATGAGATACTTAATCCTTCACAAAAGATCATATGTAGTTGTTTTCTCCCCTGCACTTCTTTTTGATCAACAACAGGGAAAGGAGGAGTGAGAACGAGCCAGCATATTGGTCCCCGATAGCTCCTCCTTATCAGGAGCGATAGGAAGGACAGCAAATGTAGATAAGTTCACCTCGCCATCCGTGATGTATTCCTATATGAAAAACTTGTGCATAAAGAAACCTTGTCGCTCCCAACATCTGTGCTCCCATCCTTTGATTCGAAGTTCCTTTGGTCAGGTTGGTTGCAGTGGCATTTGGGGAAGGGGGGGCTGACGAAGGACCGGTTTCCATCCATGTTACTAATGCATCAGACAGGGTTCAGTAGCAGCAGTGGAAGGGACCGACAAGTTGTCTCGCCGGGGAACTTTGTTTACTTGAAAGTATTAAGGGTTCATCCCTCAACATGGATATGATACATGCACTAGTATCTGGAGGACATTCTTTTTTCATTAATATGCAGATAAACAAGTAGAAATCATACATGATACAATCATGGATAGAGGGTTACATGATTTGAACTAAAACTTGGCTAGTGCGTACATCTTGTAAATTGAAAAATGATAAGTGCCCCATAATGCCTTTCTTGTCCCTCTCCTCCTAGGAGTTGCGTCAAGAAGGAAAGAGGGCAAAAGGAGCGCCTGGGCAGAAGCCCAGCCCAACCACGTCAAGACCCATGGAACGCAGCCTGACAAGATTGGGAGGGCGCCTCCCCGACAAGGAAGAAGAGGCTGGGGACGGGTAGAGCGGCTAGGTGATGGCCTGGTTACCCCTGCCAGGACCATAGGAACGCGGCAAGAGGGACACCGACAGGGAATAAAAGCTGGAGTCCATGAGGAAGCCTGCCGAGGTCCAGCTGGTGGAAGCGGAGTCGACCGGGCCAAGCACCCCTGGCAAATCGCTCTACCGGTGTCCAACTGCAGATGATGGTGTTGCCGGCGCCTAGGTGATGGTGACAGTGTGTCTGGCGCTCAGCTAGAGTCCGAGTCATTGTCTTCGCGCTTGACGACCAGGGGCTCGACGCCACCGTCTTTGTCGTCCGTGTCCTCTTCGTCGCTGTCGCTTGAGGAGGAGCTTTCATAGTTAGTTGAGCTCTCTGCGTAGCACCCTAAGCGATCATCCGAGCGCCTGGAGACCTTGATGGAGAGCAGATCAGCCTCCATTAACTTATAACGAAGGACATGCCCCTCCACCAGGCTATGGGCACATGCAAAAGTTTTCCAGCGACGCTTGAGAACCATGACATGAGGTGCGGGGAACTCAACATCCACCCGCATGTTTCCATTACAGCAACCCCTCATGTGCAACTTCAACCTGTGCGGTTGTTCAACCTCCATCACCATTGCAAAAGGGCCGGGAAGCCGAAGATGGCTGCGCGAAGGTTCGCGCAGCCTGATAATGAACTCCAGCGCTGTATCTCCGACATGGCCCTCCATTGGGGTCGGAGCGGCTTGTTGAGGAGCGACCGGCCACGACCGTGTCCTGTGGCTACGCCTTGCACACTGGGTCCTACCCCTATGTCCCTGCTACGTCTTGAGCTTGCATTGGTTTTCCTTGAAGAGGAAAGGGTGGTGCAGCAATAGTAGCGTAAGTATTTCCCTCAGTTTTTAAGAACCAAGGTATCAATCCAGTAGGAGGCTCCTCAAAAGTGGGTTGTCAATAAAAAAAGTAGATTGTCAATAAAGGGGTTGTCAATCCCTTCACGGCCACTTGCAAAAGTGAGATCTGATAGAGATAGGATGATAAGATAAATATATTTTTGGTATTTTATAATATAGATTGGAAAAGTAAAGATGTAAATAAAAGTAGATTGAAAGCTTATATGATAAAGGATAGACCCGGGGGCCATAGGTTTCACTAGTGCTTCTCTCAAGATAGCATAAGTATTATGGTGGATGAACAAATTACTGTCGAGCAATTGATAGAAAAGCGAATAATTATGAGATTATCTAGGCATGATCATGTATATAGGCATCACGTCCGTGACAAGTAGACCGACTCCTGCCTGCATCTACTACTATTACTCCACACATCGACCGCTATCCGGCATGCATCGAGAGTATTAAGTTCATAAAGAACAGAGTAACGCATTAAGAAAGATGACATGATGTAGAGGGATAAACTCATGCAATATGATATAAACCCCATCTTTTTATCCTCAATGGAAACAATACCATACGTGCCTTGCTGCCCCTGCTGTCACTGGGAAAGGACACCACAAGATTGAACCCAAAGCTAAGCACTTCTCCCATTGCAAGAAAGATCAATCTAGTAGGCCAAACCAAACTGATAATTCGAAGAGACTTGCAAAGATAACTTAATCACACATAAAAGAATTCAGAGGAGATTCAAATATTTCTCATAGATAAACATGATCATAAACCCACAATTCATCGAATCTCGACAAACACACCACAAAAAGAGTTACATCGAATAGATCTCCAAGAAGATCGAGGAGAACATGGTATTGAGATCCAAAAAGAGAGAAGAAGCCATATAGCTAATAACTATGGACCCGAAGGTCTGTGGTAAACTACTCACAACTCATCGGAGGGGCTATGGTGTTGATGTAGAAGCCCTCCGTGGTCGATTCCCCCTCCGGCGGAGCACCGACGAAGGCTCCAAGATGGGATCTCGTGGATACAGAAGGTTACGGTGGTGTAAATAGTTTTTCATGGTCGCTCTGATGTTTTCGGGGTACGTGGGTATATATAGGAGGAAGAAGTAGGTCGATGGACGCCCGAGGGGCCCATGAGATAGGGGGCGCCCCTGTAGGGGTGGGCGCGCCCTCCACCCTCGTGGACGCCTCGACTGCTTCTTGACTTGCACTCCAAGTCCTCTGGATCACGTTCGTTCCAAAAATCACGCTCCCGAAGGTTTCATTCTGTTTGGACTCCGTTTGATATTCCTTTTCTTCGAAACACTGAAATAGGCAAAAAAGCAATACGGGCTGGGCCTCCGGTTAGTAGGTTAGTCCCAAAAATGATATAAATGTGTAAAGTAAAGCCCATAAACATCCAAAATGGGTCATATAATAGCATGGAACAATCAAAAATTATAGATACGTTGGAGATGCATCAGTCCCCAGCAGGGGCGGGGATGCGGTGTCGAGAGGAGGCCCGCGTCGCCACCGCCGGAGCTCGATCGCGCCCTCTTCGTCTCACCATGGTGGGAGAAGGACATGAGAAGGAGGAAATGCATAGGTGAGCCCTTCTATTCACCTCCACGCTCCCTTTTTATAGCGGAGCGTGGCAGGGGGGTGGCTCCCCACCACCCTTTGGCAACCGCCCCACTTCGCCAATCCAGTTCATCTACGTCACTAACAACGTCTAGACCCACATCGTTTGACATCACACGACTCGCGGGGAAACCGGGAATTGATTCAATCTCAGGTTAATGAAGAAGCAAAGTAGATCTCAGAAACATGGAACCCGATGCGGCGTGGTGAGGGTACCCTCCTATGCATTGTTAGGGCCTACTAATGATGCCCGGCGGCACGTATGGGCCAGGCCTGGGGGCTCTTGTCAGTGGAACAAACATCTGCGTTTGTTGACCGGACTCATGCACATGCGTGCTGATGATCATACATCCAACACCAATGCATGACACAAGGTCAAGCCAAAAAATTCACTCTTCATGAGATCAAGGAGAGCATTGAGAAGAACAAGATGATAGAGGGCCAACTTGGGAGGGTCCCCCTTGCCGGGCAGTAGAGCCTGGCCAGGTCGAGGCCGCCCCTGAGGACAAGCCCAGATTCACCCCGGCACACTTGCCGGGATTGCGAAGATCAAACTCCGTCAAGCTCCTTCAACAAGGAACCTTCACCAAGATGCCACCGCACCACCTCACCACACCCTAATCCATGCAATGTCAAGGTGTTAAGTAACCAGGTGGATCCTATCAAGCACGTGGTGGCATCAAGGAAAAGATATTAGCTTTATTGACACCCGTCCACGAGGTGTGTCAAGCTCATAACAAGAGGCAGATAAGCGGCGCGACAGGCTTGTCAGGATTCGCCCTCGGCACGACACCTCGCAGTGCATTTAGTGCACTTTGTCCTAACTGCTGGAGTTAGGTATGATAGCACTGTTAGCTATATAATCATGCTCAAATGACAGTTTTGCCACTGTGGTCACCACTTAAGCTATAAAAGAGGCCTGAGGCAACCTAGCTAGGGTTCGGATATTTTTGATCCCCCAACACTTGTAAGTTCACGTTGCTCTCCCCGAGGCGCCTTGCCGGGCTAGAGTGCATCGAGCCTTTGTGTTCCTCTAGATCAATCCACCATAGCAGGAATAGGTTTTTACGGTGCAAAGTGGCCCGAACCTGGGTAGAGAGAGAGAGAGAGAGAGAGTCCACCACTGTGCTATTGCTCATTGCTTCTTCTCTTTGTGCAACGTGGCCGTCCCCATGCCGAACCACAAAGGGGCACCCATGCCCCATAGGTGTCGGCGTCCTGGATTCGGGGGTATCCAGCCCTGCCTACCTACGGCCCACCACGTGGCTTCATTGACGGCCTGGTACAACCCAGTATCAACACCAACACCACAAGACCCTCGTGAGGCAGACAACGCCAAGACCCCCGAAGGAATCGGCCTCCTCAGGAGGGCTCCTGAGGGGCGGGGAGTTCTATGCAAGTTACCTCACGAGGCTCAGCTGACGTGAGCCATGATGACCAAGGCCAGGCGGGCACAGAGCGCAGGTTTCCTCTTCGGTGCAAAGGAGGCAAGCCGCATGCACGGAATCCCAAGGAATCATCCAAAGGTTTCCATTCTGGTCCAACAAGACCAAGACCACCAGGACGGCAGGACAGAGGTCATCGACGAGCCCACCGCAGTGTCACGATGTAACACCCCAAAAATTTAACCAGGTTTTAGTTATTAAAATTTTGCCAAGAGTTTAAAATTTTTGCCTGCAAGAATATCTCTGTTGATTTCAAAACTATTCTTTTAATATTAAGGAGTTTTTCCCAAGTGGGTCCTTCCAAAACATATTGGACTTATATGCCCTCTCATTAAAAACATCTCTCAATCAGTAGATTTATTTATTTATTTCACCCTGAGCTTTATTCATTAAAATGACTTGTTTTTAGTTTTGGAGCTCTTTTTGTACTACAACCAGTTGATAGATTTAACTAAAAATCCAACCAAAATTTGGAGATGTCATGTGATGTCTCTAAATCACTTTTGTGCAATAATATATTTCATTCATTGCATATTTTGAGTGCTACACATGTTTTTCTTCTTTGGTCCAGTGGACAATTTTGCACTACAACCCTTTCAAATATTTCTTTCTAGTTTCCGCAAAAATTATGGGATGTCAGTAGGAGCATATTCCATTATATGCACAAATCCAGGGATGTTCTTTGAAAATTTTGAGTGAATCAACCTCATCTTCAGTCTGGTCCAACTTGATGGTTTGTATAGCAACCATATTCTTGCTTGCTCTTTGGCCCTAGATTCTTTTCCCTACTTGTAGTCCTCCATGCTAAACCCCTAAGTCCAGGAGCATGCACTCATTGGATCATTTTTGGTCCATGAAATGATGCCATTCACCTCCTGTCCAGAATTAAAGTTCTGCAAAACTTGCACTAGCAAGTTTGTGCTTTTCACAAACTAACCTCACCACCCTCTTGTGCATCCAAAGAGACTAGGATCTGGAAGAATTGGCCACTCCAAGAAATGCCTAGGTGCCTGTGGCATTTTGTCAAACACCTTGAGAGCATGACCAGATTTGACATGAGTTGTTGTTGGCTTTGTGAACTTGATCTCCTGACCAAACCACCTTGTCCCTTGATCTTCCCTCTATCACTAACCTAGTTCTGTTGCTTGCCAACCTCACCTGAGACCTCTAGCATGCCCCGGCATTTTATCGAACATATTCCATGCGTGCTCTGGGCGTGAGCAGAGCGCGCGTATTGCATGAGCCACGGCCGAGCCGACACGTCGCGCCCCTGGTTTTGGCCCGCTCTGTAGCACCACGCCACGCACTCCCCTCCTCACAGCAACGCGCCAAGCCGCCCTGGCAGCCTACAGCGCTGCCGTCAGAGCCTTGGCGGCACGCCAGCGTCCGCAGCGCGCCCCTGCCTCAGTAGGTGCCGACAAGCCACCAGCGCTCGCCAGCTGCCCCCTTAAGCATCTCCAGCTCATCCGCAGCCTCGTCCCCTAGCACGCGTCGCCGCCACAGCTATAGAAAGACGGTTCGACGTCGTCCTTATCGCCGGCCACCTCGGAACCGACCTCCACCGCCTATATAAGGGCCCCGGAGCTCAATCGAGTCCGGAAGCAACCTCAAATGATCCCCCTAGAGCTACCATGGCCAACAGTCGAGGAGGGGAAGGCCATCTTCCACGAGTCCGGCCGGTTCGGTCGCCGCCAAGTCCCGGCCGATTCCGTCGCCACCAGTGCCTCCCCCTCTCCACTCTCTCCACCAAGAGCTCTCCCTCCCTCTTGTGAGTGCAACCCCACGCTCAATTTTGGTCGGAATCCACCATAGCCCCAAACCCACTATCCACCCGAATGCCTTCTCCGCCGCGAAGCTCGTCGCAGGCGACTCCGTTCATGTCGGCGACCATGGCGGGTACCCACGGATTCGTCTCGACCCCCTGAGCACACCCATGTCCTCAGATCTCCAAGGGACGCCCCCGTTTGCCGGCAAATCCTTGACGGAGCTCCGCCTCTGTTCGGTCGGCGGGGGACGACGCGCGCGTGGCTGGTCAAACCTGACCAGTGGGCCAGGCGGGCCCACCGTCAGTGACCCAGCGCCGGTCCACGCAGGAGTAAGTGGAAGCGCATTTCCCGAATGCGCCTTCGACGTGTATTTCTTTTAAAACGTTTTCTTTTCTGTTTTATTTTAAAAACAGATTTTGACCAGGACTTTGACTGCTTATAACTTTTTAATTACAACTCCAAATGAAATGATTCTTTTTCCTACCTCACTCAAATTTGATCTAGTTTATTTTAAGATTTATTTGATAAATTTTCAAAACAACTTTTTGTGTTGTTTTGAATTTGTGTGTTAATTCAAATTTATTTAAAATAGGACTTTGGAGAGAGAGAAGAAAACTTTCAAAAGTTTTGGAGTGCACCCTGCCTTTCCACACATTGAAGGCAAGCATTCTGAACCCCGGCATAATATTCTTGTGTGTTTGTTGTCACGTTTATAACACCACCACATTTCGAAGAACTCGTTATTTCATGTGATATGATCATGTGCATGAATGCATATTAATGATTTCCACGCTGTTGGAAATGGACACACTTGTGATAATAATCATCCTCATGTGCCTTGCATGCATACCGGAAGGAATCCGGGAAAACCTCTGCCTTGGGTAGGCATGAGTTTGTCGCCGGTCTCCGTCGGGACGGTTATGTCCGGTATGGCATAGTAGGGCATAATGAGCGGTGATTCTGTTGGTTGAAATATTTTGTTATACATGTCATGCAGGGAAGATTATAAACCTCCTGAGTCGACCATAGATCGAGTCTTGTTCCAGTAACCCCCATACTTGTTTCGTACTACCACTCGTCTCTACAACAAGTAGAGTACGGTTCAGTAAGTTGTCAACCTCTTTCTAGCAGACACCGTACAGAGGGGCCATGGTGGAAGATACCAGTTGTAGCTGGTAGGCAGGCCACTTGGTCTGGGGCATGGGTGTTTCCGGTTGAGACCGAGAGGGGAGGCCACCCCTTAGAGCGCGCAATATAAATTTGATCCCATGCTACGCGAGGTTGTAGCCTCCCCACTTAGAGTTTGCTTGACAGGTGTCGTGGGTGATTCCAGACACGTGTGAGTTAAGCTGGTGTGTGCAAGTTAGGTGTGTTTTCAACAAAAAGGCCGTAGATGGAATTAGTCCCGATGGACTAAAGAAATCCGTTACTCGTGGGTAAAGAGTACACCCTCTACAGAGATTAAACCTATTCGAATAGCCGTGTCCATGGTTAAGGATTACAGTCTGGGCTGGGTCAAGTGTCGGTCTTAGTGTCGGTCTTCGGAGGAGAAACTGTTAAACCAGAACATGGATTGTGACTTGTGATTTATGATGATTATGATTATTTTTATTTATGGACTAACCCCTTTATATTATTTGAAATATGGAGTATCCTTGGAATGGTTTTACCTCCTGGATATTCACTATGATTTCTTTTAAAGCCCTTTATGAGGTGTCGCTCAGACGCCCGACTGTGGCATTTCTTTTAAAGCCCTTTATGAGGTGTCGCTCAGACGCCCGACTGTGGCATTTCTTTTAAAGCCCTTTATGAGGTGTCGCTCAGACGCCCGACTGTGGCGTTTCTTTTAAAGCCCTTTATGAGGTGTCGCTCAGATGCCCGACTGTGGCATTTCTTTTAAAGCCCTTTATGAGGTGTCGCCCAGATGCCCGACTGTGGCATTTCTTTTAAAGCCCTTTATGCGGCGTCACTCCAGACGCCCGATCGGTGCCTTTTATTATTAATATGTTATTGCATCTTCATAAATAACCTGCTTACATGCATCAGAGATTTATTTTTGTCACTGGCGTCATGAGCATAAATATTTCGGAACATCGTTGTTAAATTATACCCGTGTTCATAATGTTTGCGAGTACATTCAAAGTACTCACTGGCTTGTCATTGGCTATTGTCTTGGCCAGATTTCTTGCATGGAGAGGAGCAACGTGATGACAGCCCGGAACCTAACCAATGGTGATAGCAGCCTCGCGAAGATAGGAGTTAACCTGGTCAGCTGTTCCCATGGGAAATGGAGTCCCATAGACACTGATGATTCACAACCGCTTCCGCCATCAACCACTAGAAACCATTTGTTGTACTCACAGACCAGAATGGTCTTGTACTACATATGTTGTAGTTTGCTTGGAATTTTTGTATCAAGTTGGTGCCTCATCAGCTAATAGTTATCTTAAGGCTGATGAGCACAAGGGCCATTTTCTGGGAATTAATACCCGGAGAATCGGTCGCCACAAACTTGGTATCAGAGCCAGGCTGACCATTGGCTAATCCTATCTTAGCCAGGTCGAAAAACTTAGGCAAACCAACCCACCAGACCTTAACCAAACCCCAGCCAAACTTCCCGTGCAAGATAGCCACACAGTGACCCCGACACTTTTGGCAATCGGTGCCCAACCTATCAACCTAGCCTGTCGATCACGCGCCAGTAACCAGCGCCCAAGATGTCTCCTTCACAAGCGTGCGAAGGAAGACTCCGTCCCCTTTTTCTATAAAAGGGGCACGCTAACCTCAGCCCAGCACAGCACAACCTCTTTCCCAACCTAGCCACCATGCCTGGCCCCATAGTGCACAATGAGACCACAGCAACCAACCTTGGAGGTTTTGTGACCATACTCGCAAACCTCACCCGTCGTGCCTATGCGTTAGAAGAACCCCCAGAATATGTTGTGTACCAAGGACCCATGGGTGGAGAAAGCCGTCAATTTTGGGCCACTGTGCACATATACGGTAGGGGTCTATCTCCAGAACGCCCCTACAGGTTCACCAGAAGAACAACTTCCTTCGAGCCACAAGCCATCCAGCTAGTTGCTCGAGAGGCTATAGTTCAACTTCGGTAGTTGTCGCCCAGAGTTAACTGTCGCTCGTTCTACTACTACCCCAGGCATGAAGGGTATGGTAGACCACCCCAAGTTGCCAACGGAGATCACAAGACAGATCCCGCATTGTTGCACCTAGTGCGCTATGTAAGTGCACTAGAGGCAATGTTTGACCAGATCACCATTGATCTGATCGCAGCTCGAGGAGAGCTGGTTCGTCGAGCCCCAGCAAGAAGAGAAGACAAGCCCGACGTCGACAACCCAGTCGTGCTGTTCGGACACCCGATTGAAACCGTGAGATCAGCTCCAGCCGCCAACCGAGATGCTTTGATGACCCCAGAAGTGCTTCGTCGCCTTTTGGGAGCACACTCCAACGTGGTTGTGGCTAACAATCCCCGTGATGGTCATCATCGCTACCCCGACCCTGCAGTTCCTCCACCATCTCCGGCTTATCCCGACAGTGAGACACGTGGAGAAGCCTCGACATCCACCAGGCACGCCCGTTTAGGCATAAATGAGGTAGACTAAGCCGTACGAGTAGTACCGAGTCTCAGTGTATCCTCGCTTTGCAATCGTGTAACCTTGTGAATAAACGCAGCCTGTCGTTGTGCCTCTGTTTTAATAGTAGCCTTGCGTATTTTGTCAGCGCATAGTTGCATATTTTCCGGGCACAGCTACCAAAACCAACCCCGACGACAACCACAGTAACACGTCTCTTTATGAGATATGTGTATCTCTAACACTGACCCGACCTTTGGAGCTAAGCTGGCAAATTTATTACCTTTCACCACGGTAAAATGACCCAGCTCCATTGCTATATAAAGGCCACCTCGTGACCTTACCAAGCACCCCACACCTTGTGCACCACCCTCACAACCTTTTTTTTCCTGTCATGCCGAGCCCCAGTATTTATCTGAGAACCCCAGATGCAACCCCAGGTAGCTTTGTCAAAATATTGTGGGACTTTACCTACAGTTCCATGGGTTCTACCCAGCCACCCCAGTACGAGCTGTTCAAATCGAGAATCACCCCTTCCACCTCGGAATATTGGGCAGCAGTACACATCCCTCCCGTAGACTCCAATCAAGATCCAACGGAAGTTTCCTTCGTGGGGGAATCTATGCCAACCCCACGCCTGGCCATAGAAGCTGCTGCGAAAGAAGCGATTGGTCGCCTTCGATCCGCAGTGCCCTATGCCCGCGAACGAGGATATTATTACTTTCCGAGCCGTGCAGCACCCGGAGGAGTAACATCTTTTCCCGGTGGACGGATTGAGAGAGACCCAGTACTAGCCAACCTTATACAGTACATCATCGCTCAAGAGTATTTGAACCAGCAAGTAATGGTCTATCTCCAGAGTCTCGCTGATTTAAATCCTCAGATTGCCATCCGCAGACCACTGAGGCCCGACCCGGAGAGACGCATACATCGACTGGTCAATTCACTTACTCCGATAGAAGAGGAGTGTATCCCATTGCCAGAGACTTTTTCTCGGGACCCCGTCCAGTTACAGTTTTCATTTTAGACGTCACTGCTGTGTTTGTTATTGCAGCATTTATTATTACGTTGTAACTTGTGCATGGTACCTCGAATGTGTGCGACGAGTCGAATATTTAGTTTCTACTAGTATGAGTAGTTTTCTTCGTGATTAACTTGTGTAACCGCGAAAAATCCTAGAATGAGATTTCTTTTCCCTGAGTTGCTGCATCGTTTATCCCCTCACTACATGGATTATTTTTATTCACGCAGCACCATGGCAGCAGACTCACAACCGCTCGAACACATATGGAGTATTTGTTTCAACAGCGGCTCTTAGCAAATCTCGAGGACGAGATTTTTTTAAGGGGGGTAGTTATTGTAACACCCCAAAAATTTAACCAGGTTTTAGTTATTAAAATTTTGCCAAGAGTTTAAAATTTTTGCCTGCAAGAATATCTCTGTTGATTTCAAAACTTTTCTTTTATATTAAGGAGTTTTTCCCAAGTGGGTCCTTCCAAAACATATTGGACTTATATGCCGTCTCATTAAAAACATCTCTCAATCAGTAGATTTATTTATTTATTTCACCCTGAGCTTTATTCATTAAAATGATTTGTTTTTAGTTTTGGAGCTCTTTTTGTACTACAACCAGTTGATAGATTTAACTAAAAATCCAACCAAAATTTGGAGATGTCATGTGATGTCTCTAAATCACTTTTGTGCAATAATATATTTCATTCATTGCATATTTTGAGTGCTACACATGTTTTTCTTCTCTGGTCCAGTGGACAATTTTGCACTACAACCCTCTCAAACATTTCTTTCTAGTGTCCACCAAAATTATGGGATGTCAGTAGGAGCATATCATTCCATTATATGCAAAAATCCAGGGATGTTCTTTGAAAATTTTGAGTGAATCAACCTCATCTTCATTCTGGTCCAACTTGATGGTTTGTACAACAACCATATTCTTGCTTGCTCTTTGGCCCTAGATTCTTTTCCCTACTTGTAGTCCTCCATGCTAAACCCCTAAGTCCAGGAGCATGCACTCATTGGATCATTTTTGGTCCATGAAATGATGCCATTCACCTCCTGTCCAGAATTGAAGTTCTGCAAAACTTGCACTAGCAAGTTTGTGCTTTTCACAAACTAACGTCACCACCCTCTTGTGCATCCAAAGAGACTAGGATCTGGAAGAATTGGCCACTCCAAGAAATGCCTAGGTGCCTGTGGCATTTTGTCAAACACCTTGAGAGCATGACCAGATTTGACATGAGTTGTTGTTGGCTTTGTGAACTTGGTATCCTGACCAAACCACCTTGTCCCTTGATCTTCCCTCTATCACTAACCTAGTTCTGTTGCTTGGCAACCTCACCTGAGACCTCTAGCATGCCCCGGCATTTTATCGAACATATTCCCTGCGTGCTCTGGGCGCGAGCAGAGCGCGCGTATTGCACGAGCCACGGCCGAGCCGACACGTCGCGCCCCTGGTTTTGGCCCGCTCTGTAGCACCACGCCACGCACTCCCCTCCTCACAGCAACGCGCCAAGCCGCCCTGGCAGCCTACAGCGCCGCGGTCAGAGCCTTGGCGGCACACCGGCGTCCGCAGCGCGCCCCTACCTCAGTAGGTGCCGACAAGCCACCAGCGCTCGCCAGCTGCCCCCTTAAGCATCTCCAGCTCATCCGCAGCCTTGTCCCCTAGCGCGCGTCGCTGCCACGTCGCCACAGCTACAGAAAGACGGTTCACCGTCGTCCTTATCGCCGGCCACCTCGGAACCGACCTCCACCGCCTATATAAGGGCCCCGGAGCTCAATCGAGTCCGGAAGCAACCTCAAATGATCCCCCTAGAGCTACCATGGCCAACAGTCGAGGAGGGGAAGGCCATCTTCCCCGAGTCCGGCCGGTTCGGTCGCCGCCAAGTACCGGCCGATTCCGTCGCCACCAGTGCCTCCCCCTCTCCACTCTCTCCACCAAGAGCTCTCCCTCCCTCTTGTGAGTGCAACCCCACGCTCAATTTTGGTCGGAATCCACAGTAGCCCCAAACCCACTATCCACCTGAATGCCTTCTCCGCCGCGAAGCTCGTCGCCGGTGACTCCATTCACGTCGGCGACCATGGCGGGTACCCACGGATTCGTCTCGACCCCCTGAGCACACCCATGTCCTTAGATCTCCAAGGGACGCCCCCGTTTTCCGGCAAATCCTCGCCGGAGCTCCGCCTTTGTTCGGTCAGAGGGGGACGACGTGCGCGTGGCTGGTCAAACCTGACCAGTGGGCCAGGCGGGACCACCGTCAGTGACGCAGCACCGGTCCACGTAGGAGTAAGTGGAAGCGCATTTCCCGAATGCGCCTTCGACGTGTATTTCTTTTAAAACGTTTTCTTTTCTGATTTATTTTAAAAACAGATTTTGACCAGGACTTTGACTGCTTATAACTTTTTGATTACAACTCCAAATGAAATGGTTCTTTTTCCTACCTCACTCAAATTTGATCTAGTTTATTTTAAGATTTATTTGATAAATTTTCAAAACAACTTTTTGTGCTGTTTTGGATTTGTGTGTTAATTCAAATTTATTTAAAATAGGACTTTGGAGAGAGAGAAGAAAACTTTCAAAAGTTTTGGAGTGCACCCTGCCTTTCCACACATTGAAGGCAAGCATTCTGAACCCTGGCATAATATTCTTGTGTGTTCGTTGTCATGTTTATAACACCACCTCATTTCGGAGAACTCGTTATTTCATGTGATATGATCATGTGCATGAATGCATATTAATGATTTCCATGCTGTTGGAAATGGACACACTTGTGATAATAATCATCCTCATGTGCCTTGCATGCATACCGGAAGGAATCCGGGAAAACCTCTGCCTTGGGTAGGCATGAGTTTGTCGCCGGTCTCCGTCGGGACGGTTATGTCCGGTATGGCATAGTAGGGTATAATGAGCGGTGATTCTGTTGGTTGAAATATTTTGTTATCCATGTCATGCAGGGAAGATTATAAACCTCCTGAGTCGACCATAGATCGAGTCTTGTTCCAGTAACCCCCATACTTGTTTCGTACTACCACTCGTCTCTACAACAAGTAGAGTACGGTTCAGTAAGTTGTCAACCTCTTTCTAGCACACACCATACAGAGAGGCCATGGTGGAAGATACCGGTTGTAGCTGGTAGGCAGGCCACCTGGTCCGGGGGCATGGGTGTTTCCGGTTGAGACCGAGAGGGGAGGCCACCCCTTAGAGCGTGCAATATAAATTTGATCCCATGCTACGCGAGGTTGTAGCCTCCCCACTTAGAGTTTGCTTGACAGGTGTCGTGGGTGATTCCAGACACGTGTGAGTTAAGCTGGTGTGTGCAAGTTAGGTGTGTTTTCAACAAAAAAGCCGTAGACGGAATTAGTCCCGATGGACTAAAGAAATCCATTACTCGTGGGTAAAGAGTACACCCTCTGCAAAGATTAAACCTATTCGAATAGTCATGTCCATGGTTAAGGATTACAGTCTGGGATGGGTCAAGTGTCGGTCTTAGTGTCGGTCTTCGGAGGAGAAACTGTTAAACTAGAACATGGATTGTGACTTGTGATTTATGATGATTTTGATTACTTTTATTTATGGACTAACCCCTTTATATTATTTGAAATATGGAGTATCCTTGGAATGGTTTTACCTCCTGGATATTCACTATGATTTCTTTTAAAGCCCTTTATGAGGTGTCGCTCAGACGCCCGACTGTGGCATTTCTTTTAAAGCCCTTTATGAGGTGTTGCTCAGACGCCCGACTGTGGCGTTTCTTTTAAAGCCCTTTATGAGGTGTCGCTCAGACGCCCGACTGTGGCATTTCTTTTAAAGCCCTTTATGAGGTGTCGCTCAGACGCCCGACTGTGGCATTTCTTTTAAAGCCCTTTATGTGGCGTCGCTCCAGACGCCCGATCGGTGCCTTTTATTATTAATATGTTATTGCATCTTCATAAATAACCTGCTTACATGCATCAGAGATTTATTTTTGTCACTGACGTCATGAGCATAAATATTTCGGAACATCGTTGTTATATTATACCCATGTTCATAATGTTTGCGAGTACATTCAAAGTACTCACTGGCTTGTCCCTGGCTATTGTCTTGGCCAGATTTCTTGCATGGAGAGGAGCGACGTGATGACAGCCTGGAACCTAAGCAACGATGATAGCAGCCTCGCGAAGATAGGAGTTAACCTGGTCAGCTGTTCCCGTGGGAAATGGAGTCCCATAGACACTGATGATTCACAACCGCTTCCGCCATCAACCACTAGAAACCATTTGTTGTACTCACAGACCAGAATGGTCTTGTACTACATATGTTGTATTTTGCTTGGAATTTATGTATCAAGTTGGTGCCTCATCAGCTAACAGTTATCCTGGGGCTGATGAGCACAAGGGCCATTTTCTGGGAATTAATACCCGGAGAATCGGTCGCCACACACGATCAGAGGCTTTTCGCAGTCGAAAACTACTTTTGTGAGGATAGACTGTACTACTTGTCCCCTTTCAAATCCCGCCTCGCAAGGGCAACTGGAGGGAACAACCTCGTGAGGACCGACCTTAGGGCAACACAACCTTGCCTCCTCTGCCTCCACCGCCAAGGAGGAATGAAGATCACCACTAGGACGAGGGGGCTTCTAGGAGCCTCGGGCCACCGCCTGCATCTTGGGCGGCTCACAAGCCCCGGCTTCCCACCGCGTCTTCAAGCAGTTCGCATGCGAGGTGAATGCAGCGCTCCCCAAGCCTGAAGAAATTCGCCCTCTCAAGTGGTCCAAGTGCGCCATCACCTTCGACTCCTCAGACCGGCTCAAGTGTGCGGCCACCACAGGCGCACTCCCCATGCTCTGCTCCCCCGTCATCAGCAACGTGACCGTCACCAAGACTCTCATCAATTGCGGAGCAGGGCTCAATGTTCTCTCTGTTCAGACGTTCGACATGCTCCAGGTGCCATACTACCAGCTTCACCCCACCAAGCCATTCTCAGGAGCAACCGACGGATCAACACACCCGATCAGGCAGGTTCGCCTCCCTGTCACCTTCGGCGAGCGCAACAACTACCACACCGAGCTCATCGACTTCGATGTCGCTCACATTTGCCTGCCCTACAATGCCATCCTAGGGTACCCAGCACTGGCCAAGTTCATGGTGGCCACGCACCACGGCTACAACATCCTCAAGATGCCAGGAAGTGGTAGCTTCATCACGATCGCCTGTCAGGAGAAGGATGCAGTGTGCTCCCTCGAGCATGCTTTCAACGCTGCAGCAGTTGAGAACCCCGAAGGCGAAGACGGCGCCCTCCCTCCTGAGGTCGCCCCCAATATGAAGAAGCTGTAGCTGGGACATGGGTCTCGTGAGGGAGCATCACTCGAGGATGCAACGCTGAGCCTCACGTCTCCGGATGCAGCACCTTCACCCATCGCATAGGAAGGCGCGACCGGCGCTCCTCTCAGGCTGGGCTTCGGGGCTCTCCTCTGGAGGGCCTCAGATCTAGCCAATGTGCGAGAGTGGCACTCGGGCACCATGTGGAGGCGCTCTTCAGAGCACGCTTCCCAGGAGAAGGCAACAGGCGTGAGGCACCAGGCATTCAGGAGTTCACCAGCAAGGCAATCGAGGAGATTCAGGAAGGAAGGGTTCTGCAAGGCGATCGTTGCCTGCCACGTGGCGCAGCTCACTGCCCTGGCGAGGGTAAGGAGTTCCATGTCTACATCGACATCCCCGAGCTCAGCAGGGCCACGTCTCGACAGCTCATGTGGCCGTCTCGTGTCGGCCGATGCGAGGGTCCGCCTCACAGCTACGTCCACATGCCTTTTGGCCTGGCGGGCGTGGCTGAGGCGTTCCAGTGCTACATGAGGGATGCTCGGACGGCTTGCGAGGCCAGGCACCAGGTGCTCCTGGCGGAGATGGAGGACCACCGTGAGGAGCCTCTCGGCCCCTCCGAGTCTCCCGAGGCTCGGCACCGGAGTGGCTCATGAGGAACGGCTTCAGCGACACGCATTTTTTGGCTACTTCAACACCTCTTCAGCAATGGTACCAGGTGACATCTCTCTAGTTCGTTCAGTTTGGGGGCGCCCCTTGGGCTGCATCATCCCCAGGCCGTGTGCGTCCGTCCCTACGACATGTATCCCTTCCACATTTGTCAGAGCCAGTTACAATCCTTTCTAAACTACCTTTGAATTATTGACTGCCTGACCGGCGCTTCATCACTAAGAACGTCTCACGCCCTTGTCAGCCCTCCCGTGACCACCTCATGATTAAGGACTAGCACGACGTCTGTGCTCGGGTCCGTCCCTGCAGTGTTGCTAAACCCAAGTAGCTGAGCTCTGGCTCACGGGCTAGTTCCTGTGTATGTCACCTCCCATGGATCTTGGTGCCTTGTTCTCGCATGAGCTAATCGCGGGTGGATGAGTGAGGGTGCGCGACCTGGTGCCCCCGTGGCCACGGGAAGCGCGCACCGGTTGTTTTTCTTTAGGATCTTTGCATGAGAAGACTGGGCACGACGTCTGTGCTCGGGTCCGTCCCTGCAGCGTCGATAAATCCAGCGGACGAGCTCTGTCTGGCGGGCCGGTCCCGTTCACATCACCTCCTGGGGTCGTTGGTGTCTAGACTTCTCATGCAATAACCTCAGGAAACTCATTCGGCGCATGCTGCCTAACCATCTCGCAGGACCAATTCAAGCATCTCTAATCAAGACCAGGTGCAACCTGCCTTGAGGTAGGGCCTCGTGAGTCCCTCGCTGGCTCACGGGTGCTGATATACACCTCCTCCAGCCCTGCCGTGCAAGCCACGTGTTAGGGCGGGGCTGTACACGCCTCGGGGGCTCTCCTCAGAGGGAGCCCCCTCCCATGCACTAGTGGAAGCACCATGCCCCGCGCTGGCCGTCGACACTGTCGAGGAGCGGCTATGCCCGTGCAATAGCGGAAGTGCTATGCTCCGCGCTGGTGATAAAGAATATGTCGGATTTCGGGTTCCGGCAGACCCTTGAGGTTCGAACACTGGGGTGCGCGCGGAGGTTTCGCCTTCTACCTACCTGTTCCTCACCGAATCGCTAGGATCTAAACTACGAGAAGAACAACACAAGAGACACAGGATTTATACTGGTTCAGGCCACCATTGTGGTGTAATACCCTACTCCAGTGTGTGTGTGGTGGATCGCCTCTTGGGTTGATGATGAACAATACAAGGAAGAACAGCCTCGCGAGGGTCTGTTCTTGTGGTCTCTCTTTTTGGCCGGATGGATCTGTGTCCTTGCCGGCCGGATGGATTGATCGATCTCCCCCTACCCTGTGGGTGGCTAGTCCTATTTATAGGCGAAGGCCCTGGGCCTCTTCCCAAATATTGAGCGGGAAGGGCGCCAACAATTGACCAATTTGAAGGGGAACATCTAGTACACTTATCCTGACTAAAGTTGGTCCTCGCTTGTCAAAAGGCTCTGGTGGTGACGCCGACTTGGGCTCCACGGTGACCTCCATCCTGCCGTTGGACTGGTCTTGGTCTTGTTGCACCAAAATGGACGCCTTTGCTTGATGATCTCGCCTGTGCTTGCTCCCCTTGCACCAAAGAGGAAAGAAGGACACTGCGCGGGCTGGCGCCCGGCAGGCGCCCTTGGTCGTCATGGCTTGCGTCATGGGCACCTCGCGAGGTACCCTGCCTTGAACTCTCCGCCTCATCGTGAGCCAGCCTGACGAGGCCGTGCCTGAGGAAGCTCCTTGTCGTCCGCCCCGCGAGGCTTGGCCCCTCGCGAGGGTATTGAGCTTGTGCTGATGAAGATGGGCCGTGCTGACCCCCCTTTGAGCCACGCCGCAGGCCGCAGGCAGGCAAGTCTGGGGACCCCCGTTCCCAGAATGCCGACAGTAGCCCCCGGGCCCAAGGCGCGCCCAGACTTGGCCGAGCAGAGAGGCGAAAGGGCAAGTGCGAAGTGTCGCGGGCCCTAACAGCCTGCGGCCTTGGGAGCCGCGTGGCGGTTGATTGGACGTGGGTGGCACTGTTCCCCCACGCCTGCTCATTTGGTGCCATGCTAGGTGGACTTGCAGTTGTACACAGCCACTCCCCTTTGCTCGTGCGCCTTCTGTCCTTCCTCCTTTCGAACTCCAGCTTCCGCTTCGAAGCCAATCTCGAACCTTCCCCCTCCCCTTTCCGTTGCCATGGCTCCGACGAAGAAAGGGAGAGGGAAGGGACCCATGCCTTCGCCTTGCTCACCGCCGTCGGCGGCCCCCGCCGTGGACCGGTCGATCATAGTCAATCGAGATGGTTTGGACAAGGTCAGTTCGGCCCTGGCCACCATCTTCAATGAATGCGGGAGGACGACGGCCTGGCCCGCGTCTCGGTTCTCCATCGATAGGATAATCACCGAGGTCCCTTATTTCGTCGATGCCTTGTGGGCGGGCTGATTCCCCCCTTTTTGGATTTCTTCAACGCCGTGCTCTCCCATTATCAGATCCACATGATGCATCTGGGTCCTGACTCCATTGCTCTTCTCGCGGTCTTTGCCTTCGTCTACGAGGCTATGGTTGGCATCATCCCTTCGGTCGCCCTGTTGTGCCACTTCTTCGCTCTGCACCTCGTCGACCCTGCCCAATGCTCGGGATGCGCGAGCTTCGTCGCTGCACCCGAGACGGCGGCCTCAGGGATTGACTTCGGTCTTCCTCCGCCCGCACCTGGGTTCCGTGAGCGGTGGCTGTATGTGGACGTGGGGGTGCCCAGCCCCCTGCTGTCGAAGCCGACCTCACCTGCTGTCCCCAATTTGGGCTGGGGCCAGGAGACGCTCACAAGCCCCCAGCTCTTCTTCGTCTAGCGTCGCTTCGAGTGCTTGAGATCGCTTGAGGTGACGGCACCCAAGGTGGTGAAGGAGTTCCTGCTACGCCGGGTCGCCCCCCTCCAGCGCCACTCTCGCCAAATGTGGGCCTTCAACGGGCGCGGGGATCGCATGAGGCTCTAGGAAGAGGACCTGACGCCTGAAGCATTGAGGAAGGTACTCTTGGTTCTGACTGAGGACCCCAACCCTGGCAACATCCAGCAAGGGGGGGGGCTTGTTGTACCTCTGTTCGGGCAGGAGAGACTTCGTGAATCAGATGCCTGTTTTCGACGAATGGGGACCGTGCCCCGTCGGCCTCCAGGGGCCTCGCGAGAATCCAGTGACAGTGGCCGCCCTTTCAATTGGTCGAGGCGGTTCTTCCTCAGGTGGCGGAGCAGGGAGGCATGAACCTTCGAAGGCCAAGGGTGCCCCTGCCGAGGCGAGAGTACTGGGCAGCGCTCAGGAGGGAGCGGCCCCTGAGGCCCACGTTGCCGGGGCTGAGGGCGGCGAGCAGCCGCCTGCCGTGCATGGGGCCGAGGCCTCCGAGGCCCCCGCTGCTTTCCTTGATGGGGCGACTAGCGACGCGCATCAGGCAGACACCCCTGACGCAGGCCGCCCTGATGCTTCCTCTTCGCCGCAAGCTCACCCCTGCGCTGAACTCTTGGGCTGCTTCTGTGTGGACTTTGAGGCCCTCCAGAAGAGAAGGGAGGCCCTGGGCGACGATTACCCTTGTCGCCTGCTGAAGCGCAGAAAGTACTTCGTCATCGATGAGTAAGACTTCTCCCTCCCCAGCTCCAGATTCTTCTGCTGCCCTTCCTAAACCTTGCTCCGCAGGGCCCTTCCACCCAAGCTCACGGAGATGACTGAGGAGCCATCCTCCCTGCTTCCGCCTTCGCCACCGCCTTTGGTCTCTCCGAGCGGTGGAGCCCTTGTGGTGAGGTCGATCGAAGAGACGAATCACCCCGAGGCGCAACGCGGCCCCGCGCGCCTCGTGGCCTTCCTTCGCGAGCCTTCTCGGGGCCTAGCCAGCTTGCCGTGGGCTACTCGTCTGGTCGTGGATTGCTATTGGCTGGGGTACGCCCAGCGTTCTTCACCTGGGGATGGACCGGCCCTAGGCCGGGCTTATGGCGGGGCGCGCCCGGTTGCTTCAAGGGTGCCAGCCCCCAGCCCCCAGCCCAGAGGGGGAGCGCTGATCAGTGCCCCCCAGCGCTTGCTCGGGGCGGATGACAGCATGGAAGACGTACTTGAGCGCGCTCGGGAGTGTCGCGCTCTCCGCCAAGGGTTCCTTCGAAGGACGGCTGACGCGGTGAGCCTGCTTGGTGAAGAGCTTGCTGATGAAGACGCGCGCCTTGAGGCCGAGGGCCTGCGTTTGGTTGCGGAAAGGCACGAGCTGGAGGCGGCAGTCACCCTTGCGTGCCGCCAATGCGATCTTGACGATGAGGAGGCCAAGGCGTTGCTGGCGGCCTCTCGGGTGGCCCGTTCCCAGGCCGTCGAGGAGGCCTGGGAAGCTGACCAACAGCGAGAGGCGATGGAAGAGCGGGCACGGGAACTCCTGGCCCGGTGCCGCTCTCTGGAGGAGAAGGTGGAGCTGCACGAGGCGGCCCTCGGGTCGATGAAGGTGACCTCCGGTGACCCAGCGGAGTGTCAGAAGCGTGAGGAAGCGTTGACGTTGGAGGCTGCCGAACGCGCTCGTGAGTACAAGCGCCTAGAGACAAGGGAGCGCCTGGTGACACGAGAGGAGAACGATGTCGCCGCGCGGGAAACCCGTGTCTTGGAGGAGGTCAGACGTTGGGTGGCAACGGCGTGCTCAAACCTCGAGCGCAAGTTCGAGGAGAGGCTGGCGTTGATCCGGACTGAGGCTGAAGGCAGGACCACCGCCTTGAGGATCAAGCTGGAGGGAGCGACGCGGCGGGGCGATGCCTTGCGAGCCGCACTTGAAGCGGCGCAAGGGGAGTCGACTACTTCTCGCGCCGAGGTGCTTCTTCTTCGCCAACGGCTGGACGAGGCTGAGGCCGTTGCGCGCCAGAATGCGAACGAGATACGCCAGCGACGGCTCCTGGAACATGAGCACGCCCCCATGCTCGCCACGCTTCGGGAGAGAGCCAACGCGGCCTTGGGCAACATCTGCGAGGCGGCCGTTGGCGCGCCGCATGCAACCAACTACGCCGGCAACCTCCAACTCTTCGCCGACATCGTGACGCAGCTGGAGGCGCGGTCGGTCAGGGCCAACAGGTTGGTGGAGGAAAGGATCCGCGCCCTGCTCGGGCGCACCTTCTCCCGTGTCTTCAGCCATCTCCAGAACATGGACCCTCACTTCGACTTTGACGCCGCCATCGCCCCAGTTCCCCAGGCCGTCCGGGGTGACCTGGCGGACTGGGTGGAGGACAATGTGGACGCTCTAGTCAGGGCCTTCGCCTCAGACGATGACGACGCGATCGTGGCCGCCGACGAGGGCGGCGCGGTGAACGGCCCTGACACCGCCGGCGATAACGCAGAAGGTGATGGTGAGGCCAGCGACACCAGCGACGGTTCGGGTGGTGCTCCCGAGGATGCATTGGGGGATTTATCCGATTGACTGCGCATTGCTCCTGTTTCCTTACCCTGCATGAATAGAACTCAGGATTTTCGACCTGCCGATCGTAAGAGCATTTTGGGAGGGGGTGCCCCTCATGTAAAGCTTATGTTCAACGCACTAGTGGGTGTTGTATGGCCCACGTGCCCGCGGCAAGTGGTTGGCCAGGTGAAGAACCAGATGGCTGGTTTACCTTTGTCCCGTGCGGGCCCTGAGATAATATGCGGGGGGCTGTGGTGTCTCGAATGCCTCTTGATCGAATCCGTAGGATCTGCAGTGAAAAAGCTTCCTGAGGGGGATAGAGCGGCGGCAGTCTGGGCTGCACGCAAGCTAGGCCAGACCCGGCTCACGAGGGGCTCACGAGGGGAGGCAGCTGAGGCGAGGTCGTAACCGAAATGCGAGATTGCTCGAACGAGACTAAGCACCCCTTCCCCGAACACACGCAAATCTCAAACCCGAATCCAATTTAAAACCAGCGAGGGAAAGCAACAACCAAGGGAAAAGCAATGAAGGCAGAAAAAGGCCGCGTCCGGCACCTAGTCTAGTCTTGGACGTCTTCTCACCAGCGCGGAGCTAAGTGCTGCCACTGGGCGTGGGAGGGAGTCCCAGGGCCTGAGGCCGGCACCCCTGAGACTCCGGGGCGTGTATAGCCCCACTCATTATTACGTGAGAGTGTCACAGGGCGGCGAGCTTCACAGGCACTGGGCCTTCTGCACAAGTACCGGCCTTGCTTCATATCGCCAGACGAGGGCCCTGCCTTGCGCCACACTCTAGTGCCATTGACGACGACCGGAAACTAGGACGCCACCGATGGGGTAGAGCGGTCGCCAGCGGTTCCCCCGACGACCATGGGTCCTCCGCCAGGGAAGGCCCTAAGGCGCCTCCCCAGCGGAGGGCCTACCTCCTGGGAACGCCTTGCTCCGAACGCCGCGGTGGTGATGTTGAATCTCGGCCCCTCCCCTGCAGCCTCCAATGCCCTCCTCCTGAGGGGTAGGAGGCTGCGGGAGCAGGGCAGCTGCTCGCCGCGGCGACCTGCATCTCCTGCGACCCATGATTAGCGTAAGCCTGCTCCTGAGGAATTAGCGGTCCCGATAATCGTTGCTTCTAGCGTGGCTGGTGGGGCCGCCCCGGGACTCCTGGAAGAGCTCAGCTTCTGGTGCCTCGTCCCCCTAGCTTGGGCTGAGGAGAAAGCCTTGTTCGCCCTCGCGCGGGTGCCCTTGGTCCAACATGCGGGGCACGTACTCTTCGGGGGCCGCCACCCCGAAGGCCACGTCATAGTGCTCCGCATGCCATGCAGCTCTGCTTGATGCGCCAACCTGGGGGTGGTAATGCGGCGGCCTACTGGGGCCGTGGGTTGTGGCGAGTCCTTCTTCGCCAGCGGGGAGCGGAGTCAGCGCAGCCGCCGGCCCGGTGCCGACGGCTTCATTGATGCCGGGGTAGCCTTGGAGCCCGCGGGAGCGCGTGGGGCCCCCACGCGGGCTGCTCTGGGCCAGAGACGGGAGTTGAGTGCAGAAGGGGTGAGCAGCATGTCGCGGCCGCCTTCCATCAGCCTGCACTGCAGCAGCTCTCGGGCCACCGTGAGCGCGACCCTTGAGTTCGCCTGCTCCCGGCGAGTGTACGGCGCCGTGGCCGCGGCGTGGTTGGAAGCTCTCGCTGTCGACCGCGTCTATCGCGGTGTGGGAGCTATCGGGGTCTGTCCGCGTCGCCCACGGCCTGCAGCGCCCTACGGACCGCGAGCTGCCTGGGGCGCTGGGTTGCCCTGGGCGGGCGGCTCTGTGCCGGCGGGCCAAGCTGCCCAGGGGACAGGGTTGCCCGCTGGGTCGCCGAACATGGTGATGACGATGCGGCGGGACACAAGGTGGTGGAAGGTGGATCCCGGCGCACCCCTACCTAGCACGCCAAATGTCGGATTTCGGGTCCCGGCAGACCCTTGAGGTTCGAACATTGGGCTGCGCACGGAGGTTTCGCCTTCTACCTACGTGTTCCTCGCCGAATCGCTAGGATCTAAACTACGAGAAGAACAACACAAGAGACACATGATTTATACTGGTTCAGGCCACCATTGTGGTGTAATACCCTACTCCAGTGTGTGTGTGGTGGATCGCCTCTTGGGCTGATGATGAACAATACAAGGAAGAATAGCCTCGCGAGGGTCTGTTCTTGTGGTCTCTCTCTTTGGCCGGATGGATCTGTGTCCTTGCCGGCCGGATGGATTGATCGATCTCCCCCTACCCTGTGGGTGGCTAGTCCTATTTATAGGCGAAGGCCCTGGGCCTCTTCCCAAATATTGAGCGGGAAGGGCGCCAACAATTGGCCAATTTGAAGGGGAACATCTAGTACACTTATCCTGACTAAAGTTGGTCCTCGCTTGTCAAAAGGCTCTGGTGGTGACGCCGACTTGGGCTCCACGGTGACCTCCATCCTGCCGTTGGACTGGTCTTGGTCTTGTTGCACCGAAATGGACGCCTTTGCTTGATGCTCTCGCCTACGCTTGCTCCCCTTGCACCAAAGAGGAAAGAAGGACACTGCGCGGGCTGGCGCCCGGCAGGCGCCCTTGGTCGTCATGGCTTGCGTCATGGGCACCTCGCAAGGTACCCCGCCTTGAACTCTCCGCCTCATCGTGAGCCAGCCTGACGAGGCCATGCCTGAGGAAGCTCATTGTCGTCCATCACGTGAGGCTTGGCCCCTCGCGAGGGTCTTGAGCTTGTGCTGATGAAGATGGGCTGTGCTGGGCCCCCTTTGAGCCATGCCGCAGGCCGCAGGCAGGCAAGTCTAGGGACCCCCGTTCCTAGAACGCCCACAGAACAGGGGGTGGCCTCACGACCGCTTTAACCTTAGGGAGCCCCCGGGCTCAGTGACTAGCCTCACCATGCCGCTCTCCATCGGGAAGGTAGCGCGAGGGGGCTGGGCACGGGGGATACGCTCAGGTAACACCTGGCGTACCCCACCTCGCCAGGCCTCACGGGCCTGGTCTTTGCGCACCCCGCCCAAGCGAGAGCTCGACGAGGAAAAGGTATGATGGTCTGTTCATACGTCAAGGGGGACTCCTGAGCATCGCATCTCAGGAGCCTAACTGGTCACGTGGCCCCTCACCTCTTGGGCTCGTCCTGGTGATCTAGATGACTCAACAACGGCTGAGGCATGCGTGTGTCCGGGCCCTATCGACACAGAACGCCAAGACCTGGCTCTCACCCTTTTTTTCAAGACGTTCGCATGTCAAGGGGGACTCCTGAGCATCACGTCTCAGGAGCCTAACTGGTCACGTAGCCCCTCACCTCTTGGGCTCGTCCCGGTGATCCAGACAACCCAACAACGGCTGAGGCATGCGCGGGGCCGGGCCCTGCCCATGCAGAACACCAAGGCTTGCCCCTGCATCTTTTCCTAAGCTATTCGCACATCAAGGAGGACTCCTGAGCATTGCATCTCAGGAGCCTAACTGGTCACATAGCCCCTCACCTCTTGGGCTCGTCCTGGTGATCCGGACGACCCCACGATGGCTGGGGTACACGCGAGGCCGGGCTCTGCCGACGCAGAACAACAAAGCAAATGGAAAAGCTGAAGGAGCATAATCTAGTTATTAAAAGACGCACTATTCCAAGCAAATAGTTTTGAACGCCTTCCTAAGGCATGTCGCATGATGCAGGATAAACAAGGAAAAGCATAATCGCCGGGCACCTCTTCAGACTTGGGCATCACCACTGCCCGCCAGCAGAGCCTCATCGCCAGTCGCGTCACCCGTTCCACCGGCTTCAGTCGGAGGACCAACGACCAGGTACTTGCTCAGCAAGGCGTCCATGAAGCTCTTCACGTCGGCAGCAGTAGCATCCTGGGAGTCGGAATCCACCGGAGTAAGGAAGGAGGAGAGGTTGAAGCTGGCATCCTCGATATAAAGATGGCTGAAGACACACGTCAGAGCCGAGGAAGAAAGTGAGTGTGCCTTGCTTTCCACCAAGGAGGCAAACCCGTTGACAGCATCTTCAAGCACCTCCACGACTTCAGGCAGCAGAGCAGCAGGGCTCTCCCTCAGGGACGTCACCATCGCCTTCTTCAGATCATCTCCAAAGAGAGCCTTCTAGGCCTTGTTGAAACGTGCCTCGAGGGAGGTAAGAGTGCTGCACTCCTTGGCAGCCGCCTCCCTGGCCTCGGCGAGGGCCGCTTGGGCTGCCTCGGCCTCCTCCTTCAGCTTCGTCCGGTGGTCGTGCTCTCCAGCCTGCTCTAAGGCCGTCTTCTTCACCTTGGCGTCTTGGTTGGCGACGGTAGCTTCCTGGGCCTTCAGCTTCTCCTCACGCTCCTGGAGCTGGCTGGCCTGGGCAGCCTGCCGGTCCTGGAGAGCCTTCAGATCAGCCTCCGCCACACGGCACCAGTCCTCAGCTTTGGTGGCCTCCCTCCATGCCAGGTTGCGCGCCGTGGCGGCCACCCCGAGCGCCTTCTCGGCTTCCTCCGTAGAACCCCAGGCTACGCGAACAGACGCATCAGCCTTGAGCCAACCAGGGATCAGCCCCAGGTGTCCCTGCACTAAACGACGACCCGGGCCCTGAAGTTCACCCTGGAGGAGGTCCAGTGCCGCCCTTGCCTCTTCTAGGGTCTCGAAGGGGGCAAGAGCTCCATGGCTCGGCCACACACTGGGCAAAGAAGGAGACGCCCTCGGCGCCAAGGCAGAAGACACCTCAGTCTCAGGAAGGACCGGGGGCTCCGGAGGCTGGTTGACCTCAACAGCCATGGAAAGGCTGGATGCCGGAGGGGTCAGGCCTGCCGAGGGCACCGACACCTCCTGAGGACAGGCATCCATGTCCTCTAGAGATGGCGTCACCTCTGGGGCTGCGGGGGCAGCGGCACTCTTCTTCACCAGGGTCACGGTGGTCGCTTCAGCGCCTATGGCCACGGCAACCTCCGAGCCCTCTTTCTGCTTCTTCGACGGCTGCTGCCTAACGACATGAGAAGACGCTCAATACAACTTCAAGAACCAACAAGCAAGGTTAAGGGAGAGACTTACTGGTCGACGAAGGCATAACTCCTCTTCATGCTCAGCAGCGGGCGCAGAGGCAGAGCGGCTAGAGCCGAGCTCTTGGGAGTAGGAGAGCTTGCGGTTGGAGCCAACTGGGACGACGTCAGCAAAGGCGGGCTGTTCCCTAGAGGAATCAGCGCAGTCCTGCTCTTCTTCGTAACCACTCGCTTGGGCTGCTTCGAGGAGGCCACCCCAGACCTCATGGTGCCTCCAGAAGGGCACGACACCTCCACCACCGAGGGTTCGTCATCATAATCATCGCCAGGAAGGTCGCGCAAGAGCTCCCTTTGCTGCAGGGCAGAGGATTCTTCCACAACCTTGTCCTCGGTGGTCTCGGAGGAATGATCATCGGAGGACAAGTGCACCGGAGCAGTAGGCGGGGGAGAAGGCCCCAACCACATGAACCCAAGCTCGTCGAAGAAAGTCATGGCCGCGACAACCTCCTCGGCGTCATCACGGCAGTACAGCGGAAGCCAGTCTTCCGGAGGGTTGCTCGGGTCCTTCCCCGTCAGGTAGAGCTACACCTTGTCCAGCTCCTCCTCGGGAAGGGGATCTTGGCGCAGGTGGATTTTTTCATCATCACCACCAAGCTTCCACAAGGGGCGGGGGCGGTCTTAAGGCGGCACGATGCACTACTTTAGGAACTCCCTGATGAGCATGGCCCCCGTCAGCTTTGCGCTCTTCAGCTCCTTATCCATCTTCTTCACAAACGGCGTCAGGGAAGGGTCGGTGATCTTCTCAGAACACCACCACTTCTCGGAGAGGGGGAATGCGGCCGCCAGCTTCATTGAGCTCTGGGAGCACTTGGCATCCATCAGAACCCACCTCTTCACGGCATCCTCAGCCTTCATTCCGGCATGGAAGATTGCGTTACCACCCTGCGCTGCAACAAAGCCGATACACCCAACCGGATTGTTGCCGGTCTTGCGAAGGTAGAAGAAATGGCGGAACCGGGCAACGGAAGGCATCACCCCCATGAATGCCTCGCAATAGAAGGCGAAAAGGTTCAGAAGGAGGATGGAGTTGGCATGGATGTGGAGCGCGTGAAGACCATAGTGGTGAAGGATGGTGATGAAGATGTGGGAGAATGGAGGTACCAGCCCCGAGTAGACGTTGTGCATAAAGAAGGGGAAGAAGGTGCTGCCCGCGGGCTCCGGTGCAGCGGTGGGGACCCAGAGTGCTGTCTTCTTCCACTCATTGTCGTCGCTCGCCATCAGGAGGAGCATGTTCTAGAGCTTCTCCTCGATCACGCAGGGCGCCAGCAGCCCTGGCTCGTACCAGGCGGAGCCGGCAGCCGGGGCAGGAGCCACGGTCTTCTCGGCGGCCATCGAGCAGAAGATTTGGGGGGAAATCAACAGATTTGGTGAGCTCTTCCGCTGCGGGGAGAAAGGTATGTAGAGCAAGACGAAGAAGGAGCAATGAAAGCCTGGCGGCAGGTGGCACCCCTTTTGTCAGATGGAAGCAGTTGCCGAGGCAGCATGGGGAAACAGAGTCGTCCATGTCCAATCAATCACCATGCGTCATCAAGGCCATAGGCAGTTAGGCCCCGCGGCGCTCCGCACTTGCCCTTTGGCTTCACCTGGAAGCCAAGTCCGAGCACGCCTTGGACCCGGGGCTACTGCCGGCGTCCTGGATTCGGGGGTATCCGACCCTTCCTGCCTGCGGCCCACCACGTGGCTTCATCAACGGCCTGGTACGGCCCGGTATCAACACCAACACCACAAGACCCTCGCTAGGGGCCAACCCTCGTGAGGCGGATGACGCCAAGACCCCCGAAGGAATTGGCCTCCTCAGGAGGGCTCCTGAGGGGCAGAGAGTTCTATGCAAGTTACCTCACGAGGCTCAGCTGACGTGAGCCATGACGACCAAGGCTAGGCGGGCGCAGAGCGCAGGTTTCCTCTTCGGTGCAAAGGAGGCAAGCCGCAGGCGCGGAGTCCTGAGGAATCAACCAAAGGTTTCCATTCTGGTGCAACAAGACCAAGACCGCCAGGACGGCAGGACGGAGGTCATCGACGAGCCCACCGCAGCGTCACGACCAGAGGCTTTTCGCAGGTGAAGACTACTTTTGTCAGGATAGACTATACTACTTGTCCCCTTTCAAATCCCGCCATTGTGGGATCCCTTCCCGCTCATATTTGGGAAGAGGACCAAGGCTACTATATATAGGACTTAGCCACCACCATAGTGGGGTGAGATCCATTCTCACCCGACCACCACACCAGCTCAAGAACACCTCACCTCCTGAGGCTTGTTCATCCACTGTACTTGTTCATCTGCAGCCTGCAAGGCAATCCACCACACCACACTGGATTAGGGTATTACACCACAACGGTGGCCCGAACCAGTATAAATCTCTGTGTCTTTGTGTCTCTTTGAGCTCGACGCGCTAGGCTTAGGAGGATCACGAGTAGGCAGGCTGAGCAGGTTGAGATCTCCACACGCACCCCAGAGTTCGAACCTCTCAAGGGTTGCCGGATCCCTAAATCTGACAATAGGTGATCATGCTTCCACGTCGACAAAGGATATGCATAAATATCTTCTCTAGATTTGAAATGGCACAAAGGAATAAAAAAGACAAGGTATAATAGTTTGTACCATCCTGTAATGAACTGATGTCTTGTTCATTATGCAGACAAAGATCTTGTTGTTTTTTGTTGCTAATTTCTTTATCCTAATAATCTTTCTGAGTTTCTTGACTTGACTGATATTCATGGACAACTCATTTCCCCATATGCAAAAAGGGTCGAACAGTGGGTCAAAACCTCTGACGGCAGGACCTACATGTGCAAGACCAAATTGTTAAAAACCTAAATATTAGAATGGTTCCTGCAATTGCACAATAATGTGCTATTAGACAAAGGACCATGCATGTGCAAACCTTGACTGTAAACCTTAGTGCTTCCCATTGTTTCCCTGCAACACATATAAGGAAGTTAGTGATCAGGTTAAGTGAGGGTTGGCATGCTATCCGTAAAATGTGTTGATGAAAAATACACACATTGCAGATTCATCGAATTAATTCGAGCCACATGGAAAACCCATTTATCCAAACCATGCATGATTAAAAACTTGGAAATATAGCAATTGTACATGTTTCTCATGTATTAAGTGCAGCCAAATTTAATTTATTCCTCACATGCATAATAATACAAAATTCTACCCACAACAATTGGCATCGCATTGCAGAATTGAACCAAGCAATTAACTAAACACCACAACAAATGAACCAAACATTAACTGCGCACCATGTTGCACAATATAACATACTCCTAATAGAAGATCAGACAGTTAACCAAACAAAGCATGCTTAACAACTTGGAAATATAGCAATTGTATTTGTTTCTCATGTATTCAGTACAACCAAATTCGATTTATTTCTCACATGATATACAATAACAAAATGCACCCACATCAATTGAACATCGCATTGCAGAATTGAACCAAACAGTTAACTTAATACCACTGAGCACCACATTGCACAATATATAATATACTAGAAGATCAGACAGTTAACAAAACCAATCATGCTTGACAACTTGGAAATATAGCGATTGTATTTGTTTCTCATGTATTTTGTACGGATAAATTCAATTTATTTCTCACTTGGAAGACAATACAAAATTGCACCCTAAAGAATTGAACATCACATTGCAGAATTGAACCAAATAGTTAACTGAACACGACAACAAATTAACCAAATAGTTAATAAGTGAGCACCACATTGCACGACATATAGAACATATACACTAGAGCAACAGATTGCATGGTAAAAGTAGATAGGAAAATCCAGTAGAATTTGTTAAGGAAGGCAAGAGCAGCACATGCAACGGGTAACCGAGCATGCTTAATTGGCATAGCTAGCTAACTGAACATAGATCCTTATAGTGAGCTAATAAGACATGCTACTCCTCATCGTCAGAGATATCAATAATGATTGGCTCCTTGGACATGGAAGAGGGCAAGTCCTCCACATCGTGGGTGCCCTCCTCATAGTGGTGAGTTGCCTGAGCCGCTTCGGGAACCAACCTGTTGGCTCTCGAGTTGAGGTAAGCATGGGCACACTAAGAAAACACCTCATAGTCTTCACCAAAGGCACCGATGGTGGCCTCGAGAAAACGCCATGAACTATCGTTTAAAGCAGCCAACCGCGTCGTGGCATCGACGCACAATGCAATGGCGGTGGCCTCAACGACGAAATGCTCCTCAAAGATCTGGGGTTGGCACGAGTGGCAGCCATCGCAACCTCATCCGTGTGTGCGGCCGCAATTTGCTTCTCCGCTGCCAAATGCTCCTTGAGCTCCTGGCTATACTGCGTGCACCATGGCTTAGGGCTACGCTTATTTGGGGGAGGGGTTAGTGATTTGGGTGGAATGTGTCGTTCGACGGTTGGGGAATGTGGGATGTAGAAGGAGGAGGAGGATGGGGATCAGGTGTGGATTACCTACCTGGATTGACGAGGCCGAGCAACGCGAAGGAGGGTCGCCAGCGAGGAGGCGGCGCTGCAAGAAAGGAGTGAAGGTTTGAACTTGGAAAGGAAGGCAGAAATAGGGGAAATGTGGATTTTGGTAAGGGCGAGGGGCGGGGAGGTAGATGTCTCCGCGGAAGCCGAAAATTTTGGATCGGTGCAGCGAAAAAACTGGCGCGCAAAGTGTCATCAGACATGGTCCCTTATTCAGCACTGTGTACATTATGTGAACATCACAATTGATTCATGTAGCTTTCCTCATGTGTGATGAGTTTGAACATGAAAATTTTGGTCTGAATATCCCTGATTACAGTGGTCATCCATGTCATTGCATAATTTGGGTACACAAAGGAGCCTACAACACACACACACTTCTTAATCGAGCAAGTTCAGCAATTAAACAGAGCTAGATGACCTACATATTACCATAACAAATTAAAGACTGACACTCTAAATTAAACAAAGAGTACTACTTCGGTTGGCGCTCGTCGATCTCCGCCGCCTCATCCATGTCCAGCTCGCGCCCGACGATCTCCTAGGGAAGGGGCTCCATGGTATCAATCGCACCATACTCGGCAAGCATCTCGCCATCCGAGTCCGCCATTCCTTTGGAAAAGGCCGCCACGATCTGGGCGTTGGCGGCTGCAATCTAGGCTTGGACGAGCTCCGTCGTGGCAAGATATGTCGCGAAGGAACGGACGGCTGCTCGAACGCTCTCGGCGATTGCCAACTCTTCGATCATGGGTTGCCGACCGTTGTGGGAGAAGCTTCGTTCGATTTGTGCAGTGACCGCCATGTGCTAGGTGTGGGCATCCTCGACATGGTCGTGGGCATCCTCCATCAAGGCTAAGTCCACCATTGCAGAACGGACATCTGATGTGCCGCTCTCACCAGTTGTGATCCCTGACTTAGATGTTGTTGCGGCCACCTGAGCAGCAACATCGGCCTTTTGAGCTACCTTGGCTGCCCGGTCACAGATTGCGGCTGCACTCATGTAGCTTGTATGAAGTGCATGGCGGCTACGGCTGCGCTTTCTCTGGAGTGGGACACCGAAGTGGCCCTCACGATGCGGGTCCACGTCCCCATCTTTCACCGGCGATGATTGAATAGTGAAATGATATTTGGGAGCGAGCTAGTGTCCTTGACGCACCGGTTGTGGACTGTAGGAGACGCACATTCTCTCGTAAGCCATATACGTACTACTCCGACGGTGCTCCAAGATATTTTGTACTGCATCTCACACGGTTGGTGATAATAAACTGTGAGTAGTCTACTTGATTTTTCATCTTGATTTGAAATGCACAATTGGGTCACAGTGGCAAAGGAGGGTGTTTGAATTGCTAGAACTTTTGTCTATAGTGAACATGCAACTATAGGTGTGTCGTTAAAAAATTTGGAATTATTCAAGGTTCGTTTGGATATTTTTATACTTTAACTTGGTTTTCTAGACATTTCAGGTGCACAATTCAGAATTACACTACATGCACATGCTCCGGTGCACCAAAATGGGTTGTAAAATCATATATGTGTCCATGGGTTGATGCTTATGTCCCATGCAAGAAATGATGAATTTCAAACACCTTAGCACTGTTGCTCGCCGCAAACATTGAGATACTTGGTTTTGAAATTCTAGTAAACCAAAACTCGTCTGAAATTCATGAACCTTGGCATGATATCATGGAATGGCATCAACATGTCGTGGTTAAAAACTTGTCCCATTTGGGGCAGGTTTTGGTATAAGCTTCTCACAAGAAGCCTCATGGTTCCGGTAGGGAACGTGTCACCTTTGTGGATGAAATGATATTCGTTGCCTCTTCTTGCTTTCATTTTTTTCTGGTGTCAACACAGAACAATAGGAGTGTCGTATTAAATTTAGAATTTTTGATGGTTCATTTGGACATTTTTATACATGAACTAATTTTTCTAGGCATTTATGTGCATAATTCATTTTGAACTATAGGCACATGCTCCAGTGCATAAAAATGGGTTAAAAAATCAAATGTGTGTCCTTGTTTGCATCCTTAGGTTCCATGCAGGAATTGGGAATGAATGTCAAACACCTCGGCACCGTCGCTTGGCCTTAAACATTGAGATACATGGTTTTAAAATTCTAGTAAATACAAAACCCGTTTGAAATTGATGAAACTTGTCATGCTATCATGGAATGGCATCAACATGTTCTTCGAAATTTTTTTGTCCCATTTGGGGCAGGTTTTGGTATAAGCGTCTCACAAACCAAAGCTTCTGACAACAAGCCCCATGGTTCCGGTGGGGAACATGTCACCTTTGTGGACGAAATGATATTCGTTGCCGCTTCTTGCTTTTAATTTTTTCTGGTGTCAACATAGAACAACAAGAGTGTCGTGTTAAATTTTGGAATTTTTTGGGGTTGGTTTGGACATTTTTATACATTAACTGAGTTTTCTATGCATTTATCTGCATAATTCAAATTTGAACTACATGCACATGCTCTAGTGCATAAAAATGGGTTGAAAAATCAAATGTGTGTCCTTGGTTGCATGCTTAGGTCCCATGCAAGAAATGGGAATGAATGTCAAACACCTCGGCTTCGTCGCTTGGCTGCAAACATTCAGATACATGGTTTTAAAATTCTAGTAAATCCAAAAATCATCTGAAATTCACTAAATTTGGCATGCTATCATGGAAGGGCATCAACATGTTGTGGTGAATTTTTTTACCATTCGGGGCAGGTTTGGGTATAAGCTTCTCACAAACCAGAGCTTCACACAACAAGCCTCGTGGTTTCGATAGGGAATGTGTCACCTTTATGGACGAAATGATATTCGCTGCCTCTTCTTGTTTTCAAATTTTTTGTAGTGTCAACATAGAACAACAAGAGGGTTGTGTTAAATTTTGAATTTTTTGGGGTTCGTTTGAATATTTTAATTGAGTTTTCTATGCATTTATGTGCATAATTCAGATTTGAACTACAGGCACATGCCCTAGTGCAAATAAGTGGGTTGAAAAACCAAATGTGCGTCGTTGGTTGGATGCTTAGGTCCCATGCAAGAAATGGGAATGAATGTCAAACACCTTGGCATCGTCGCTTGGCCACAAACATTGAGATACATGGTTTTAAAATTCTAGTAAATCCAAAACTCGTCTAAAATTCATGAAACTTGGCATGCTATCATGGAATGGCATCAACATGATATGGTTAAAAAATTGTCCCATTTGGGATAGGTTTGGGGTCTAAACTTCTCACAAACCAAAGCTTCTCACAACAAGCCTCATGGTTCTGGTAGGGAACGTGTCACCTTTGTGGACGAAACGATATTCGTCGCCTCTTCTTACTTTCAACTTTTTTCTAGTGTCAACATAGAACAATATGAATGTTGTGTTAAATTTTGGATTTTTTCGGGGTTCGTTTGGACATTTTTATACATTAACTGAGTTTTCTATGCATTTATGTGCATAATGCAAATTTGAAGTATAGGCACATGCACCAGTGCATATAAATGGGTTGAAAAATCAAATGTGTGTCCTTGGTTGGATGCTTAGGTCCCATGCAAGAAATGAGAATGAATTTCAAACACCAGGGCACCGTCGCTTGGCTGCAAACATTGAGATACATGGTTTTAAAATTCTAGTAAATCCAAAACTCGTCTGAAATTCATGAAACTTGGCATGCTATCATGGAACGACATCAACATGCTATGGTAAAAACATTCTTCCATTTGGGGAAGGTTTGTGTATAAGCTTCTCACAAACTAGAGCTTCTCACAACAAGCCTCATGGTTCTGGTAGGGGATGTGCCTCCTTCGTGGATGAAATGATATTCGTTGCCTCCTCTTGCTTTCAAATTTTTTTCCTAGTGGCAATATAGAGCAACAAGAGTGTCACGTTAAAATTTGGAATTTTTTGGGGTTCGTTTGGACATTTTTATACATTAACTGAGTTTTCTAGGCATTTTATGTGCATAATTCAAATTTGAACTACATGCACATGCTCCAGTGGAGAAAAATGAGTTCAAAAATAAAATGTGTGCTCTTGGGTGCATGCTTAGGTCCCATGCAAGAAATGGGAATAAATTTCAAACACCAGGGCACCATTGCTAGCTGGCAAAACAGTGAGATACTTTGTTTTTAAATTCTAGTAAATCCAAAACACGTCTGAATTTCATGAAACTTTTCATGATATCATGGAATGGCACCCGAAATGTTGTGGTATTTTTTGTGTCCAATTTGAGAGGAGGCTTACTCGAATCAACAACCAACAAAGGAATTTTGAAACAAATAGCCGCCACCTTATCATCTCAAATGTCTGTATAATTTAAATCATGGGAATTCTGTTAACCATTCACGTCACGCCACGCGTCACACTTTTAATGGATAGGAGGTGCCATGCGGACAACTGCTTGAGTAGATGGGAGGTGTGCGAGTGCAATCCACTATGCAGGCTGGCCAGGAGGCATGCAAGCTGTCCTCCAATGCACAGGCTCACCGTGAAGCATGCGAGCTGCACGTTGCATAGGATCACTAGGAAGCGAGCCCTCAGACTTTCATGGCGGGCCGCCTTGCTCACATTCTCTCAATTAATGGCGCCCGAGCCACTTTTTAGTACGGGCGGCCCTACTGTTCGCCTCCCATTCCCCTCCCGCGGACCTCCACCAATGCCATGGCGTAGAAGGATCATCTGCCACTAGTCTTCTAGTTTGGTGAAGTTTACCCTGAGCCAGACAAGATAGAAAATAAGGAGGAATGGGGCCTCATGGACATGGCCCTGAACCAGCTGGCCGCGGCGGTTGCTGCCCCGACGCCCGTCCAAGCTCCCATCCCCGCGCCCGCTCCAATGACCATCCCTGTAGCATTGACGGGTTGGTCGCCGAGCACTATCATAGAGCTGGAAGCCGTGGGCATTAGTGAGGTCCCCAAGGACCCGTGCAAGCTCGTGTACATGCCAGCACCAGCGCCCGTGCCCATGCTCATGCACGCCCCTGTACCTGATACGTCTCCAATGTATCTATATATTTTTATTGTTCCATGCTATTATATTATCTGTTTTGGATGTTTAATATTCATTAATATTCTACTTTATATTATTTTTGGGACTAACCTATTAACCAAGGGCCTAGTGCCAGCTTCTGTTTTTCACCTGTTTTAGAGTTTCGCAGAAAAGGAATACCAAATGGAGTCCAAATGGAATGAAACTTTCGTGATGGTCTTTCTTGGACCAGAAGCAAACTAGGAGACTAGGAGATGAAGTCAGAGATGCAACGAGGCGACCAGGAGGGGGAAGGGTGCGCCCCCTACCTCGTGGGCCCCTCGTGGGTCTCCTAACCTAGTTCTTTCGCTTATATATACTCTTATACCCCAAAACATCAGAGGGAGCGACGAAACCACTTTTCCACCGCCGCAACCTTCTATACCCATGAGATCCCATCTAGGGGCCTTTTCCGGCGTCCTACCGGAGGGGGATTCAATCACGGAGGCTTCTACATCAACACCATTACCCTTCCGATGAAGTGTGAGTAGTTTACCTCAGACCTACAGGTCCATATCTAGTAGCTAGATGGCTTCTTCTCTCTCTTAGATTCTCAATCCATGTTATCCTCGATATTCTTGGAGATCTATTTGATGTAATATTCTTTTGCGGCGTGTTTGCCGAGATCCGATGGATTGTGGATTTATGATCAGATTATCTATGAATATTATTTTAGTCCTCTCTAAATTCTTTTATGCATGATTTGATATCTTTGCAAGTCTCTTTGAATTATCGATTTTGTTTGGCCTACTAGATTGGTTTTTCTTGCAATCGAAGAAGTGCTTAGCTTTGGGTTCAACCTTGCGGTGTCCTTTCCCAATGACAGTAGGGGCAACAAGGCACATATTGTATTGTTTCCATCGAGGATAAAAAGATGGGGTTTTCAACATATTGCTTGCGTTAATTCCTCTACATCATGTCATCTTACTTAATGCGTTACTCCGTTCTTTATTAACTTAATACTCTAGATGCATGCTGGATAGCGGTCGATGTGTGGAGTAATAGTAGTAGATGCAGAATCGTTTTGGTCTACTTGATACGGACGTGATGCCTATATTCATGATCATTGCCTTAGATATCATCATAATTATGTGCTCTTCTATCAATTGCTTGGCAGTAATTTGTCACCCACCGTATTATTTGCTATCTTGAGAGAAGCCACTAGTGAAACCTATGGCCCCCGGGTCTATTTTACATCATATTAGTTTCTCGTCAACTTCCCAATTTCTGTCGTCGTTTCTTTATTTTGCAATCTTTACTTTCCAACCTATAAACCAAAAATACCAAAAATATTTACTTTACCATTTATCTATCTCTATCAGACCTCACTTTTGCAAATAACAGTGAAGGGATTGACAACCCCTTACCACGTTGGGTGCAAGTTGGTTGATTGTTTGTGCAGGTATTCGGTGACTTGTGTGTTATCTCTTACTAGATTTATACCTTGGTTCTCAAACTGAGGGAAGTACTTACTCTACTTTGCTGCATCACCCTTTCCTATTCAAGGGAAAACCAATGCAAGCTCAAGAGATAGCAGGAAGAATTTCTCTTGATGTTGATTCTTTGAAACTTATATCTATTCCACCTAAGCATGATATCAATGAGTCTCTCAAAGCCATGAGAATTTCCATTGATGAGTCCAAAGAAAGAACCGCTAAGATGCGTGCTAAAAAGATTGGTTTGTAAAAATGTGTTCTTCTAGTTTTCATGATAATAATGATGAAGATCTAAAAGTTATTGATGTGACTCATATTGATTCTTTTTTTCCAATATTAATCTTGATAAAGATGAGACTGGAGATGAGTCAACTTTAGTTAAAAGGCGTCCCAATGATTCAGAGTTTTTAGATCTAGATGCAAAAATTGAAAAAAGTGGGATTGGAGAGGTCAAGACTTTAAGTAGCAATGAAATTACTCTTTCGGATTTCAAGGAATTTAATTATGATAATTTTTCTTTAATATATTGTATTTCCTTGTTGCAATCCGTGTTGAATTCTCCTCATGCTTATAATCAAAACAAACCTTTTACTAAACATATCGTTGATGCTATGGTGCAATCTTTTGAAGAGAAGCTTGAATTAGAAGTTTATATACATAGAAAACTTTATGATGAGTGGGAACCTACTATTAAGATTAAGATAAGAGATTAGGAATGCCATGATTTGTGTGATTTGGGTGCTAGTGTTTCCACAATTCCAAGAACTTTGTGTGATTTGTTAGGTTTCCGTGAATTTGATGATTGTTCTTTAAATTTGCATCTTGCAGATTCCACTATTAAGAAACCTATGGGAATGATTAATGATGTTCTTATTGTTGCAAATAGGAATTATGTGCCCATAGATTTCATTGGTCTTGATATAGATTGCAACCCTACATGTCCTATTATTCTTAGTAGACCTTTCCTTAGAACGATTGGTGCAATTATTGATATGAAAGAAGGAAACATTAGATTCCAATTTCCGTTAGGGAAAGGCATGGAACACTTTCCTAGAAAGAAAATTATATTTCCATATGAATCTATTATGAGAGCTACTTCTGGATTGCATACCAAAGATGACAATACCTAGATCTATTCGTGTTTTTATGCCTAACTAAGGGCGTTAAACAATAGCACTTGTTGGGAGGCAACCCAATTTTTTTTTGTTCTTTGATTTTTGTTCCTGTTTAGTAATAAATAATTCATCTAGCCTCTGGATATATCTGGTTTTATGTTTTAATTAGTGTTTGTGCTAAGTTAAACCTTTAGGATAGCTTACGGTGATAGTTGTGTTGATCCTGTTGAAAATTAGAAACTTTTGCGCCCAGGAAAATAATTTTAATAATTCACGGAAACATGCTTTTGGTCTGATTATTTTTGCTCTGGATTGTTACAAAAATTTCTTAGGTTTTCCTAATTTATCAGGATTTTTGGAGTTACAGAAGTATTCGAGAGTTAAAGATTGCTACCGACTGTTCTGTTTTTTGAAAGATTCTGTTTTTTGCGTGTTGTTTGCTTATTTTGATGAATCTATGGGTAGTATCGGGTGGTATGAACCATGGAAAAGTTGGAATACAGTAGATATTACACCAATATAAATAAATAATGAGTTTGCAATAGTACCTTAAAGTGGTGATTTATTTTCTTATACTGACGGAGCTCATGAGATTTTCTGTTGAGTTTTGTGTTGTGAAGTTTTCAAGTTTTGGGTAAGGATTTGATGGATTATAGAATAAGGAGTGGAAAGAGCCAAAGCTTGGGGATGCCCAAGGCACCCCAAGGTAATATTCAAGGACAACTAAAAGCCTAAGCTTGGGGATGCCCTGGAAGGCATCCCCTCTTTTGTCTTCGTCTATCGGTAACTTTACTTGAGGCTATATTTTTATTCACCACATGATATGTGTTTTGATTGGAGCGCCTTGTATGATTTGAGTCTTTTATTTTTATTTTACCACAATCATCCTTTCTGTACACACCTTTTGATATAGACACGCATGAATTGTGATTTATTAGAATACTCTATGTGCTTCACTTATATCTTTTGAGTTAGGCAATATTGCTCTAGTGTTTCACTTATATATTTTTAGAGCACGACGGTGGCTTTATTCTATAGAAACTTATGAACTCTCATGCTTCACTTATATTATTTTGAGAGTCTTTTAGAACATCATGGTAATTTGCTTTGGCTATAAATTTAGTCCTAATATGATAGGCATCCAAGAGGGATATAATAAAAACTTTCATATAAAGTGCATTGAATACTATGAGAAGTTTGATTCTTTATGATTGTTTTGAGATATGAATATGATGATATTAGAGTCATGCTAGTAGAGTAGTTGTGAATTTGAGAGATACTTGTGTCAAAGTTTGTGATTCCCGTAGCATGCACGTATGGTGAACCGTTATGTGATGAAGTCGGAGCATGATTTATTTTTTGATTGTCTTCCTTATGAGTGGCGGTCGGGGACGAGCGATGGTCTTTTCCAACCAATCTATCCCCCTAGGAGCATGCGCATAGTACTTCATTTCGATAACTAATAGATTTTTGCAATAAGTATGTGAGTTCTTTATGACTAATGTTGAGTCCATGGATTATACACACTCTCACCCTTCCACCATTGCTAGCCTCTCTAGTACCGCGCAACTTTCGCCAGTACCATACACCCACCATATACCTTCCTCAAAATAGCCACCATACCTACCTATTATGGCATTTCCATAGCCATTCCGAGATATACTGCCATGAAAGTTTGCACCGTTCTGTTTGCTATGACACGCTTCGTCATTGTCATATTGCTTTGCATGATCATGTAGTTGACATCGTATTTGTGGCAAAGGCACCTTTCATAATTCTTTCATACATGTCACTCTTGATTCATTGCACATCTTGGTACACCTCCGGAGGCATTCACATAGAGTCATATTTTGTTCTAAGCATTGAGTTGCAACTCTTGAGTTGTAAGTAAATAAAAGTGTGATGATCTTCATTATTGGAGCATTGTCCCATGTGAGGAAAGGATGATGGAGGCTATGATTCCCCCACAAGTCGGGATGAGACACCGGACGAAAAATAAAAAAAATGAGAAAGAAAAAAAGAGAGGAAAACAAGAGAAAAAAGGAAAAAACAAAAAAAATGAGAGAAAAAGAGAGAAGGGGCAATGTTACTATCCTTTTTTCACACTTGTGCTGAAAAGTAGCACCATGATCTTCATGATAGAGAGTCTCCTATTTTGTCACTTTCATATACTAGTGGGAATTTTTCATTATAGAACTTGGCTTGTATATTCCAATGGTGGGCTTCCTCAAATTTCCCTAGGTCTTCGTGAGCAAGATAGTTGGATGCACACCCACTTAGTTTGTTTTTGAGCTTTCATACACTTATAGCTCTAGTGCATCCGTTGCATGGCAATCCCTACTCACTCACATTGATATCTATTGATGGGCATATCCATAGCCCGTTTATACGCCTAGTTGATGTGAGATTGTCTTCTCCTTTTTTGTCTTCTCCACAACCACCATATTCTATTCCACCATAGGGCTATATCCATGGCTCATGCTCATGTATTGCGTGAAGATTGAAGAAGTTTGAGAACATCAAAAGTATGAAACAATTGCTTGGCTTGTCATCGGGGTTGTGCATGATTTAAATATTTTGTGTGATGAAGATAGAGCATAGCTAGACTATATGATTTTGTAGGGATAGCTTTCTTTGGCCATGTTATTTTGAGAATACATGATTGCTTTATTAGTATGCTTGAGGTATTATTGTTTTTATGTCAATATTAAACTTTTTTTTGAATCTTATGGATCTAAACATTCATGCCACAATAAACAAAATTACATGGATAAATATGTTAAGTAGCATTCCACATAAAAAAATTCTGTTTTTCTCATTTACCTACTCGAGGACGGGCAGTAATTAAGCTTGGGGATGCTTGATACGTCTCCAACGTATCTACAATTTTTGATTGTTCCATGCTATTATATTATCTGTTTTGGATGTTTAATATGCATTGATATGTTATTTTATATTATTTTTGGGAGTAACCTATTAAACGAGGGCCCAGTGCCAGTTTCTATTTTTTGCCTGTTTTATAATTTTGCAGAAAAGGAATACCAAACAGAGTCCAAACGGAATGAAACTTTCATGATAATCTTTCTTGGACCAGAAGCAAACCAGGAGACTTGCAGATGAAGTTAGAGACGCAACGAGGTGGCCACGAGGGTGGAGGGTGCGCCCCTACCTCGTGAGCCCCTCGTGGGTCTCCTGACCTAGTTCCTTCGCCTATATATAGTTTTATACCCCAAAAACATCAGGGGAGCCACGAAACCACTTCTCCACCACCGCAACCTTCTGTACCCGTGAGATCCCATCTACGAGCCTTTTCCGGCATCCAGCCGGAGGGGGATTCGATCATGGAGGGCTTCTACATCAACACCATTACCCTTTCGATGAAGCACGAGTAGTTTACCTCAGACCTACGGGTCCATAGCTAGTAGCTAGATGGCTTATTCTCTCTCTCTTTGATTTTCAATACCATGTTCTCCTCGATGTTCTTGGAGATCTATTCGATGTAATATTCTTTTGCGGTGTGTTTGCCGAGATCCGATGAATTGTGGATTTATGATCAGATTATCTATGAATATTATTTGAGTCTTCTATGAATTCTTTTATGCATGATTTGATATCTCTGCAAGTCTCTTCGAATTATCAATTTAGTTTGGCCTACTAGATTGGTTTTTCTTGCAATGGGAGAAGTGCTTAGATTTGGGTTCAATCTTGCGGTTTCCTGTCCCAGTGACAGTACGGGCAGCAAGGCACGTATTGTATTGTTGCCATCGAGGATAAAAAGATGGGGTTTTCATCATATTGCTTGAGTTAATTCCTCTACATCATGTCACCTTACTTAATGCATTACTCCGTTCTTTATGAACTTAATACTCGAGATGCATGCTGGATAGCGGTCGATGTGTGGAGTAATAGTAGTAGATGCAGAATCGTTTCGGTCTACTTGACATGGATGTGATGCCTATATTCATGATCATTGCCTTAGATATCATGCGCTCTTCTATCAATTGCTCGGCAGTAATTTGTTCACTCACCGTATTATTTGCTAACTTGAGAGAAGCCACTAGTGAAACCTGTGGCCCCCGGTTCTATTTTACATCATATTAGTTCCCCGTCAACTTGCCAATTTCTGTCGCCGTTTCTTTATTTTGCAATGTTTACTTTCCAATCAAACCAAAAATACCAAAAATATTTACTTTCCCGTTTATCTATCTCTATCAGATCTCACTTATGCAAATAACCGTGAAGGGATTGACAACCCCTTACCGCGTAGGGTGAAAGTTTGTTGATTATTTGTGCAGGTATTTGGTGACTTGTGTGTTATCTCCTACTGGATTGATACATTGCCTCAAACTGAGGGAAATATTTACTCTACTTTACTCCATCACCCTTTCCTCTTCAAGGAAAAAACCAACGCAAGATCAAGAGGTAGCAGTACCCTCCGTGGCACCGGTCCCCGTGCGTTTGCATGCACCAGCATGCCCGTGCCTGTGCGCGCGCACCCCTCAGTGTCATGGGACGCTGCCATCGACCGCTACCTCGTAGCACCATGAGTTACCGTCCTCCCGCGCCCCACCCGTCAATCGCGCGATGACAGGATGTTTGATTTCCATGTGAAGAACATTCTATGCTGCCTTGAAGATTCAACAACGGCGTCCCTGAGGACGACAACGACAACGCTAGCACGGCACACCGCCTCCGCTGCCATCAGAATTTGTTTTTTTGGGTTTAATATTGTATCTTCATCGTTTGAATATAAAGTCGCAGTGTGACTCAATGAAACATATGGTTTGAGGAAACTTGTGTTTTTCTCTCTGAATGTATAGACTTATCAAATTTTTTAAAACGTCAATGGTTTTTAAATTCAAAACACTCATCACAAACATTTAAGATAGAACAACCGTATGCAAACTGATAGCTTCCCCAGTAAGCCAAGGGAAAAATGTGCCGAGCAGGATTTGTGGAGCTCTTCATTGCAAACGTTTTAGAGAGAACACCCGTATGCAAAGCGAGAGCTACGGTCTTCCCCAGTAAGCCAAGGGAAAAATTTGCCGTGCAAGATTTGTGCATCCCTTCGTCGCAAACAGTTCAGATTGTATACGATATGCAAAGCGAGAGCTATGATTCCTTCACTGCTAAGCCAAGAGAAAATCTGGCACGCAGGATTTGTACATCCTTTCAACGCAAATGATTTTTTGGATGACCCGTGTGCGACCACGTACAGACAATTTGGTAAGATTTGCATCTGTCATATTGGGTATATTGCCATTTGTCAAACTAGAAAGATTGACATTTGTTGATCTAGTAACATGGCCCTTTGTCAACCTTGTTACACTGCCATTTGTCAAAATTTGCAGCTAAAAATCACTAGCACTATCTAATTTTGGCAACTAAAACTCACTAAGCATAGATTTCATTAATAGAGAATTAAGCAGTCATTCTTTATAAAAATAGTTCAACTCGACAGCTGAACCGACCAAACTTTTCCCCAATTGTTGCCAACCACGTACTGAAATAGCTAGTTCAACTATATATACTAGCTAATTTTAAGTACGTTGTATAGTTCAAACACATATATAGTCAGATGAACTGAACAAAAATAGCCCCTAAATACTACTACGAAGGGGCCTTGTACTACTTCCAGCAGACTCTCCTCTGCTAAGCGCGCTCAGTAAGAGGCAGAGGAGGAGGAGCCTACCGACAAGATGGACAATAGCAATCCGATGGCTGCCGCTGCTGCACCTTCAGCGACGCTCATCTCGAACACCCTCTGCCACTTCAGACGACCCCTCTCGAAGCTGTGGCACTCCTTGTAGATCTCCTCATTCATCACTTCTACGGTGGCGTGTGCTGCGGCCACGGCGGCGGTAAGACTCTTTGCGTGCTCAACGAGGCGCTCCTCCTCCACCCACAGGAACTCGATGTAGCACGCAAGATCACTAACGCACGTGCGAGCCTCCACCTCCACCTCCCGACTTCGGGAGGTGGTGGTGGAGTGGGTGATGACACCGGCGGTCGACTATGGGCTGGCGGCCACAGCGGACAATGGTGGGGTGCCGGCCATGACCGCCACCGCAGCCCGCGGGTGATGGCCATGGTGGCTAATAGTGGGGTGGCAGCCATGACGGACACCTCCTGTCTTCGGGCCACGTTGGCGGAGTGAGCAATGCCCCTGGCTTTCGACGATGGTGTGGAGGTCACGGCTGCCGGCAACAGCTGTTGACGGGCTGCAGTGGCGGAGCGTGTGGTGGGTGTTGCACACACACCCAATAGGGACGCCACACACACTACACTACATCGGGGACTGTGCCGCCGCCGCCGCCGCGGGGTAGCCTCCCAAATGGAGCTGTCCTCTGATGACGATGGAGTGGCTGAGCGACGATGAAGGACTGGTGCCGTTGGTGATTGTGGGAGAAGAAGACTAGATAAGCTACGGGAAGGGAGGGCAAACGCAACGCAGGACTCACCAGCCGTGAGGATTTATATAGCAGGCCGGTAAACATTGGGATTTTGGGGGATTTCGCCGAGTCGGGCGGGAAGCTTGCATGGCTATGCATGGGAACCTGCGCGTTTGCATGGGAAGAGGCTCACCGATGACTCATTGGCGCCACTTTGAGCCACCGTTTGGCCAAAAGAATGCCCCCGCGCGCTGCTTAAGCTTGCACTCGAAGCCGTCTGTCACAGCAGGGTAACTAGACGTGTGAGAGGAGGACAAAAGGACACGTACACATACGGTTATTAAAAAACATTTGCGGTTTAATTACCTACTACCACCGTCCTTGTTTATAAGTCCTCTTTGTATTTTTGTGCCAAATTTTGACTAGATATTTAACTAATAAAATTTGAATGCATATCGGCAAAGATTATATCATTGGATTTGTATTTGAACATAGTTTCCAATTATATAATTTTTGTAACATGCAGTAACATTTTGTTAGTTATAAGGTGAAAATATGGCACATAATATAAAGGGGATTAATAGACCAAGACGGAGGTAGTAGCACATGGCCGCTCCCTACGCAGCGTCGCAACTGCCAGCCGGCTTGTAGACGACCATTCCGTGTGTGTACAACTTCTCTATGCGTATGGTTGCTCGCGGTTGAGGCGGCCGCGGTGCGCTCTGCTCATGTCCCGCCGCACTTGCTCTACTCTCGCGTCCCTCCGCACACTCTACCCATGTCCATCCACGCGCACTGCCAGTGTTTGGGGCCGGTGCACGATCACGTACGTTCGAGCTTCCCTTATGCATGCGGTTTCACCGGGCGCAGCGCCACGATGCAGTTACCCGCTGCAAAAACTACCATGCGGACGTGCCGACAATCCAGGCCGCCCGGTCCCCATTTATTCCCGTGGCCATTTACCTTCATCTCTCGCGCCACACGACATAATATGCACACCCACAATGACACATATAGAGATGACCTCCAGCGGTTCCAATGGCGCTCCTCGTGGCTCCAATGGCGCTCCCAGCGACCGACGATGACAATGGGGGGCAGTTCACCATGCAACACGTGGTGGATACCCACGTGAGGGGGAAGGACCGCTCGGTGGTGTACGCGAACGAGCCGGTCTCGGTGGAGAGCCCATCCAAACTATGGAGTAATTGCTTGCTGAGGACAAGTACCAAGTGGTCGGCTTCGACCTCGAGTTCACTAGCGGTCGTTGATAACTCACAAGTATATGGGATCAGTTGTAGCCTTTCTCGATAAGTAAGAGTGTCAAACCCAATGAGGAGCTAAAGGTAGAAAAAATATTCCCTCAAGTTCCACTACAAAAAACCACTTCCGTGTTGATACGTGTTTGTCACAATAGGTCACGTTTTCTGTCATGCATGTACATCCATGACGATTTTATGATAGAATCAAGATAGTCATACCTGTGCTGTTGTAGAAGTGTTCCATGACATTACCAAAATTATCATCACGGAAGTGTCCGTTTCCATGACGATAAATTGCGCGTCATGGAAGTGCTTTCGTTAAGGGTGACCGACACGTGGCATCCATTGTAACGGGTCACCGTTAAGCTATCGGGTTCTGGTTTGGATCCAATAACCCGTTAACAGCTGGGACCAACGAGGATTTTCCACGTGTAAAATTATCATTGGCTATAGCAACCACGTGTCAGCACCAGAACAGGACAAATGTCAACCGCCCAATGGACAGGAGGCTCATATGCTACGTTGACACATGGCAAGGCCCAATAGCGGCCCATTTAGGTTAAAAAGGCTGGCCTAGTCAAAATAGCGGGTTGGCCCATTAACTGTCTGCTTGTAGACGACCCATTCGTAGTTAAGGCCTGTACGGCTATTGTCAAATTGGCCCATCAATGGCCCATTCTAAACTTGTCATCATTGCGGCCCATAGTCACTTCTGGCCTGTTAATAGTCTACTAAGTATTTGGGCCGAATTACGACCCGGTGTGTTTCCAGCCTGTTAAAGGTCCCGCTTCATTTGGGCCCATTTATTGGCCATTGAAACTTTCGGCCTATAAACGACCATGAAGGATTTGGGTCATATTCGGCCATGTCTGACATTCAGCGTGTTAGAGGCCCACTGTAGATTTGGGCCACTTCCAGCCTGTTGTGATTTTTGGCTTGTTAACGCCGGACAAAATCCATGGGCCATATGTGGCCCAACGTCACATCGGGCCTATCAATGGCCCATATAAATCTGGTACTAATCAAGCCCGACTGAACTTCCGCCCTGTTAAAGGCTCATGTAGTAGGTCGACGCATTTACGGCCCCTCTGAATTTCGGCTGTCGATGTACAAAAGTAGGGGCTCTACTTTTGACCCCTCTACCTATGCACGGGCAGTTAGAGCCTCCCGCCACAGCCACACATCACAGAGCAGGAAGGGGAAGCCGGAGAAAAGCCGAGGCCACAAGGCGAGCAAAGCAAACAACAAAGGACCAAGACCACATAGGTCGCACGGGCAATGCAGGTTGCCCCGGCAAGGACCCTTGCCGAGGGCAGCCTCAGCAGCCCCGGCAAGATCCTTGCCGGGGCAGCTCGTCCACACTCGCGGAGCGAGCCACCTTCGAGCCCATCGAAAGCTGAGCAGTCGTGTTGGGATAGGGTTCGGGAGGCACCTCCGTGGTGGCATGCAGATCTTTGTGAAGACAAAGAGCAATCAAGATCAAAAGAGGATAGGAAGGCAACCATCCTCACCAAAGAAACCCACGAGACCCCCGGCAAGATCCTTGCCAGGGAAGTTAGCACGCCATGGAAAGGCCCTTGCCGGGCCACCCGACGAGACCCTCGCCAAGCGCACCGGCAGGGCCACTGCCAGGCCCGCACCAGCCAAGTTCCTACCGCCGCCCGTGCGCAACCGCCGACCCAGCCAGCTGGGCAGGCACCTGCGTGGCAGCATGCAGACCTTCGTGGAGGCTCCACCACCACACCACCTCAGCTGCCCGCCTGCCTACATGGCGCTGCATGCGTTGCTGGCCAGGGCGTGTGTTGAAGCCAGGAGGGGCGGCGACGGACGGGACGAGCCTCACCCCCGTCCCCCAATAAAGTGAAGGACACCTAAGCCCCGCATTTAATGCGTCTTGTCCTGTAATACTAGCGATAACCTCGCAACGCTGTAGCACCTTCCACCTCCTGTGTGCCACTGTGGCAGCCCCTTTCGCCAATAAAAGGAGGCCCATGGCATACTGAAAGGGGACTCGGCTCTTTTGAACCTCGCAGCACCCAGAGCTAGTTCGAGAGCTCAAGAATACTAATACAACCACCAAAGCAGGATCGTAGGGTTTTACGCATCTTTGCGGCCCGAACCTGGGTAAATCCCCATCATGCCATCCTCTAGTCCTGCTCTTTCTCATGATTCCGCGCCCCACAACCGTAGAAGGGATTCCAGTGATCCCATAGGAGTCGTTTCCCACCGACATCTTTGGTGCGCCAGGTAGGGGCTGCGCTATTGTGAGAATCTGGTTTAGTAGTTGGCCTAGCTGTTCTTCATCGCCATGGCTCCTACGAAGAAGACGACCACGATGATCGGTTCATCCGGGACCAAGCTGCCGGCACCGGTGTGGACCAGTAGCGGGCTAGTCGCGGAGAGAACTCGTGGCGCAGCCCGCGAACATCCACATCACCCTGGCGGTTCAGGCCTGGCGAGTGGCGCCATTCACGCGCCAGGCGACGAGCCACCAGTCGCAGGCTCCAGAGACGGAGTCGAGGCCCCCGCAGGCAGCGCGGGGCCCCTCAGGGGGGCCGCTGTCCCGCCACGCGGCGGCACGGCGACCTCCAGGACACCAACACTGGCGCCCACGGCACGCTCCTCTCAGGTTGTGCGTGATGAGCAGCGTCACCCTGCCGGTGATCCTACGCGCCGCCCTGGGAAGAGTCCCGTGCGCCCATCACATGAAAAGAAGGGCCAGCATGCGCACCGAGGTGCTGATGGAGGTGGCAAACGGCTGCGGAGCCGTGACGCAGCTCCTTCTAACATGGTTAGGAGTCGAGGCGCATCGCGGTCCACCCAGCTTTCGCCGCCACCCACGCCAGCGGAAGCCCTAGCGTGTGCACAGCTGCTCCTCGATTTTCCTCCTGCCGCGGAGAAGCTTGATGAATGGAGGGCCACCGTCCGGAGCCTCGTCGGCATCGCCAACAACGACGGGCTGTGGCCGGCGGAACCCGTCGACCGCCGCTCCGCCGGGCTGCCACGTGCCAGCGGAGGCCACGCCGGAGGCGATGCAGCCACGGTGTATTCCATGCTTCCATCCCGACCGCCCCGGGCGTCGGTGTCGGTGTCAAAACTGGTGGATCTCGGGTAGGGGGTCCCGATCTGTGCATCTTAGGCTGATGGTAACCAGAAGCAAGGGACACAATGTTTACCCAGGTTTGGGCCCTCTCGATGGAGGTAAAACCCTACTTCCTGCTTGATTAATATTGAAAATATGAGTAGTACAAGAGTAGATCTACCACGAGATAGTAGAGGCTAAACCCTAGGATCTAGCCTATGATGGTATGATTGTAAATGTGATTTGCCTTCTAAGGACCATCCTCTCCGGTTTATATAGACACCGGAGAGAGCTGGGGTTTACATGGAGTCGGTTACAAGGAAGGAAACACAATATCCGGATCGCCAAGCTTGTCTCCCACACAAAGGAGAGTCCCATCCGGACACGGGCCGAAGTCTTGAGTCTTGTATCTTCACGCTTCAATAGTCCGGACGATGTATGTAGTCCGGCTGTCAGGATACCCCCTAATCTAGGACTCCCTCAGTAGCCCCTGAACCAGGCTTCAATGACGGTGAGTCCGGCGCGCAGTCTTGTCTTCGGCATTGCAAGGAGGCTTCCATCTCCGAATAGTCCAATGTATTTGCTACGACAAATAGTGTCCGGCTCTGGAAGATGATCTTCACATGCCATTATAGGTAACATAGCATGAATTCATTCTACTGACAATCTTTGTACGTCGTGTCTTTGCATCGTGGCCTGGTCCAACACGAACTGGCGTTTCTTGCCCCACTTCGACTCGTCTTGCGAGGCGGTTTTATTGGCACGTTCTGCCAAAGCAGAGATCATGCTCCTCTTATTACGGGATCTTCCATCAATATGGGCATATGTGACCCCATGACGACTGTTGGTATGACTTCGTGTATTTTTGGATAAGTCTCAAGCGGTCACGCCGAGGACTCTTGATATTCATCCCCTTTATAAAGAGGTCGAGGCCTATGCCTCTTTTCCACCTCCTTTGCTGCTTCTCGCACCTCGAGTTCTAACACCCGAGACCTAAGCTCCAACACCCCAGATCCTCCAATATGTCTGGATCCAATGCCAAAGGCCGGTGGGTGGCCTCCTCGATCCAAGAGGGGGACATTACGAAGCTTAGGGAGGTCGGATACCTGACCGTCGACATCCAACATAGGCTTCCTGCTCCAGGGCAAGTTATCCCTACGCCGGAGCCCAACGAGAGCATTGTGTTTGTCCCTCACTTCCTTCGAGGCCTGGGCCTCACCCTCGACCCCTTTGTGAGGGGGCTCATGTTCTACTATGGGTTGGATTTTCATGATCTGGCTCCAGATGCTATCCACCATATCTCGTCGTTCATTATTGTGTGCGAGGCTTTTGTCCACGCCACCCCACACTTCGGCTTATGGCTCAAGACCTTCAATGTGAAGCCGAAGATGATCGACGGGCGACACGCGGAGTGCGGAGGTGCCATAATAAGCAGGAATGCCGATGCCCCATGGCCAGAGGGTTCTTTCCCAAAAGTATCCGACGTATGGCAACCGAGGTGGTTTTATGTTACGGCTCCCAGAGGCACAAAGTGGGTAGCCGCCCCCGAGTTCCGCTCGGGCCCTCCATCATAGTTGGCGTCTTGGACCGACGTAGGACGGAATTGGGGGCCCGCTGGTGATGTACCAGTACTGCAGAATCGCATCCGGGAGCTTATTGAGAGGGACATAAATCTTGTCAGCATAATTCAAGTGATGTTAATCCGATGGATGTTGCCGTGCAAACGTCGGCCTCTCCGGATGTGGGAGTTTAATCCGGAGGGTCTTCGGACTATTAAGCACTTCTTCCGCGTGAAGCTCGAAGGGATGTGTAAATTATTCTTCGGACCACAAATAAAGTGTCCGGACACCACCGAGGATGCGGGACTAAGCTGCAATCGCCTAGATGCCCAAGTAAGTAATCTTAAAGCCGGACACTTTGTTTATATTCATCATAACCATTATTTTGAAAAACCCTCTATGGCCAGGAATGGCTCACCAAGGTGGAGAGAATCAGATGTCGGCGCCACTTCCTGAAGGCTCGCCTGGTCCAACTGTTGCCAAGATGCTCGGCCGGGTGCTTAGCAAAATCCCCTCAGGGAAAGGCGAAGGAAGGGGCAGTGAAGCCGAACTTCACACACTATGCATCCAAACCGGGGGAATCGCTACCTCCCCTAAGGAGGATAGTCGGGAAGGGGAGGCTAAAGCCTCCTCCCCGCGCGGGAGGAAAAGGGCCGCCTCCAAAGACTTGGAGGCGGAGATGCCCAAGCAAGGGAAGAAGGTATCCCTAGGGGGCTCTGCCGCCATGGGCATCCTCACCACGTCATGCCCACCAATGGGCCAGCCCTCCACCGAGCTGTAAGTTAATCATTAATTTGAAGGTACGGTGTTTCTCCGAGATCCATAACCGGGACTTTATCTTTTGCAGTCCGGCGCGCAGCTCTTCTCAACAGAGTTCGTCTTCGGGGGATCTTCCTCCGGAGATGATGGAGAGTGAGACCCCACCCACCTCTCCGCCTCATGAAGCGGACGACACCGAGGTGTCTTCACGGAGGAGTCCGGATCTGCCGAAGCCGGAAGCTAACACATCAGTCACCCTGAGCCCAGAGCGTTTGGCCACGGGAGGCGATGGGAAGGGTCCGGCACAGTTTGATGTCCGGCCGGACGTACTGACAGGCCTTCTGGAGCGAGCCGTGCTCTCAGAGGAGCACCGCTCATTAATGAGCATGGTGCTCACGAAGATTTCATCCGCTGTGAGCGGTTTGAATGAGGCATTTACAAGCCTGCTCGAAGGCTTTGAGGTATGTAGTCAAAAAATGCACTATTTTTTGGTTGTGAAGCACGCGCTAGGTGTGCTCCCTATGGATAGTAGCCCCTGAGACTCTGGTTGCCGGCCATAGGTGGCAAATGGGGATCACATAGTAATGGCTGCGCCGTATATGTGCGCAGGTATCTAAGGATCCGGCAGCCGACTAGTCTATTGAAGTTGCCGAACTAAGGAGGAAGATCGGATCTATCGAAGCCGATATCACGCTAGTGAACAAATGGCTGGAAGAGTCACAGGGTATGTGCTCTACTTCCCTTATTATGTTGTATAGGAAAATGTGAGAGGGGCATAATATTAATGCAATGTGTTTGTACTGCAGATGGTGCTGCTGCCGTGGAGGCCCTGAGGGCGGAACTTGCTCAGGTTAAGGAACAAGCTCGGGCTAGCAATGCGGCTGCCCTAAAGGCGGCCGAAGAATTGAGAGCCAAACAGGCTGCTCATCGCCGAAGCAAGGAAAAGATAGACGAAATGGCTAGGGAGTTGAAAAATGCCGCCGACAGGTATGTACTCCTTGAAAAGGAGAATAAGGCTAGTTCGGCCGAGCTGGACAAGGCACTTAATGCCGCCAAAGAGATGCGGACCGAGATCCGGGTATGCGGGAGGAGCTCCAACAGGCCGACAAAATCGTGGCTAGGGGCTCCTACTTACTGCGGACGAAGTTTTTAGATCCGAAGTATGCTCCCCTGGCTGGGCGCTGGAGTCCTGCAGACGCATATGCGGACTTGGCAAATAGTACAGCTGACGCTGTCAAATTCTTCGAGGGTCAAGGTGATAAGGAAGTGGAGAAGCTTTTCTGGTCGCAATTCAATGCTCCCACTCGCCCGCTGCCTCTAAATGAGAAGGTGGCTGCTGTGGCGGAGCTTCACATGTTGTCCGGGCTTGCAATGCGGTCTGTAGTAGACCATCTTTGGCCAAAGGGGCCTACGCTAGACAGTTACTTTGGTTTGGTGCAGCAATTCCTTGGGGCCGTGTCTCGGATTGACGCCATGAGGAGGTCGGCATGCATAGAGGGTGCACGAATGGCTCTTGGCCGCGTTAAAGCCTATTGGACGGATATGGAGGCCACCATTATAGCGACCCAGGATCCGGCGGGAGGCCAATATCCGACTGAGCACTACTTGGTGCAGGTCACAGAAGGTTCCCGCCTAATAGAGGCGCAGTGCTCGAAGGATGTCTTGTTCGAGTGATAAGTCGAATCATTGTAAAAACAATGTTTATTTTGATTATGAGGCTATATTTATAATTTTTGCCCGGAAGTATGATTGTGTCCCCTTTGCGGATAAATATGAGTAATCTGAAAGTTAGCAGTCGTTGGCTTCAGCCCCCATGCATACAATGCGGGGGTGTTCGCGAAAATATGCTTAATCACACTTGACCCAATGTCTTGTTCCATTAAGGAGGTGATCGCACGTCGAACTAGGCAACCGGACTATATAGCTGTAACACTTTCGCTTAGCCATGGGGGTCTAGCGGTGGGGCTACTATGTAGCCCCTGGTACCTTCGCGTGCACCTGAATACGGGCACGTATGTACATGGCCGGGAAACGGCCCTTCGTTAATGCGGAGGAATCCTAATGATTCCGGTGAGTCTTCGAGTGGTTGAACAGTCTCTCGATATATCATGACAGTCAGTTTTTGGCTTTCTCTACTGAGGTGCTCATCCGGAATAACCAGGGCACAATCGCAGTAGTTCTCCTTTGGCCGCCTTGGCCGATAATAACGAAACGTAAGGCGGCAAACCCAGGAGCCGAGCAAACCCAACATTTGACCAAACTCGTGACGCCGAACACACCCGAAGGTATTCGGTCTTTGTAAAAGAAAACAGGCTGACGAAAGCCTATCATAAACCCTGAATTTCCAGGTACGTGCGCTTAATCTGTCGTGGCGAAATGCCAATAACGGCAGTATCCTCTGTGGGTAGGGAACCCATGGGATGGTTAAACAATAAGAGGCAGTAGAAAAGGTTTACACAGGGGCTTAATCTAAAAAGAAACCTGTTGAACGGGGCCCTGCTGCACGTATGCACCTTTGTCTCCATTGTGCCGTATCCTGGAAGGGTATCGCGCGAACGTTGTCTGTGGAAAAAAGAAAACTCGTATGAGAGTACAACGTAAGTAGGCGATGGATAATAAAAGTGTAAGATGTTGGCCTACCAGTAAGGTTGAGCCAAGTGTGGGGCTGCATTAAATGTTTATAGCCCCTGGTGTCCGCTATGGGATTACATATACGGTGCCCTGGTTCAGCTTTATCCGGGCTACCGGACTCGTCTAACCGTGTCTATGGTCGTAATGACCAGTCATGTTTTTTGATATTGGAGGCCGCTTACAGTCCGGCCGCCAGGGACGTCGCGTGTTCCTCTGCGCGTGAAGAGCACTCTGTGGTTCCGCTAACAGTGATGACACCACGTGGACCGGGCATCTTGAGTGTAAGGTAGCCATAGTGCGGCAGTGCGTTGAAGCGGGCGAAGGCCATTCTTCCAAGCAATGCGTGATAGCCGCTTTGGAAGGGTGCGATGGTGAAGAGTAGTTCTTCGCTTCTGGAGTTGCCTCGGGAGCCGAATGTTACTTCCAGCACGACGGAGCCCCTGCCGTAGGCTTCAACGCCTGGTATCACCCCTTCAAAGGTGGTGTTGCTTTGTCTAATTATAGATGGGTTTATCCCCATTCTGTGGACAGTGTCCTCGTATATTAGGTTGAGACTACTGCCACCGTCCATGAGGACACGGGTGAGATGGTATCCGTCGATTATTGGGTCAAGCACCAAGGCCTCTGATCCTCCATGCCGAATACTAGTTTGGCCATCCATGCGATCGAAAGTGATCGGATGAGACATCCAGTAGTCAGATGTGGGTACGATGGGCTCTACATCGTGCGCGTCTCTGAGCACGTGTTCGTGCCTTCTCGTGAATGTATGAGTCGCGTGGAACATGTTTACTGTTTTAACCTCTGGCGGGAATTTTTTCTGTCCCCCAGTGTTCGGCTGGCGAGGTTCATCCTCGTCTTCGCTTGGTGTGTCCGTCCCCTTGTGTTCGGCATTTAATTTGCCGGCCTGCTTGAAGCCCCAACATTCTCTATGCGTGTGGTTCGCAGGTTTCTCGGGGGTGCCATGAATTTGGCATAGTCTATCCAGGACTTTGTTCAGACCGGATGGTCCCTCTTTACTGCCTTTAAATGGCTTCTTTTGATGATCAGGTCAAGAGCCCTTGAATCCGGCGTTGACTGTTGTGCTATCTGAGCTCTCTTCCTTGTTTTGGCGTTTGTGTTTATTACGCCGTGGCTTCCCGTTGCCATTCCTTATTTCGGATGTGTTGGGGTCGCTGGTGCCTTTACGGGCCAACCAACTATCTTCACCCGCGCAAAAGCGGGTCATAAGGCCTGTTAGGGCTGCCATTGTCCTTGGCTTTTCTTGGCCGAGGTGCCGGGCGAGCCACTCGTCGCGGATGCTGTGTTTGAATGCTGCTAAGGCTTCGGCGTCCGGAAAATAACCAATTTGATTCTTCTTAGTGAGGAATCTGTTCCAAAGCTTGCGGGCGGACTCTCCAGGCTGTTGGATTATGTGACTCAGATCGTCTGCATCCGGAGGCCGGACATAAGTGCCTTGAAAGTTGGCCCTGAAAGCGTCCTCGAGTTCCTCCCAACTCCCGATTGAATTTTCGGGGAGGCTTTTCAACCAGTGTCGAGCTGGTCCCTTCAGCTTGAGGGGAAGGTATTTGATGGTGTGGAGGTCATCCCCACGAGCCATGTGAATATGCAGGATAAAATCCTCGATCCAGACCCCTGGGTCTGTCGTTCCGTCGTATGCCTCTATGTTCACAGGTTTAAAGCCATGTGGGAATTCATGGTCCAGTACTTCTTCGGTGAAGCACAGGGGGTGAGCAGCCCCTCTGTATCTGGGCGCGCTGTGGCATGCAGTCGACTGTTGTTGGGTCCGGTGTTTATTCCGAACTGGTATTTGGCTTGTATGAGCGTTTGGGTGACCATAGTCCCTCGCCAGGGTGTGTCCTTTAGATCCGTAGATGGACCTGGCTGCACCGGCTTTCTTATCCAGATGCTCACGTAGATCATGTGCGGTGTCAGTAGCCGCTCTGTTGTGGTTGTGAAGCGGTACGTCTGGTCTCCTGGTCGTATTATTCTTTGGTGGAACGGCCTTGTCGTCGAATTCTGGCAATAGTTTGCGTTTTGGATAGGTTTTTGTATGGCGATTGTCGCCATATCTTTCTTCAGTGTCTAGCACTTTATTCCATCTGCGACTAAGCATTTCCTGTGCGGCTTTGAGCCGTTGCTTCTGCTTTTTTAGACTCCTCGCTGTGGCCATAAGCTTTCGGTGGAGGTTGTCTCGTTCCACGCGTTCTTCTGGAATGATGAATGCATTGTAGTCCGGACTGTGTTCCTATCCTGGGGCGGTTTCATGAGCTCGTCCCTCCGGTTCATTGTGTTCGGGTATTTGCTCCGAACTTGGTTTGGCGTGATCTGGCTCGTCTTGCTCCATCGCTGGGTCCATGTGGTCGTTGTTGCCTTCGGGGTTTAATGGTATGTCGATCCTTCTTGCGCTTTTGTCGCTATTTTTACTGTTGCTGGACTTTGAGCGGCGTCTGCGCCGCCGTTTTGGCTTTTGCCCGGGTGTTTTATCTTCCAGATTATTGCCGTCGTCCTTCTTGGGCGTATCCACCATGTATATATCGTGTGCCGAGGTAGTAGTCCCGCACTCCATAGATTTTGAAGCTTCTCCTGCATTGTCGTCCATACCGTCGATGTCTTCGGAGTCGAAGTCAAGAACGTCGGTTAAATCATCGATCGTGGCGATGAAGTGGGTGGTGGGTGGGTAGCGAATTCCTTCGTCGACTGCTTCCCACTCATGCCGGACATAGTTCGGCCCAGAGCCTCCTGACAAAGAGAGAGACTTTAATGAGTTCAGCATGTCACCAAAGGGCGAGTGCTGGAAGATGTCCGCGGCGGTAAACTCCATTACCGGAGCCCAACCTGGCTCGGCTGGCTCGAGGGTGTGTGGACCGGGACCAACAACCGGATACGAGTCCGGAGGCCCGGGGTTACAGGCCTCCACAGAGGTGAGGCCTGTGTTCGGCTCCAACGTCGATGAGTATGCGGCCTGCGGGGCGGGGTCGACCCCTCCGTCCTTACGCAACGCGACCTGCTCCGGATTTAGATCCAGGGCTACTGCAGGGGTGATATCCCGAGCATTGTTCGACAGCAGGTTTAGGCCGTGCTCGTCATGACTATCCGGCGCTCCTGGTGCGGGCCAGATTCCGTCGAAGATCAAGTCTCCGTGGATATCGGTCATGTAGTTCAGGTTTCCGAACCTAACCTGGTGGCCAGGGGCGTAGCTACCGATCTGCTCCAGATGGCCAAGAGAATTGGCCCGTAGTGCGAAGCCGCCGAACACAAAGATTTGTCCGGGGAGAAAAGTCTCGCCCTGGACCGTGTTGTTGACGATTGAAGATGCCATCAAGCCTCAAAGCAACGACACAGAGGAACTCTCAATGAAAGCACCAATGTCGGTGTCAAAACCGGCAGATCTCCGGTAGGGGGTCCCGATCTGTGCGTCTTAGGCTGATGGTAACAGGAAGCAAGGGACACAATGTTTACCCAGGTTTGGGCCCTCTCGATGGAGGTAAAACCCTACTTCCTGCTTGATTAATATTGAAGATATGAGTAGTACAAGAGTAGATCTACCATGAGATCGTAGAGGCTAAATCCTAGGAGCTAGCCTATGATGGTATGATTGTAAATGTGATTGGCCTTCTAAGGACCATCCTCTCCGGTTTATATAGACATCGGAGAGAGCTAGGGTTTACATGGAGTCGGTTACAAGGAAGGAAACACAATATCCGGATCGCCAAGCTTGTCTCCCACGCAAAGGAGAGTCCCATCCGGACACGGGCCAGAGTCTTGAGTCTTGTATCTTCACGCTTCAATAGTCCGGACGATGTATGTAGTCCGGCTGTTCGGATACCCCCTAATCCAGGACTCCCTCAGTCGACCCGCCACGGCGACGCTCGTGATGATATCTCCATCGCGTCGTCCGACCGGCGAACCAACCGCGATCAGCGCCAGGTCATCCAGGAGCGGGCTCACCAGGACGCTCGAACTACGATCGAGCACCGACATGACACGCGCCACCAGTCGGACAGGCGGGCAGGCCCGCTACGGACCACCTAGCGCCGGGAGGCTACGGTGGCCTACCTTACGAGGTGGGTTGTCCGGCCTTCACCCGTGAGCTCCGGCAGTTCCAGTGGCCCTCCCACCGTGCATTCAAACCTGACGTTCGCTAGAAGTACAATGGCAAGACCCACCCGTCAGAGTTCCTCGTCATCTACACCATCGCGATGCAAGCTGCTGGGGATCGCTACGATAAGGTGCTTGCCAACTACTTCCCGTTGGCACTCAAGCCTAATGTTATGTCATGGTTGATGCACTTGTCGGTGGATTCCATCTCTTCTTGGGCGGATGTGTGCCCTGAGTTTGTTGGCGCCTTTACTGGAGGTCACCAAGATCATGGCCAGGCGAGTGATTTACACATCATCCCCCAGAAGGAAGGAGAAAACCTGCGCAAGTACATCCAAAGGTTCAGTCAGGTGCAGTACAACATCCCCGATGTTCATCCCGCCACCGTGATCAGTGTGTTGCACCAGAACGTGCGATATCGCAAGATGCGTGAAGAACTAGCGATGAACAAGGATAAGGATGTGGCCGAGCTCTATGTTCTGGACGATCGGTGCGCTCGTGCTGAGGAGGGAAGGAAGTACCCCCGGCGAAGATGTCGATGCGGAAACTGACTCCACTGGCGATACCGCCACCCCAGCAAAGAAAGGCCGACGCCGTAATAGGAAGCGCAAGGGCAAGACCATGCTTGCTATTGAGGGATCCGCCGACACCAGTACCATCAAGAAGACCAAGGTGAGCGACCCCGGCAAGGAGGTTGCCGGGTGTGATGCTTGCTGGGCCTTGGCGGCTACTGACAAGCCAGGAGGCTCCGACAAGCAGTACTGCAAGATCCACCGCACCAAGGGCCGTGATCTCCAAAACTGCCGGCAGGTAGAACTGCTCGCCGAGAAGCAGAAAGCCGAGTATGAGCGGCGGGACAAGGAGAAAGGCCCAGATGGTGCCGAGGGATCCGGCAAGAAACGTGGCGGCCAAGGAGGACGCCGCGACAAGGATAATCAACAAGAGAGGCCCGCCCGGGGCCGCGACAAGAAGCAAGAAGACGATGATCATGAGGAGGACGACGAGTCCGGAGGCCACGAGTTTCAGAAAACCACAGAGGCCATGTGCGTCGATGGTGGCGCCTCGCTACATACGTCTCACCGCCAACTCAAGCAGTGAGCGCGTGAGGTCGCGGCGGTGGAACCATAATTCGACGCACGAAAGTCGCTAAAATGGTCCAGCACCCCCATCATCTTCGACACCGAGGACCACCCTGACCGCACCACTACGGTCGGGTGCTTGCCGTTGTTGGTTTCACCAACAATCCGCAACCTCAAGGTGACGAAGATGTTGGTTGACGGTGGGGCTGGCCTGAACTTGATCTCGCCCGTTGTGGTTAGAAGGCTGCAGATCCCTGATGGAGTCCTCGAGGAGACGGGTGCGTTCCAAGGGGTCAACCCAAGGAGGAGCCAGCCGAAGGGGAAGATCATGCTGCCCATGACGTTCGGAGGCGAGCTGAACCACAGGACGGAGAGGATTGTCTTCGACATGGCCGAGATCCCCTTGCCTTACAACTGGATCCTCGACCGCCCGACGCTAGGCAAGTTCATGGCGGCTTCACACTACGCCTATAACATGCTGAAGATGCCCGAGACAATGAACATCATCACCGTCCCCTCTGACAAGAAAGATGCGCTGATCTGCGCCGACCAACTCTACTGGGAAGCAGTTGCAGCAGCTGCCGCTAAGGCACGTGCTCCTGCCGATGGAGCCCCGGAGGAGAAGAAGACCGGCGAGATCCCTCGCACCCACTCCGGCAAGCGCACCTCTTCGGGGTGTCGCGCTTCCGTTGAGGATGTGCCAGAGAGTTCCGCTGGCAAGGGCAAGAAGTCCAGAGCTGCACCACCAGAGACTAAGAAGGTGCTCGTCAAGGAGGATGGCACGGGGGGAGCGTTCACCATAAGCTCCACCCTTGACGGCAAATAAGAAAGTGAGCTCGTCACCTTCCTATGAGCGAATGTCGATGTGTTTGCATGGCAAGCCTCCGACATCCCCGGTGTTCCCAGGGAGGTGATTGAGCACCACCTTGCTATCTGTCCTCATGCGCGGCCCGTCAAGCAGAAGGTCAGGAAGCAAGCTCTGGAAAGACAAGAGTTCATCACAGAGGAAATCAAAAAGCTAGAGGCGGCATGCTTTGTGAGAGGAGTACTCCATCCGACGTGGTTGGCCAATCCGGTAGTGGTTCGCAAGGCAAATGGGAAGTGAAGGCTATGTATTGATTACACAGACATCAATAAGGCCTGTCCAAAGGATCCCTTCCCGTTACCGCGCATTAACCAGATTGTTGACTCCATGGCTGGATGTGACCTGTTATCATTCCTTGACGCCTACTCGAGATACCACCAGATCTTCATGACAAAAGAAGACGAGGAAAAGACAGCATTCATCACCCCATGTGGTACGTACTTCTTTTTATGGATGCCTTTTGGGTTGAGGAGTGCTGGCTCGACCTTTGCAAGAGCAGTCCAAATCGATTTTGAACCCCAGCTACATAGAAATATGGAAGCTTATATGGACGAGATAGTGGTCAAAACCAAGGACAAAGCAACGCCTGTGCAAGATCTGGAGGAAACATTCGGGAACCTGCGCAAGATCAACCTCAAATTAAACCCTGAGAAGTGTGTCTTTGGCGTCCCTTCCGGCAAGCTTCTTGGGTTCTTTGTGTCCCAGCGCGGGATTGAAGCAAACCCAGATAAGATCAAGGCCATCGAGCAGATTGAGTCACCCAAGCATATCAAGGACGTGCGTCGGCTCACTGGCTGTGTTGCTGCCATGAGCCGGTTCATCTCCAAGTCTGCGGAGCGTGCCCTTCCTTTCTTCAAGATCTTGAAGAAGGCAGGGCCAGTGGAGTGGACCCCAGAAGACAAGGCAGCGCTGCAAGATTTGAAGAAATACATCTCTTCTACCCCAGTGATGGTTGCACCCAAACCACAAGAACAGTTGATGCTTTACCTAGCAGCAACAAATCAAGTGGTTAGCGCCGCACTAGTGGCGCACAGAGAGGTCGACGAGAAGGCAGCAACAGCGGCAGAGCCAACAGAAGGAAAGCCAAACCCCTCTCCGATAGGGCTCGATCCCGGCAAGATGGAGTCCCCGGCAGGGGCCAGCGCCAGCACGACAGGACCCACACGACCGGGTGAAGAGGCGCAGAAAAAGAAAATGGTGTAGCACCCAGTGTACTTCGTCAGCTACCTCTTGCAGGGGGCTAGGTCGAGGTACTCAGGTGTGCAAAAGCTGCTCTTTGGCCTCCTTATGGCCTCGAGGAAGCTGCGCCACTACTTCCAAGCACATGAGATCACGGTGGTCACCCGCCTCCCATTGCAACGGATACTACACAAGCCAGATGCAATGGGAAGGATCGTGGAATGGGCCCTGGAGCTGTCAAGTTTCGGTTTGAAGTTTGAAAGCACCTCGACGATTCAAAGCAGAGTCTTGGCGGGGTTTGTTGCGGAATGGACCTCGACGCCCGACAAAGAGGTACATGAGACCACTCTCCCCGGCAAGGAAGCGAGCTACAACTGGATCATGTACTTCGATGGTTCCTTCTCGCTGCAAGGCGCCGGTGCTGGTGTGCTGCTTGTCGCACCCACCGAAGAGCACCTCAAGTATGTCGTCCAAATGCATTTCCCCCGGGAGATGTCGACCAACAACACTGCCGAGTACGAGGGTCTGCTTGCCGGCCTCAGGATCGCGGCAGACCTCAGAGTTAAGAAGCTCATCGTCAGGGGCGACACACAGCTCGTCGTCAGGCACGTCAACAAATATTATCAAAGCCCATTGATGGAAGCTTACATAGATGAGGTGAGGAAACTGGAGGAGCACTTTGACGGTATACAAGCGGAACATGTCCCTCGAGTGGAGAACGACATCGCCGACTACCTGTCAAAGCGCGCTGCCCTCAAGCTACCTGTGGAACCAGGTACTTTTGTGCTTCAGTTAACCCAACCATCCGTTGAGCCGTTGACCGGGCAGAGCAAGCGGAGGAAGCTAGGCCCCGGCAAGTACTTCCCCAGCGAGCTCCCCGGAGCCGCCGGCGAAGATGCTACCGTGGATGCCGACCCTACCGCAGGGCAACTGACTCCGGCGGGACCTCAGGTCATGGCCGTGGAGCCGGTCACTCCCGCGGCAGAAGAAATGCCTTTGGTCCTTGCCATCGAGCCACATGCTCCGGCATGGGCGCGGCACACCGTCCAATTCCTTCCAAAAGGGGAGCTTCCTGAGGAGCAGGAAGAGGCAGAAAGAGTAGCCCATCGGTCTGCTCTGTACCAATTCGTTGATAGCGTATTGTACAGAAGAAGGCCGAACGGGGTGAAATTGATGTGCATCCCCCGGGAGGAAGGGCTAAAGTTGTTGGCAGAGATACATGGAGGCATATGTGGCTCCCACATAGGGTCGAGGGCCCTTGCCTGCAAGGCTTTCCGGCAAGGTTTCCTCTGGCCCACCGCCCTCCAGGATGAGACGACACTAGTAACCAAGTGTGAAGCGTGCCAGTTCCATTCGAAGAAGCTTCATCAACCAGCTCAAGCTCTTCAAACTATCCCTCTCTCCTGGCCCTTCTCGGTCTGGGGGCTCGACATCTTGGGCCCTTTCCCCCGTGCAGTCGGGGACTTTAGTACTTGTATGTCGCAATCGACAAGTTCACAAAGTGGCTGGAAGTGGAAGCAGTGAGGAAGGTGATAGCGCAGTCAGCCATCAAGTTTTTCAAGGGACTAGTGTGCCATTTTGGGGTACCCAACAGGATCATCACCGACAACGGCACACAGTTCACGAGCCACGCCTTCATGCAATATGTTGAGGATCTCAGCAGCAGGGTTTGTTTTGCTTCCATGGCACATCCACGGAGCAACGGCCAAGTGGAGAGGGCGAATGCAGAAGTCCTGCAAGGCTTAAGGACAAAGACTTTTGACAGGCTACGCAAGAGTGGAAGGCACTGGATTGATGAGTTGCCGGCGGTTCTTTGGTCGATCAGAACAACGCGAAATCGAGCCACCGGCCAGACACCCTTTGCCCTGGTCTACAGGGCAGAGGCAGTTCTCCCAACGGAACTCATATACGGGTCACCTCGAGTGCTCGCTTATGATGACCTTGAGGAAGAGCAATTGCGGCAAGATGACGCAACGCTCCTTGAGGAAGATCGTCTCCGGGCGGCTGTGAGAGCAGCATCCTACCAGCAAGCTTTGCGCCGCTACCATAGCTGCAAGGTTCATGCCTGGAGCCTTGAGGAAGGCGACCTTGTTCTTCGGCGCGTTTAGTCAGCCAAGAATTCCAACAAGTTGACGCCAAAGTGGGAAGGCCCTTATCGGGTAACGCGAGTCACCAGGCCCAGCGCAGTCCGGCTGGAGACTGAAGATGCCATTCCAGTGAGAAACTCATGGAACATCGAGCATCTTCGCAAGTTTAACCCATAAGGCGCGGCTGCCGGGCCTCCCGACAAGCCACCGTTTTGTACAAGCCTTGCCGACAAGGCATGTAACCCTTTGTACAAAGCCAGGCGCAGACCCTGAGCATAAATAAACGAAGCACTGGCACCCTAAGTTATAGCATGCATGCTAGGTTGAGTCTCTTCCTTGGTTAGGGTTGATAGTGCTTAGCGGCGGCTAACCCCTAGCTTAGAGGTCGAGTGCACGTCTCTCTATTCTTTTCTGTCTTTCTTTGGTTCGCAGGGCACGTAAGTATTCTTGCCGAGCTATTTTGAAAGAAAAGGAATGGACCGGCGCCCGGGCCCTGGCAAGCCAGAGTTGCCGGGGGCTGCAACAACAAGGATCCTTCTACGGCAAGCCAAAATTGCCAGGGGCTGCAAATCCAGATAAGTCCTTTATCCTCTATCATGCATTTCGTTATGAACTGGGATGCGTGAAACCCCATTCTATCTCTAAGCTACCGTGCTCCCTCTCTTCAGCACCCAAGGATTATCTCATGGGTCTGGATCTGGTCGTAGCCGCGGCAGCAAAGAAAGGGAACGAGGGGCCTCAACCCACCTCATCCCTGCCTCCTCCGAGAACGTGAGAAAGATTGTGTGAGGTGGGAAGACGGCAAGGCCTGTTACCGGGCGTAAAAGAAAACCTTTGTCTAAAGATAGCAAGGGTTTACCCCTTGCCGTGGGTTCCTCCCGCGAACGAAAATCCCGGTAAACACCCCTTTTTCATTAAAAAAAATATCTCGTACAGGTACCATTCATATGAAATGAAAAACATGAACAAGGGGATTACAAGTTCTAAAGATAACAAAGGCCCGAAGGCTTATAGAACTAAAAGGAAATAAGGTGCCCGTAATCCCTTTCTTGTCCCTCTCCCCAGGAAATGGGACAAGAAGGCAGAAGGGCAAAAGGGGCGCCTAGGCTAGCTACGAGTGGCAGAAGACACCAAGAGGATATCTCGGTGGCCGTCCGTGGGGTGGATGGTGATGGCGGCGCCGGAGGCAGAGCTCGAAGACGAGGCGGCAGGACGCCAAAATGCGACAAAGGCGTCGGTGTCTGTCGGATTTCGGGTTCCGGCAGACCCTTAAGGTTCGAACTCTGGGGTGCACGCAGAGATCACACCCCCTGCCTACCCATGTCTCACCGCCTCGCAAGGATCTAAACTACACAAAGAACAACACAGAGGACACGAGATTTATACTGGTTCAGGCCACCATTGTGGTGTAATACCCTACTCCAGTGTGTGGTCTGGTGGATTGCCTCTGGGGCTGATGATGAACAATACAAGGGAAGAACAGCCTCGCGAGGGTCTATTCTTGGCTGGTGCGATGAACTGTTAGGGGAGTTCTTCTTTCTCTATCTCCCTCTTCCTGATGCCTCTCGATCCCATCTCTTCTCGATCCGATCTCCCCTCCCCTGGGGGTGGCTAGTCCTATTTATAGGCGGAGGCCCTGGGCCTCTTCCCAAATATTGAGCGGGAAGGGTGCCAACAATTGGCCATTTTGAAGGGGAACATCTAGTACACTTATCCTGACTAAAGTTGGTCCTCGTCTGCAAAAGACCCTGACGATGACGTCGGCTTGGGCTCCACGATGACCTCCATCCTGCCGTCCTGCTGGTCTTGGTCTTGTTGTACCGAAATGGCTGCCTTTGCTAGATACTCTCGCCTGCGCTTGCCCCCTTTGCACCAAAGAGGAAACAAGGACTCTGCGCAGGCCGGTGCCTGCCTGGCGCCCGCCTGGCCTTGGTCGTCATGTCTTGCGTCATGAGCACCTCGCGAGGTACCTCGCCTTGATCTCTCCGCCTCCTCGCGAGCCAACCTGACGAGGCCGTGCCCGAGGAATTCTCCGGTCGTCCGCCCCGCGAGGCTTGGCCACTCGCGAGGGTCTTGAGCATGTGTTGATGAAGATGGGTCGTACTGGGCCATTCCTGGAGCCACGCTGCAGGCCGCAGGCAGGCAAGTCTGGGTACCCCCGTTCCCAGAACGCCGACAGTAGCCCCCGGGCCCAAGGCGTGCCTGGACTTGGCTCAGCAGAGAAGTGAAGGGGCAAGTGTGAAGCGCCGCGGGCCCCAATAGCCTGCGGCCTTGGGCGCCGCGTGGCGGTTTATTGGACGTGGGCGTCCTGGCTCCCCCACGACGCCTCGGCAACTGCACGAATTGACAAGTCCCTGCATGCAAAATGGGTCATGATTACCTGCGATCGTGGAGGCCGACGGTTGGCCTCCCTCGGCTATATGTACGGAACGGCACGAGCCCTTCCAGTCCACCCCTTCTTGCTACTCCTCTTCCCTTTCCTGGCCGCTCGCCATCCCCATGGCCCCGCCGAAGAGGTTCTCAGCCCGGAGAAGGGAAAGGCTCGCCAGGAAGGGCCTGATTCTCCCCGACCAAGGGTGGCCCGGGCCGCCCTCGCAAGCACCCCATGTCCCCCGCCGTGGCCTCTTGTGGCTGCGGGAACAACCTTCTGCACGGTGGTGGGCGTTCGGCCACCAACGAGAGGTACGCTGGGGCTATGCGACCCCCAAGGCCGCGCTTTCGCTCGGCGGAGGTGCTGCCAGAGTTTGTCGTGTGGTCGGCGGACCCGACTGGCACCTGGCTCCAGCTCCCCCGCTTCTTCATAGGTGAAGTTCCGGCTGGTGCCCCGGGCGGCCTTTGGCTTCAGGTAGATGGTTGCTGCAGCAGGGCCTCTTGGGCTACTCTGGAGGTCTCCACCGCCACGGAGGCGGCCTTGACCCGCGGCTGGCAGACATTTGCCCGCGTGCGTGGCCTAAGCCGTCGATGCACTCTACACTTCAAGTTCGACGGTGATGCCACCCTCTACGTGAGGGTGTTCGAAGAAGACGGCCGCCGTGCCGGGTGCTGCCGCGAAGACGACGACTGTGGCCGCGCGCCTAGCCCCGGCATTGGTCGGGGTGAAGGCGGTGGAGGGCGTGCGGGCAGTGGTGCCCGAGGCCCGCCGAGCTCTGGTGACTCCCCCTCGGACGGCAGCTCCTCCAGTGGCGGTCGCGACCAGCCCCCTCGTGGTCGCGCTTGCCTGGGAGAGGGCAGCGGGCCGGCCCGACACTGCGCTCCGGTGAAGCGGGAGGCGGAATCCAGATGAGCTCCGGAGGCAGTACGAGCCTTCGCTGAGAGTTGGTGCCGGGCAAGTCGTGCCCCCTTTTGCTTTGCTTTCCTTCCTATGCGAAAAGAATGTAATCCAGTGCCCCACGGGGCGTGCTGAACTGTCGCTGTTTAATCGGTGCATCGTTTCTACTGTTTATGTGCTATGTTGTTGTTCTGCGTGTCTATGTGTGGAAATCACTTATCTTGGGGGGAGCTCGCCGCGGTCCTCGCCTCCGAGGTTAGGGCCTCGTCCTGTGCCTTGCATCCTGTAGAGTTTAGTCAGTTGGGGTAGTCTCCAGCCTCGGTAGAGAGGGCAACATACTCAGGCCCCGTGACCGCGTCGCGATGCCCGTGGGGCATGGAATGGGAGGGGTGCTCCCACAACAGACTCGGACAGGGGAGTTCCAAACCACTGGGCAGAAAAATACTCGCGAGGGTGCCCATGCTCCTCCCTCATGAGACTTCGCGCGAGAGAAAACGAAACAAATAAGTGAAATGGACGAAGGGTCGCGAGCTCAAAACGGCAACAGCCTCAGAAAAACTCCAAATAAAAACCAAACAAGCCAACTGCGGAAAGCAAATGAAAGAAGGCGCGTCCGGCACCTAGTCTAGTCTTCGACGTCTTCTCACCAGCGCGAAGCTAAGTGCTGCCACTGGGCGTGGGCGGGAGCCCCTGAGGCCCGAGGGTGGCTCTCCGGAGACTTCGGGGCGTGTACATCCCCACTCATTATTACGTGAGAGTGTCACGGGCGGCGAGCTTCACAGGCGTTTGCCTTCTTCACAGGCACCGGGCCTTTTCCAAAACGCAGATACTTCAAAGGTATTCGCCTTCTTCACAGGCACCGGGCCTTTTCCAAAAGCAGATACTTCACAGGCATTCGCCTTCTTCACAGGCACCGGGCCTTTTCCAAAACGCAGATACTTCACAGGCATTCACCTTCTTCACAAGCACCGGGCCTTTTCATGGGTAAAATCTTCGGAGGTGTTGGATGTTCCATGCGTTCCTGATGGGCACCCCCTCCTGGGTCTCCAAGCATGCGGAGCCAGGCCTGGAAACATGAACAACCTTGAACAGGCCCTCCTACATGGGAGAGAGCTTGTGCAGTCCCTCCCTGGAGAGAACCCGTCTGAGCACGAGATCCCCTACCTCAAGAGTCCTGGGGTGGATGTTGCGGCAGTGGTATCGCCGCAGTGCTTGCTGGTACCTTGCTGCCCGTAGTGCGGCTTCCCAGTGATGTTCCTCCCCCAGCACGAGATCCGTCCCCCGCATGGCATCCTACTGCGCCTCGTCGAACGCCAGGACCCGCGCGGAACGACATCTGACCTCGTGAGGGAGAATGGTTTCACCTCCATAAACCAGAAAGAGTGGGGTCTCTCTAGTTGGCTTGGTTGCGGTCGTGCGGATTGACCATAACACAGACTGGAGCTTGTCATGCCTGCCCCTGCCGCAGGCTTCCAGCTTCTTCTTGAAGGTCCTGGTTTTGAGGCCCCTCAGGACCTCCGTGTTGGCTCGCTCGGCCTGACCATTGCTTCGCGGGTGCGCCACTGAAGCGTAGCATATCTGCGTTCCAAGGTTAGCACAGTATGTTTTGAAGAGGTTACTGGTGAACTGCGAACCATTGTCGGTGATGATGCGGTTCGGCACCCCGAATCGGCTCACTAGGCCCTTGATGAATTTGACTGCGGAGCCTGCAGGGATGGTGCGGACAGCTTCCACCTAAGCCCACTTGGTGAATTTGTCCACGGCGACGTAGAGGTAGCGGTAGCCCCCTGGCGCCCGAGGGAACGGACCCAGGATATCCAGCCCCCAGACTGTGAATGGCCATGAGAGGGGTATAGTCTGCAGACCCCCCGCCGACTGGTGGATCTGCTTGGCATGGAACTGACAGGCCTCGCAAGCTTTCACCAGTTCCACAGCATCATTTAGTGCCGTGGGCCAATAGAACCCGCTGCGGAACGCCTTGCCAATGAGAGTTCGTGACGACGAGTGATGCCCGTAGTCCCCACCGTGTATATCTGCCAGTAGCTCCTTCCCTTGCTCCCTGGAAATGCAACGTAGGGACACATCATTCGGTCGTCTTTGGTAGAGCTCTCCATCCTTAAGGCAGTATGCCGTGGCCTGCTGCGCCACACGTTCCGCTTCCTCCTCCTCTTCGGCAATGTGCCTCGTGTTAGATAACTCCTGAGCTCTGTGATCCAGCACCCCTCCTGAGGCTCCAGCGCCAGAAGCATACGCGCTCCTGAGGTTGGGCCGCAGACCGGGGCTCCTGAGGCAGGGGGCTGAGGGAGCTCCCCCCGAGGTTGCGCCGTGCTTGACAGTGATGGCGTCGCCGAGGGCTTGAAGAGCCGCTCCTCAAACACGCCGGGCTCCTGAGGCAGCCGCCTGGATGCCCTTTTGGCGATGTCGTCAGCCTCCTGATTGGTGTCGCGGGGCACATGCTGCAACCCCAGCCCCCAGAACTGCTTCTCCATCCTGCGGACTTCCGCGAGGTAGGCTTCCATGTGCTCGTCCTTCGGCTCGTATACTTTGTTGGAGAAGTTGACGAGGAGCTGCAAATCACCCTTGATGGTGAGGCGCTTCACCCCCAGGGCGACTGCGGCTTTCAGGCCTGTTATCAGGCCTTCGTATTCTGCTATGTTGTTGGAGACCTTTTCTCCGTGCTAGAAACAGAGTTGCATGATGTAGTAGAGTTTGTCTTGAGTGGGAGATACGAGCACCGCACCAGCCCCCGCGCCGTGTCGGGAGAACGCCTTGTCGAAGTACATGACCCATCTGTCCGGTGCCTCGCTTCCTGGGGAGAGTGATCGATCCTCGCCAGCCTCAAGGTCTAGCGCGTCCGCCCATTCCGCCATGAAGTCCGCAAGTGCGGCCCCCTTGATGACTCTGGTTGTGCTGAATTCTATCTGGAATGCTTGCAGCTTGATGTTCCACTCAGCGACTCTTCCGGCTGAGTTGGGGCTTCTGAGCACCCTTTCCAAGGGATATGCTGAGACGACCTTAATGGGATGGCCTTGGAACTAGTGCCGCAACTTGCGCGAGGCTACCAACAGCGCGAGGAGGAGCTTCTAAGGCATGGGGTACCGCACCCTCGCATCCCACAATACCGTGCTGACGAAGTACACAGGGTGCTCGACGAGGTGGGGAGTGATGGCGTTGCTGGCACCCTCCGGAGGCTGGGGCGCCTACCGAGACAACGGAGCCCCCGGCGGCTGGTCGCCTAGATGAGGGGCCTCTTCTGCCCTGGGTGTGCTTCCCCGCTGTGGCTGGTCCTTCTCGGCTGCAGCCACGGTCTCTGTGAGGCCCTCTTGGTCCTGCTTTGCTTTAATCCGGACGGTTGCCGCGGTCTTGGTCCTATGCTCCTCCCTAACAGCCACCAGGCCTGTGCTGGCAGAGTAAGGGGTGGCCGCAAGGTAGAGCACCAGGGGCTCTCGAGGACGCGGAGCCACCATCACCAGAGGGCTGGTCAAGTACCTTTTGAGATCCTGGAACGCCTTGTCAGTCTCTTTAGTCCATTCAAAGGGGCCCTTCTTCTCCATCATCTTGAAGAAGGGCAGCGCTCGTTCCCCCAGCTTGGAGATGAAACGCCCTAGTGCTGTCACGCGCCCGGTGAGCTTCTACATCTCTCTGAGGGTCTTCGGCGGGCTCATGTCCTCGACTGCTTTTACCTTTTCTGGGTTGGCCTCGATGCCTCGGTGGGATGCGAGGAAACCCAGGAGCTTGCCCGAGGGGACTCCAAACACACATTTCTCCGGGTTGAGCCGCAGGTCCACTTCGTTGAGGCTCGCGAAGGTTTCATCCAAGTCCTGTATCAGGGTTTTTGCCTCCCGAGACTTCACCACAATGTCATCAACGTAAGCCTCAGCATTCCTCCTGAGCTGCCAACCCAAGGCGATGTGCATCAGCTGCTGAAAGGTTGCACCGGCATTGCGCAACCCGAACGGCATGCACGTATAGCAGTACACTCCGCACGGGGTCAGGAAGGCCGTCTTTTCCACATCTTCTACTGCCATCTTGATCTGGTGGTAGCCAGAGAAGGCATCCAGGAAGCACAACAAATCGCACTCAGCGGTGGAGTCGATGATCTGGTCGATGCGGGGGAGCAGAAATGGATCCTGCGGGCAGGCCTTGTTGAGGTTGGTGAAGTCGACACACATGCATTCCTTTCCCCCTTCTTCGGCACAACAACTGGGTTAGCCAGCCAATCTGGGTAGCGGACCACGCGAATGACCCCTGCCGCTTCCAACTTGCGGGTCTCTTGGACGATGAAAGCTTGCTTCTCAGTGGACTGCCGCCTCGCCTTCTGCTTCACGGGGCGCACGTTGGGGCACACGTTGAGGTGATGCTCGATTACGCCCCTCGGGACCCCTGCTAGCTGATCTGGCTCCCACGCAAATACCTTCTTGTTTGCACGCAGGAACTTTACCAAGGCTTCCTCCTGTTCGGGCTCGAGGTTGGCGCCTATGGTGAAGGTGGCGCTGGTGGATCCGTCCTTGTTGACCAGTACCTGCTTGGTTTCCGCCTTGTCCTGAGTGAATAGCTGCTTCTTTTCGGCCGGTGCAGCCCCCTTGGGCTCAGGGGCGTCTGAGCCGGCGGGCTGCGCCACCGCCACGGCCTTGAAGGTAAGCTTGAGCACTTGCAACGCATCCCCTGTGTCTCCAGACACGGTGAGGACGCCGCTACTCCCGGGCATCTTCATGAGGTTGTACGCTGGGTGAGTTGCGGCCATGAACCGGGCTAGTGCCGGATAGCCAAGGATGGCGTTGTATGGGAGGCCGATGGGGGCGATGTCGAAGTCGATTAGCTCTGTGCGGAAGTTGCCGTAGGTGCCGAAGGTCACCGGAAGGCGGATCTGCCCTAGGGAGCCGGTGGAGCCGCCTCCGACGCCCGAGAAAGGCTTGCTGGGCTGCAGCCGCTTCGGCGGTACGTGGAGGAGGCTGAAGGCCTCCACCGAGAGCATGTTGAGGCCAGCACTGCCGTCGATGAGGGTCCTGGTGATGACCACCTGACAGATGGTGGGGGTACATAGCATCGGGAGCGTGCTCAAGCAGGCCGAGTTGGAGGGGTGATCCTCTAAGCTGAAGGCTAGATCGGCTTTAGGTACCGCCCAGCCCGGAGGCGCCCCACGCTACACGGAAGCGGCGCCGATCTGGCGGATGAATGACTTGATGTGGCGGCCTGAAGGTGGCGCCTGCGAGCCGCCTAGGGGAGCTGCGACGACCGGGTGCGCTGGTGCAGCGTACCGGGCGAGGAAGAGGCTGCGTAGCTCCCCCCAGGAGGCCATAGAAGCCGTCGGCAGGTGAAGCATCCACATGCGCGGGGCGCCAGTGAGGGCCATGGGAAACCAGTTAGCCATGACCCTATCGTCGCCCCCGGCCTCGAGGACGGCCTCCTCGTAGGCCAGCAAGAAAGGCAGCAGATCGGCCGTGCCGTCATAGCGTGGAGGCATCTCTGGCTTGAATTTGTTTGGCCATTGCACCTGTTGCAGGGCGGGGGCCAAGGCTCGGAGCCCTGTGGCCCCCGTGCTGGCGCTGGCGACCGGAGCAGGCGGCCCGTTGCCCATCATGAGGGCGAACCACGGTGTTGGCGGAGAGCGGGTTGGCGGAAGGGAAAACCCCGGCGCACCCCTACCTGGCACGCCAAATGTCGGATTTCAGGTTCCGGCTGACCCTCAAGGTTCGAACTCTGGGGTGCACGCGGAGATCACACCCCCTGACTACCCATGTCTCACCGCCTCGCAAGGATCTAAACTACATGAAGAACAACACAGAGGACACGAGATTTATACTGGTTCAGGCCACCATTGTGGTGTAATACCCTACTCCAGTGTGTGGTGTGGTGGATTGCCTCTGGGGCTGATGATGAACAATACAAGGGAAGAACATCCTCGCAAGGGTCTGTTCTTGGCTGGTGCGATGAACTGCTAAGGGAGTTCCTCTTTCTCTATCTCTCTCTTCCTGATGCCTCTCGATCCCATCTCTTCTCGATCCCATCTCTCCTTCACTGGGGGTGGCTAGTCCTATTTATAGGCGGAGGCCCTGGGCCTCTTCCCAAATATTGAGCGGGAAGGGCGCCAACAATTGGCCATTTTGAAGGGGAACATCTAGTACACTTATCCTGACTAAAGTTGGTCCTCGTCTGCAAAAGACCCTGACGATGATGCCGGCTTGGGCTCCACGATGACCTCCATCCTGCCGTCCTGCTGGTCTTGGTATTGTTGCACCGAAATGGCTGCCTTTGCTTGATACTCTCGCCTGCGCTTGCCCCCTTTGCACCAAAGAGGAAACAAGGACTCTGCGCAGGCCTGCGCCCGCCTGGCGCCCGCCTGGCCTTGGTCATCATGGCTTGCGTCATGAGCACCTCGCGTGGTACCCCGCCTTGATCTCTCCGCCTCCTCGCGAGCCAACCTGACGAGGCCGTGCCCGAGGAAGCCTCCTGTCGTCCACCCCGCGAGGCTTGGCCCCTCGCGAGGGTTTTGAGCATGTGTTGATGAAGATGGGCCGTACTGGGCCATTCCTGGAGCCACGCCGCAGGCCGCAGGCAGGCAAGTCTGGGTACCCCCGTTCCTAGAACGCCGACAGTGTCCGCGTACTCCAACTTGATGGCCTCGCCGCTCGTCCTCTTCCTCTTCCGCAGCCTCCCTACGCTAGCCGCCCAAGGAGGCAACCCCGAGAAGTTCAAGGAGCGGGCGACATGGATGATGGGGACGCCGGTGCCGCTCGGAGCGACGCCCGACGCCTAGTCGGACCCGTCATCCTACTGCCCGCTGCCCTATTCGTCGCTGCCATTGTCCTCCTCTCCACTCTCGCTTGAGGAGGACTCTTCATCGTCGGAGGAGCTCTCTATGCAGCACCTCACACAGGTACTGAAGTGCCCGAAGATCTTGACAGAGAGGAGGCCGCCCTCCATTAGTTTGAAATGGAGAGCGAGCCCGTCAGTCAAGCTGTGAAGGCGAGCGAAGGTCTTCCACCCTCGGTGAAGATACATGACGTGGGGGGCAGGGAACTTGATGTCGACCCACGTGCCGCTGTACCCGCTACCCCTCATGTGTAGCCGCAGGGCCTGTGGCGGATCCAGCTCCATCTCCCACGCAAACAGGGTCGGAAGGCGAAGGCGACGGCATGGCGGATGGCGCTGCCTGACGAAGATTTCGCAGGGATTATCCCCAGCATGGCCCTCCATCGGAGGAAGGACTGCAGGAGGGGGCGAGGTGGATCTGCCGCCCCGTCCTCCTCTCCCCCGGGCTCCACGGCAGCCTCGGCCTCGCCCCTTCCCCTCCCTCTAGCGGTTGGCTCCACCGCTACGAGTTCCTGGGGAGGAGTGATGTGCTGTCTGGCCGAAACCCTCGCCGCCACTGACGAAGCATCGCTGCGCCCCCTCGCCATTGCATGAGAAGAAAGGAAGCAGGAATGGAGAGAAGCAGATGGCGAAGGACTGAAGGGCACCGTCCCTCTCGCTCCCCTCTTTATAAAGAGGCAGGGGTGGGGCTCGGCTGCCCCCTCCCAGCCAATCCAGCCTCTTGGAGTGACAGCGAGCAGGGCCGTCGACCTCCCTCCCCGCTCCACTGAAGGCACAAGGGAATCAACCCGCACGCGCGTGACTACCCACGACCCCTGCGCCTGTCATTCGCTCTGCATGCAACGAACGTGGCGCAAGGGGCGGACGCAATGGGACGCGTGGAGCGACGGTTCCCTAGCGAGGGCAGTAAATGGCGGGCGGCCCTGCGGTCTCAAAGAGACACGCAAGCCGCATCTTTACTGTCCACCACAAGGTGACGCCAGCATGCCCACGTCATGCGCGCGCATGACCCCCACGTCACGCGTTCAACACAGGTCGTGGGAAAGCGCAGCGGACGGGACAGTGGCCATGGTAAAAGTCCGCCCCAACTGCCCGTGCACCGTTTTGGGCCCGACCCAACCACGTGCTGTGCTTATGTGTGGCCCAGGCCCGGGGGCTCCTGTCAGTGTACAAAAGTAGGGGCTCTGCTTTTGACCCCTCTACCTGTGCACGGGCAGTTAGAGCCTCCCGCCACAGCCACACATCACAGGGCAGGAAGGGGAAGCCGGAGAAAAGCCGAGGCCACAAGGAGAGCAAAGCAAACAACAAAGGACCAAGACCACAAAGGTCACACGGGCAATGCAGGTTGCCCCGGCAAGGACCCTTGCCGAGGCCAGCCTCAGCAGCCTCGGCAAGATCCTTGCCGGGGCAGCTTGTCCACACCCGCCGCGCGAGCCACCTTTGAGCCCACCGAACGCTGAGCAATCGCGTTGGGACAGGGTTCGGGAGGCACCTCCGTGGTTGGGTCTTGTCCATCACATCATTCTCCTAATGATGTGATCCTGTTATCAAATGACAACTCAAGTCTATGGTTAGGAAACCTTAACCATCTTTGATCAACGAGCTAGTCTAGTAGAGGCTCACTAGGGACATAGTATTTGTTTATGTATTCACACATGTATTTAAGTTTCCGATCAATACAATTCTAGCTTGAATAGTAAACCTTTATCATGAACAAAGAAATATGATCATAACCAATTTTTTATTGCCTCTAGGGCTTATTTCCAACACTGCATGTGGTCATCTGAGCGCCCGTTTGATGTCCAGACAGCACTGAAAGTTGCCTCTCGTGATGGAATTCTTCGTGGATTTCATCCTTGTTTGTTCCCATGACTTCCTTAGCCTTCAAGGGGTGATTTGGGGAGGATTGGGCTCACCTAGAGCCCTATGATCAAAGGGGAGATGCTACATGAACGAAGGAGGCTATGGGAGAGCTATTATATATCCGCCTTCATCCCTAGTCGCCGCCTCCATTATTCATCAAGTCATCATTCGTCATCTCATCTCCAAGTCCAGCCACCATCCACCTCAAGAATACCATTGTTGCAACCTTGAAGGAGACCAGAAGGGAGCCGCCATGGTGGGGCGCGGCCATGGGTCCCCGCCATCATCACCATCACCACACGCATCGCCGCTATCATCACCACGGTCACCATCCCTTCTTCCTCCTCCATCACGATCTCCGTGATGGGTTGTAACAACTTTTGAACCCCATTATATGTGATGTTATTTGAGTAATTGTTGGCTATGGGTCGGTTGATTAGTAAGTGGCTATTTGATAAGTTTTGTCTAACTATGTGTGTTGCTTCGCGTTGCATATTTACCTCTGTTAATTTAGTGATGGAAGATGTCCTATCCATTGGCATAGTTGGAGACAGCCAACTCCTCAGTCCACACATGAAGTATATAGATGGTTGTGGAAACTGAGGACCTACGATGTGACAGGTGTAGATATCTTAAGGGGAACATTATTATTCTAGGAGCACGGTTGTCCATAGAACCTAATGCCTTCTTCCAGTCCTCAAACCACGAGGACCTTAATATCTCAGGTATGGGACACAAAGAAGGATGAATGAGTTAGCTCGTCTTGAGAGGTAATGTTATGTGAGGGACTGCCCACCAGAAGTAGACCACCATATCCTATAATGCAGGTACTGACTTAGTCACAACTTGGCATAGTCATAATACCTGAACTCCATTACGCGCCCGTACTGAACAAGGTCGTACGTAGATGCCAACAATCTCATCTAAAACATCACATACTTCTCTTAGTTTATTTCCTATGTTTAGTTAAGTATTTATTTTCCTTTCTCTCTAGTACTTAGTTTAATTCATGCTTTTTACCATTCCCTTGCAACTTACTCAAGTGAGCTATTTCCAAACTCCGGTTTGGGTGTGAGTGTGGTTGTGTTAGTGGGAACACAGCCGTGGGGATTGTCACTAGTATAGCGAGCTGATATACAAACGGTTTTTAACCCCTTTCCGCGACGACATTTTGAACCGTTGCCTAGTGAGTGTGGGCGGTAGGGGGTCCTTCCCACACGACCCAGAAACCATCGGGTATAGGGAGTAGCAATGCATACGTTTTGCATAACTAAGCATATGTGTTGCTGGCATGTATCCCAAACGCGAGTCTTCAGACAACTGTTTGTGATATCTTGCATATCCCAAATGCTCCATAGTTGGTACTCATTTGTGCTTGCATTACTATCGCAGTCGGTCTTCCATGGTAATACGTTTACAATGCGTGCCCCGTCACAAACAGTTCACTATTATAGAATGTGTATGATAAGCAGACAATCGCACACATTTACTTTTCCTCGACTGTATGCGATTCGATGTAAGAGTGGATACATTTATCCCTATAAAACTATATGCGAAGCTTGAATATATCCCACATGATTCATCCGTCGTACCCGTGTCTGATGAGGGCCTATCACATGCATTCTTCTATGAGAAAACATTTACGATGCGCACGACATCATAAACAGTCCATAGTTTCAAGCGTGCGTGATAAGGTGACTTTCGCAAACATTTAAGAAGAAGGAATTGCATGTGCTCCTGTTGTTAATCTCACACGTTTTTTCTTGGCTGATCATGTGTGCAGTAGAGATTGATCGCACATGTAGTGGATCCGAGAAACGTGTCTGATCTCGACGTTTATTGAAGACGTTTTGCTTTCACAAACCGTGTGCAGTGTAATCCCTAATTTATCCTTAATTTAATCCCAAATTTATCCCTAATTTAATCTCTGCATTTAAAAATCACGGATTTTGAATTTGAAAGTAGGCAATCACTTATTTCATATTGAACCATGTTTATCACAAATATAGGTTCAAGCACGAATGCATAGTTCGATGCACAGGTACATATACTGAAGAACTACAGAAGCACCAAGTAAAGAATGATGAACCATAGTTGTACTAAAGACTGTAAAGAGAGAGCCGAAAGACATTCTGGTTGCTGGAGAAGGTGAAGCGGGATGCCCATATTGTGCCCTCCTCCATCCGTAATGCATGCACGACTCTAGACCCCTTGTGATGGCTGCCTGCCCATCCTTCACTATCTTCATTAGGACTTATCGATGCTCATTGCAGTCTTGATGAAATACTTTAACCTTCCTTGTGTGTCCACCAATCATGTACTCTGTGAGGTAATCTTGAGTAAACCACTTCAAATGCCTAATCTACTGGAATTTTACTATAAGGTTGGTGGTGGAGGAGTGGGGCGACGGTTGAAATACTGCGTCTACTAAAATTTGGGTAAAGAAATTGATGGGGGGAGCACCCAAGATCGCACACGGTCCAATAAGAATATATGTGTATGATAATAAGGTAAAGCGGTGGAACCGCCGATTTTTGCATCGCTCAAGGCGGGTAGTTTGTTTTTACATTTCTAGCTAGCTAGTCTATCGCACACGGTTCGTCCTAATTTTCAGACGCAGACGTGAAATTCATCCTAAATAAACTACCGTCTTTAGCTTGCGCAGGTGGTGATTTTAGAGCGCACTAGCATCACACACAGTTAAGCCATTACCTCCACCCTTGCTCGTGCTTGTGCAGTCGTGGTGATTTCCCAACGCACGGTTAAACCATCTTGAGCGGCACGGAGGTGCGTGTTTCCCGCATCAAAGGCATTTAACGCCTCCGGGGAGAAACATGCGTCACGAAGAACTGTCCGGCGACGCCTGTGATTCATGGCACTCTCCACCTCAGACCGGGTGGCGGACAGCCGGTCGGCATCCTCCGTTGGAGGAGCGTCCGACTCATGCCTTGTATTCGCCTCCCCTTCCGGGCCGTGCGTTGGAGCATGGCTGGCGGAGGCTTGATTGGCAACCTCTCCGGACACTGTCCGGCGAGCGCTCTTTCTGGAAAGGTTATGAGCATTAATATACCTCCTGGGAATCCTTCCCTTAAAAAATAGCGGTGCTTCGTACCGTTGCGGCGATGTTTCAGTTTGCGTTGCACTCCTCTTCCGCCTGCTGGGCTGGACTGACCCTTGTTGGCCGGTTGCCGCGGGCTCGACTTCCTGCCGTAACGGCGCTTCCTGCCGAACACCATTGGAGCACGGTGGTCAGAACTAAGCATTAAAGAAGTAACGGCGACAGGACTTCGGTCGTACTCACCGGGGAAGCCGGACACAAACCGGGGTAGTCATCCATAATGGCAACTAAAGCATTATCTATGCTGAGCTGGTGGTACACCCCGTCGATCAGTTCCACCGCTAAGTCCGGATCCTCTTCGGAGGCCGGATCGAGGGACCTTTCTGGGTCTTCGGGTTGTGGGGCTGGGCTTTTTATGCCCTCCACATCCCGACGCAGTTCCTGTGTCAAAATCATACAATAAGACAATTGCCTTTAAAGGCACGGTTCAGATATGCATGCGACCGCTTACCCAGCTCCGAGGGTTGTTCATGGAAAATCCGTTCAGAGGATTCATGCGGAGGAAGTCCTCCTTGTCCCCCTTGTACAAGCCGGACAGGATCTTCACCAGATCGTCGGCCGAGCCAGGTCCCTTGCGGCCGTGACGGGTGGCGTCGTCGTCTCCGTTGAAGTCCCACATGGGGTGGCCCCTATATTGGAGCGGCTGCACCCCACGCATAATGCATGTGGCCATGACTCCGATCATGGTTAATCCGGAATGGGCTAGCAGCCGTATCCGGCCCATCAAGTAGTGGACGCTACTATCATCTTCTCGTCGAGGGCTCCGTGGGCGCCAACTTAGGCGTTTCTTCAGGGGAGTGTTGCTGAACTCCGGAAGGCCGATCCGGACTAGATCCGGCAGCGGAGCGTCCTCCATATAAAACCACTCCGAATGCCAATCTTCGGACGCCTTCTTTGGGGTCCCGGACAGGTATCCGGTCCCGGCGATGCGCCATATTTCGGCTCCGTCCACTTGATATATCGACCCCTCGTGAGAGCGGGGTACGAGGCAAAACAGCCTCTTCCATAGCGCAAAATGGGGCTCAATGCCCAAGAACAGCTCACACAGAGCTACAAAGCCCGCGATGTGCAAAATGGAGGCAGGTGTAAGGTGATGAAGCTGGAGTCCGTAGAACTCCAGGAGCCCCCGGAGAAACGGATGTATAGGAAATCCGAGTCCCCTTATTAAGTAGGAGACGAAGTACACCCGCTCTCCTTTGGAGGGATTGGGGGCGCTCTCCACCTGCTTCCCACCTTTGTAGGTGGCCAGTCCAGCTCGAACCGGAACCATGAAGGCCGGGGGAAGATATCCCTCTGCTTGGAGCATCACTAACTCGCTGTGCGGGACTGAGCATCTCCTCCAATCTCCTGGCTTAGGGCTGGGAGCGCGAGAAGAGGAGCCGCGTCGACTGTCCATGTTGGAATGGGTTTGGTGTTAGATGCGCCTCGGTGAGTGCTTGCAGAAGGAGGATGATGTGATTTGGATCTGGATCCTCGCCTCCCTTATAGGCAGCTTATTTGCGCAGCTAGGGGGTAAAACATAAAAATACCCTGGCTTTTCGCATTTGTGCGACGCGTGGAAGAAGACCATTATTGGACGCGGAAGCCAAGGAGCACAGCATTTATGAAGCAACCGGACACTATCCGGCAAACACATGGAGCATGAAGAAGAACCCGCCTTGCAAACGCCAAAGACAACATACGCGCCGGATTCATCATTATTGAAGCCTGGTTTGGGGGCTACTGAGGGAGTCCCGGACTAGGGGGTGTCCGGACATCCGGACTATCATCATCGGCCAGACTCCAAGACTATGAAGATACAAGATTGAAGACTTCGTCCCGTGTCCAGATGGGACTTTCCTTGGCATGGAAGGCACGCTTGGCGATACGGATATGTAGATCTCCTACCTTTGTAACCGACTCCGTGTAACCCTAGCCCTCTCCGGTGTCTATATAAACCGGATGGCTTTAGTCCATAGGACGAACAACAATCATACCATAGGCTAGCTTCTAGGGTTTAGCCTCCTTGATCTCGTGGTAGATCTACTCTTGTAACCCACATCATCAATATTAATCAAGCAGGACGTAGGGTTTTACCTCCATCAAGAGGGCCCGAACCTGGGTAAAAACATCGTGTCCCTCGTCTCCTGTTACCATCCGCCTAGACGCACAGTTCGGGACCCCCTACCCGAGATCCGCCGGTTTTGACACCGACAGTCGTGTTCTTCACTTCGGGTAATTAAAAGTTACTTTCATTGCCCGCTTTGATTCATGTGTTTTCCTAAAAATCTTCAAAGGTGTTTATTCTTCAAATCTTCACACACTAAAACACCTCACACGTTATCTGTTCTTGATTCGTTTCTCTAAGCAATGATTTTCTTCAAGATTCCTCAATTGTGTGGATTTTCAAATCTGTACAACTCTGGAACCTAAGATAAAGAACGCTTAGCGAAATTCTTCAAGACTCATCTGGTCAAATTCCTCAAAACCTATTCTTTTTGAAAAACCTTCTGAGAACGCATATGACCTCTCCAAATTCCTCGCAACTATACTCTGTTCACAGGTACAAATGTCCGCTGCTGAATCACTAGGTTCTCATCAACTTTACTCATTTGCAGCGTTCCTCAAAGAAAAGTTGCATACCTCTTCAGAAACTTCAGTTGTTCATATTCCTCAGCTGAAGAAAATGGCTGACAAGAAGCCACAGAAAGGAGGAAAAAGGCATGAGGTCAACACAACGTTTGAAATCCCTGAGGATATTTATGCTGGGTACTGCACTCCTGATGAGGCCAAGTTTGGCAAGGAGGACAAGAATCAGCGCAAGGTGCGCATACAACGAATTGAGAGGAGATGGGCACGAGAATGGAGGGAGTATAGTTACGTTACTCCCAAGTACATGAAGAAATTCGCGCTCAACCCTCCATGCTCAAGACCTCCATTGAGACCTGGCCAACTGGCGGATCCCACCAGCCTCAACCACGGTGAGGACTATGCTACTGAATGGGCTAGGCGCTAGGCCAAACTAGCCAAGCAAGCAAAAGAAGCAGTGAGGAAATTCAATGAAGATTCTGCTGCTGCTGCTAACGCTGCTGAGGCCTCTAGTAGTAAGCCTAGGAAGGCTATACCAAAGAAGTCTGCCCACAAGTCAAGTGCTTCTCCTTCAATGCCCTCACGGCCAAGCTCCTCAGCAATGCCCTCACGACCAATTCCTCAGTCTGCTCCTCCTCCTCCGACAAAGTCTTCAGCTGCTCCGACAAAATCTTCGGCACCTGTGCATCTTGCCACGTGCCAAAGGACTCAAGGCTTCTCTATTGCCTCAGGAGCATCTGCAAGCTCCTCAGCTGCTCGACCTTCCTCAGCTGGTCCCTCACTACTGAAGAAAAAGGCCACTTCTAGACGAGGTCTTCGACCAAGTCCTCACAAGAAGCAAGTCGCTTTCCATGTGCCCTCTGATGATGATGAGGCGGATGATGATGAACTTGCCGAGATCATCAGAGACAGGCAAGCCAGGGCCGCTAGAGCCAAAGGCAGCAATGTGCCACTACTTCTGGATCCCAAGCTGATCCTCGATTTCATTGACTTATGGCACAAGGACCCCGCTACACCTTTGCCGGAGATGAACCTCAGTCCTGGTCAAAGTCATGTTCTCACTCACTTCATTGAGGAAGAAAAGTGGAAATATGAAGAAGGACGAAGGCTGAAGAAAGCACAATATAGGAAACAACGCTACCTCAAGGACAATGTCCTCACTCTTACCCCTAAACAACTCATTGTTGTACAAGCTGAAATCAAGCAACTGAGTGATGATTTCAATCGGTACCATGCTGATTGGAAGGGAGCAAAGGTTCGGTTCTTCAATTTGACGAAGACTTTCTCTACAACTGCCTCTGCGCCGGTGCGTGTCGAAATTCCTCAGGCTAAAGAATCTGCCTAGCCCACTGAAGAACATGCCAGCACCGCTGATGTCAGTATGGCTGCTGAAGAAAATGAGAGCACCAGGGCTGATGACTCCATTCCAGCCGCTGAAGATATTGCCAGGGCATCCACTAGTGATGCGCCTGAAGAAAGTGAAAAGTCAGGGAAACTACAAAAGTTGCGCCTGAAGAAAATGCACCTCCTGCGCCTACACCAACTCCGACCCTTCCATCTGCATCTGATGTGAAGAAGACCAAGGCTGCAGAGCGTGCAGCAATGAAAAAGAGGAAGGCATCAACCTCTTCAAATTCTTCAGCTTCGAAGACGATGAAGACTCTGATCAGTTCAATTGACTATCCAATTGATGTCGTTCCCGTCTCATCAATGCCATCAAAGGACCTTGTTCCATTTGGTGAAGAATATGAGATTCCCGAGGAATCTGATGAAGAAACTCCATCTGCTGCTTCAATAAAGAAGTTGGACAAAGAAATTGAAGTGGATGAGATCCCTTCAACCCCAGTCATTTCCTCACCTTTGCCTTAGTTTACTGCTGAAGAGGCAGGTGTTGAAGAAATTGAAGAGGAGGATGTGGACATTGGTTGTACCACTCCTGTGCTCAATGATGAATTTTGGGACAGTCAACATCCCAACTCTCTAATGTTCACTCCCCTTTAAGCTATTCCTCAGTCCCCTGCCGCCACTGAAGTGGAAATGGGATCTGAAGAACCTCATGCAACCCCAAGTGTTCATGAAGAAATTCCAGCCTGAGGAACCTGAGATTGCGATCCCTGAGGTGGTAATACAATTGACTGATACTCCTCAGCCCAAGCCAAAGGATCCTTTCTCCAAGAAGCAAAAATTCAAGGCTGATGATTTCTTCGGCGAGCACGTATTCTTCACGGATTTCAACCCCTATGACAATGCTCGTCTTAGAAGGAAGCATTTCTGGACTGCTAGCCAGGTCAACTTCTATTCATCAGTGCTCTTCAACAAGGACAAAGTCTTCGATCACGAGCATATTCCTCATGTGGACATGGAATCCATGCCTTGCTTCTCTCAAGTCCTCAGCATGATTCATGACGCTAGCTTGCTCAATTTCTGCTTAGACATAGTTGATTGGAATGAAGAGCTTATTCTTCAGTTCTACACAACTTTGCATATCACAGGCGATGCTGCTGACGTCAACTCGTGGGTGTTGGACTGGATGACTGAAAATACTCATTACAAGGCACCAGCCTCTGAATTGCTTTGTGCCTTACCTATCAGTCCTCCACCTAATAGCACTCGTTGTCTGTATGATGAACCTGAACTTACTGATCACTATATGCAAGTGCTCATGAAGCCACTGAAGCCAGGACAAGCTCCAAGGACCAAATTCCTCGTGAAGGAATTGCTCTATGTGCCCAGAACCATCTACCGCATTCTGACAAAGACCATGAGTCCCATCAAAGGCCATGACTCATCCGATGAAGAAATTATCGAAATGATGAAGAATATGCTTTTCAATATCATGCATGGCATCCCCATAAATTATCATTATTTCTTCATGAGGACTCTAGCGAATGTTGCACTTTCACCATTTGAGCTGAAGCCTTATGCGTCGTGGATCATGAGATTCCTCAGAACAAGGTCTTCACTCAACTGCAAGGCAGATTTTCAGAATCACCTCAGCTACTTTCCACCTATTGAAGTCCTCAAGCGGACAATTTCCTCATCCGATGAGAAGGGCAAGTCACCAGCTGTGATCGATGAAGGCATTCGTCCATTGGATGGTCAGTTCCGCAAAGCTGCATCTTACTCCACCAATGATGACTCTGCCACACATGATTCTGCTGCCAATGCTACCAAGTCAAGTCCTCAAGCTACTGCTCCTCATGTGATGACTGACCGTGAACTACGTATAAGTCTTCACCAGAAGGTCGATCAAAATCACAAGTGGGTTAAGCGTCAGTTTGGTTCTATTCTTCACAACATGACTTCCACACATAATGAAGTGAAGAAAAACCACTACTACCTCCATGAAGTGTTTGATCGCACCTGGGCTATTCTATCACATCTATATGGTGAAGAAGATCTGAAGCAAATGGGCTTCAAGGAAGACTTTGACTGGTCTGTTCCTCCTCCGAAGAGATACAAGAAGGTCAAGGTTCCTCCCTTGGTGGCTAGCTCATATTGTTCATCGCGTGACACGGACGAGCATGAAGACTTGGATGACACTTCAGCAGGCCCTACAACAACTCAAGACCCTGACAACACTGGCGCTCCTCCATCATCACGATATTCTTCAGGGGCGTTAGTTCTCAGTTTCAACCCTTTTGGTCATTCGATGACAAAGGGGGAGAAATTTGAGTTAGTCTTCAAGCGGGTCTATATATGGGTGTTTTTTTTGCTAAGTTACAACTCTCGTTCTTCTGATGACTTTGCTGGATCGAGTTGTAATCTTAAACTCTATGGTGGCTTGAGACTTTTGCTTTGTTCTTCTGCATGCTTATTCCTCATTAATGTTAATGCACACATGCTGAATTACATCAGTCACCATATTTCATCATGCATTTCAAATTCCTCATATTATATGTCAAATGCGTGTATGAATTACAAGATATAGGGGGAGATATCCATGATTATACTCTTCAAGTGTGCATTGCTTCAAAAGCAAAATTCCTCACTATGCACATCTTCAGGGGGAGTTCTTCTATGCACATCAGTATTTACACTTCACATGTTTATACCCGTTGAAAACTTAACCTATATTGTCATCAATCACCAAAAAGGGGGAGATTGTAGGTGCATCTAGTGCCCCTTAGTGATTTTGGTGTATTGAAGACTTATAGGTTAAGGGACTGATGTGTCTGTGAGTGTACACAGGTATATAAGTCTATGAGGAGTTTGATACTTACAGAGAAAGTCGACCCCTAAAAATGAAGTTCTTTGACTAAAGACTTTGGATTTCTGAAGACTTTCTATAGACTTTGAAAGTGAAGAAATTGGTGTGACCTTGAAGACTTGGTATTCATTCAAGGAACATGAAGCGTGAAGACTTTTGTTTTTATAGTTTAATTTTCTCTTTCTTGAGTCATAGGAAACACCGTACTGTTAAAGGGGGACGAGGAAATACTAAGAAAAAATTTCAATGTGATGTTCAACTCAAAATCCTACACCTACCAATCCCTTCGAGTGAAGCCATTGGAAATCAAATGCAGTTCAGTCATATTCTTCAGTAACAGAGATGAAGTTCTTCTGATCTCTGAGGAATTTGTTCTGACTGATGAGTTAGGAATTCACTGATAACCCACAAGTGTAGGGGATCGCAACAGCTTTCGAGGGTAAAGTATTCAACCCAAATTTATTGATTCGACACAAGGGGAGCCAAAGAATATTCTTGAGTATTAGCAGTTGAGTTGTCAATTCAACCACACCTGGATAACTTAGTATCTGCAGCAAAGTGTTTAGTAGCAAAAGTGGTATGATAGTAATGGTAACGGTAGCAACAGTAAAGATAAATGTTTTTGGGGTTTTGTAGTAATTGTAATAGTAGCAACAGAAAAGTAAATAAGCGAAGAACAATATGTGAAAAGCTCGTAGGCAATGGATCAGTGATGGATAATTATGCCGGATGCGATTCCTCATGCAATAGTTATAACATAGGGTGATATAGAACTAGCTCCAATTCATCAATGTAAAGTAGGCATGTATTCCGTAAATAGTAATACATGCTTATGGAAAAGAACTTGCATGACATCTTTTGTCCTACCCTCCCATGTTCAGCGGGGTCCTTACGGAAACTAAGGGATATTAAGGTCTCCTTTTAATAGAGAACCGGACCAAAGCATTAACACATAGTGAATACATGAACTCCTCAAACTACGGTCATCACCGAGAAGTATCCCAATTATTGTCACTTCAGGGTTGTCGAATCATAACACATAATAGGTGACTATAGACTTGCAAGATAGGATCAAGAACACACATATATTTATGAAAACATAATAGGTTCAGATCTGAAATCATGGCACTCGGGCCCTAGTGACAAGCATTAAGCATAGCAAAGTCATAGCAACATCAATCTCAGAACATAGTGGATACTAGGGATCAAACCCTAACAAAACTAACTTGATTACATGGTAAATCTCATCCAACCCATCACCGTCCAGCAAGCCTACGATGGAATTACTCACGCACGGCGGTGAGCATCATGAAATTGGTGATGGAGGATGGTTGATGATGACAACGGCGACGAATCCCCCTCTCCGGAGCCCCGAACGGACTCCAGATCAGCCCTCCCGAGAGAGATTAGGGCTTGGCGGCGGCTCCGTGTCGTGAAACGCGATGAAACTTTCTCCTCGATTTTTTTCTCCCCGAGACGGAATATATGGAGTTGGAGTTGAGGTCGGAGGAGGTCCAGGGGGCCCACGAGATAGGAGGGCGTGCTCTAGGGGGGGGGCGCCCTCCTGTCTCATGGACAGCCCATGGGCCCCCGTCCTTGATTCTTTTGCCAAAAATTCTTATTAATTCTGAAAAGTGCCTCCATGGATTTCCAGGACATTCCGAGAACTTTTCTTTTCTACACATAAAACAACATCATGGCAGTTCTGCTGAAAACAGCGTCAGTCCGGGTTAGTTTCATTCAAATCATGCAAGTTAGAGTCCAAAACAAGGGCAAAAGTGTTTGGAAAAGTAGATACGTTGGAGACGTATCAACTCCCTCAAGCTTAAACCTTTGCTTGTCCTCAAGCAATTCAGTTGATAAACTGAAAGTGATAAAGAAAAACTTTTACAAACTCTGTTTGCTCTTGTTGTTGTAAACATGAAAAGCCAGCATTCAAGTTTCAGCAAACATTATGAACTAACCATACTCACAATAACACATAGGTCTCACAATTACTCATATCAATAGCATAATCAGCTAGCGAGTCATAATAATAAAACTCGGATGACAACACTTTCTCAAAATAATCATAACATGATATAACAAAATGGTATCCCACTAGCCCTTTCTGAGACCGCAAAACATAAATGCAGAGCACCTTTAAACATCAAGGACTGACTAAACATTGTAATTCATGGTAAAAGAGATCCAGTCAAGTCATACCCAATATAAACCAATGATAATGAATGCAAATAACAATGTGCTCTCCAGCGGGTGCTTTTTAATAAGAGGGGTGATGAGTCAACATAAAAGTAAATAGATAGGCCCTTCGCGGAGAGAAGCGGGGATTTGTAGAGGTGCCAGAGCTCGGTTTTAAAATAGAGATTGAATAACATTTTGAGCGGCATACTTTCGCTGTCAACGCAACAACTATGAGATGGCTGTATCTTCCATACTACATGCATTATAGGCAGTTCCCGAACAGAATGGTAAAGGTTTATACTCCCCCAACCACCAACAAGCATCAATCCATGGCTTGCTCGAAACAATGAGTGCCTCCAACATACAACAGCCCTGGGGGAGTTTTGTTTAATTATTTTGATTTGTTTTGATCTTTTTGGATCATGGGACTGGGCATCCCGGTTATCGGCCCTTTCTCGTGAATGAGGAGCGGAGTCCACTCCTCTTGAGAATAACCCACCTGTCATGACCGGCTTTTCAATAATATGATTATTGATAAAACCGATCTTTTAAAACCAGTATAGGAAAAGTCATCCTTTCTGGTAGACAAAAGCTTGATAAACAGAGAACCAGTAGCATCACATATATTACAAGATTGAGCTGAGGCTGCCCAATAGTTTAGTACAAACTCGCCAATATCTTACATAAGGGTGGTTATGACACAGGGGTGGGGTGGCATGCTACTAGCTCGAGGGAAAAGTGGTGGTGGATAACTTGACTTCTACTGGCAGCACATTGAGCGTCGAGGTGAGGCTCGATGAATTTATTCGGGGTTGTGGAAGCGGATAATACAATGACCAAGACAGGATCGCACGGGACTGACTGGGACTCCTCTAGGCGTCAGACTCGCTATCAAACTCTTCATGCATGAGATCGCCTTCATCAACATCTGGCCAAATCAACAAGCCAGGTGAGTACTCGAAAGTACTCGCAAGACAGTTCGGACAAAAGATATAATCAATGAATGCATGAATGCGTCATGAACAAGGATGATGCTCATAAAATAATGATAATATTGTAGGACTTGATGAATAAAATAAATAACTGAAAACCGATCGGGTGTCTGAAGCGACGCCTCGAAAGGTAAATAAATAAAATGCCTGCCGCAGTCGGGCGTCTAAGCGACACCACATAAAGGGCTTAAAAGAAATACCACAGTCGGACGTCTGCGCGACATCACAGACAGGGCTTAAAAGAAATGCCACCGTCGGACGTCTGAGCGACATCACAGACAGGGCTTTAAAAGAAATGCCACCGTCGGACGTCTAAGTGACATCACAGACAGGGCTTTTAAAAGAAATGCCACCGTCGGACGTCTGAGCGACATCACAGACAGGGCTTTAAAAAAGAAATGTCACCGTCGTACGTCTGAGCGACATCACAGA